>NW_026442138.1:5546250-6162500 GCF_026898425.1 Galleria mellonella
GTCGTGAAATAGGTGTTAAACACTTACTGAATTAAAAGTCGATCTTCAAATTAAGAACAAGGTCTAAAAACTGTTTGTTAGAACCTAATCATATAAGAGTATGTTTGATTGCGGGGTTAAAATAATTGGGGATCACCCCCAAAGATGACAAAGAAAGAAGAAGACAAGGATTTAATGCATCTATCAAGATACATGAAATCTTTGTCTTCGACATGGTAGTTCCAGATGGATTAGACTTATGTTAATACGTATTTTTTTTTTCAAATGACTTGAAATTAATTACGTATCATGAAAATTGTTCGCAGTGATAAGTTTTTTTTAATTAGGTATATATAAATATGTAATAAATTGCTATGTTATAATCTTACTAATATAATAAAATTGTAACTAGACAACGTCTGTTCATGAGAGATGATTACGAAAAATTAATATGAGGGACATAATAAGACTAATAGTTGCCAGACAATATTTTTTAGAAATTTTGTATGTCTGTATGTTTGTTCCGGCATCACGCAAAAATCTAGTTAAATATAAGATAAACTCTGACAACTGATTGGAAAAAAATTTCATATAATTATTATTATAAGTATTTACATAAGTAGTTTTGCATTACATTGCATAACATAAAAAAGTGGAATGGCTACTTACACAAAGTACTTATGAAAGTGATTGATATGGCATTACGTGAAATCGTAGGACATGCTACCGTGTGAGCTTTGTGCCAGAACTTGTAGGTATTTATACATAATTATTTTGTATTATCAGTTATTTTTGACCGAATACAGAAATATTATTTTTTTCTTTGCCAATTCTGAACTAATTTGTATAGGGTTACATATTGGCGGTACTTCACCCTTGTCAAATCAAAAACAAAAGTGAAGATTTTTGTATATCTTTAATTATGATGACATTACGTCCATGTCATTGCGACGCCGGGACATGCTACCGGCCGCAGCGACAGGTAGCACTGTGCTGCATCAGCGAAGGTCAACGAAAATTCAGTAAGTGGGTTAGAGTTTAAATACCTCGAACAATGTTATTGAAGCGTACAGAGCAATGTCGTAATGTAACCTCATCGCTACCAATTCAATGACGCACCAGATTATCAAAGTTAAGTCACTCGTCCTGTCGCATCTACTCGTATAGGACTTAGGTACTATGTCTGGTTTAACTGATTAATAAGAATTAATGTCTTTTTATTTTCATATGGGGTCCATATGAAAATAAAATCATATAGTCAGTATCCCTACATCATTTTTTACAGCCAGTCATCAAGATTTATATCTCGTGTATTTTTATGAAAAAAGGCAAATAACAAGCTTTTTGTATCGGCAACGCGCACGTGACATTCCTGGTGTTGTAGGGTTGTATGCTTGTCGGCCACCTTCGTGGTATATAAAAAAAATGTGGCAGGAATACCAGAGAATTTGCCAGTACGATGTCACCAATTAGATCATTGCTTACATATTTTTACTAATAATTTAAATATGAAACAAAGTTTGTTTGTTACCTCTTAGCGTCTTAACAACTCAACCAGTCGCTGTGACATTTGGTATACACGTACTATTATGGAATGAAGAAAGGCACACACACACACACACACATCGACACATCTCGATCACACAAATGAAGTCGCGGGTAAAAGTAAGTAACTTATAAATACTACTAGTATGCAGTAGTACAGAATACTAAATTAGGTTGACACTTATTAAACTACCTTTACATTTTATAAGAGACTATTTATATTGTTTACATTACATTAACATTAAATATGTTCACATGTCCATATTCACTCAGTCATCCAATAGTAACGACTACCAAAACGTGCCGGTGGACGAGGCTTGCAGTCCGGCAACGAGGGAGTAGCATCTGGCACTACCGGGTGACAAGGACACGGGGTGCCGGCTGGTTGCGGTCTCGAGCTCGAGTGGATGCGAGCGCGACAGAAATACCCGAAGCCAGGACGAACCATGCACAGCTTATCACTCATGCAATAATCAAATGCAGACTGTGTTTTCCGGCAATGTCTAAAACTGTAGTCTCCAGAGCTTTTATCGATGCAATTAGCATACTGATTAAATTCTTGTAAGCAATTCTTTTTCAATCTCCGAAAGAAATCCATCGTGCAGGCAGTAACTTGCTTGCCCAGCTCCAAGCATTGTCGTGGATCTTTCAGCTCTTGACGACACAACATAAACTCGTTGTTGATAGATTCACACGCTTTCCCGAGGTACGGGGCAGCGCTCATCAGAGTCGTCGTCGATAAGTTCACTTCGGGCACATTAAGAGCACTGAATTCTGGCAAATCCACTTCATTTGTTATCACCATGATATTCAGATAATTAAATTTGATTACTTTATAGATTTATTTAACTAAATTGACAAAATTTTACCTTATAAAGTAAATAATTTTAATATGACGTTACTTTTTTTTCTTTCGTGTTTCGATTGCCAGTCATAAAATGCAGTTGTTTGAAGATTAGTATAACATTACATAGGTGTTACATAAAATTTCCTTTACTATTTTGATTCAAATTCAGTTGAATTAGATAATAATATTTGTGATATTTTAAAAAAGTACATAGTAATAGTGTCTATTACAATGTTTTGACTATTCTTTAATAAGGTGCTATTCTACATATTACAGGATTTTCAGGATTAGAATTATCTTTAATTCTCATAATAAAGTAGCCATAGGTTTATACGAAATACTTACTCAGCTGGAAGATTCCCAGCTAACAGCAGTGGATATGACTGTATAAGTGTATTTACGTACCATAGTCACCATAGACAATTTTCAAGGTGCTTTTAAACTATTCAATTGAATTTACAAATTGTGTTAGCTACAACAATAGACACGTACGGCTTAACGTGCCTTCTGAAGCATGGAAATTCTCAGGTTGAATGACCGACACCGACCAACAATTGCAATTATATGCAGTTGCAACAAATTTGACAATCACTGTCGGTGTTAATGGCTGCGAACTTCATTATAGCAGATAATGCTATGTATTGTACCATTTATTTATTTATACCAGTGATAGATGAGGACGTTACGTCTATCTTCCAACTAGATCCAAAGGGATGCAAGTTTGTGAACGACGGATATTCTATTAAGTTTATTTTCATCTGTAAAGTTAGTGTTAGACCAAGCGAGTGGATTCTTATGGCACTTATACTTCCTCGGTTTTGGCTTAGTCTAAACGTGCTAAAAACATTTTATGTTAACTGATCCGGTCATTATATATATATATATATATATATATATATATATATATATATATATATAAAATTGATTTTATATGTCAAAACTACCTAAGACGTTATAAAGAAAATGATAAATAGAAAATAAAACTTCTAGTAAGGGTATAATTACTTAATCTACTTCATAGTTAATATAGAAGTGAACACATATTGAAAAATATAATACAAAATTGACAATTTGGCCTTGACCGTAAAAAACTGTGATAGTTTATAATTCGAAATCGCGAAATCGTTGTTGAATCAGAGTCAAATTTTTTGCTACACGTAACAAAGTACGAATAATAAATGAGGTGAATAATTTTATAATTAGGCAATTAAATAGAGATATTGTACTTAGAATTATATTGATAAAACATCACATGCACGACCTCAGTTTTATTTAATTTTACCAGATTTCAATTGTGACGTCTATCGAATGCATAAAGAAGAAACACTAACACGTATTTAAGGTTGACTGGAAGAGAATGATTTTAAGCATAAGGTTCACCTTATATACGTACATGTATTAATGAATAAATAAATATAGAAGCATTATCAAAATGTGTTAAAAATCTTGTACAAGGAACCTACCTTTATTTAAATTTATTTTACGGGAGCATGTGGAAAAAATATTAAGTTAGAGAACTATCAGAGAATAATCAGTACCTAATTTTAGAAACAGGAAAACACGTCTACGGTAGGCGACCCTCACTATATATTTACTAAAATTATAGGTAAAAGTGTAAAGTAATGGCGACATTTTGTAATGTAACCCTTGATTCCAATAGATACCTATTACTACTATGCTAACAATTACATGAACTGAGGAGACGAGCTGTTGCGTAGCTACACGAGTGCACAGATGAAAATTAGAGGTCTATCACCAGATTATAATCGTACAGTCATCACCAGATGTTCAAAAACCCATAATACCGTTGAATGGATCCTCGTAGTTTGTTATATATTAACATCGGATTTGAATAAAAATGATAAAAAGTCAAAATTACTTATGTCCGTAACGCGATGCGCACAAAAGAATTTTGAAATCTAATTCTGTTAATTAACTTGTGGTGCTGACTGAATCTGTGACTAACAGTAATAATTTTGGTAAACATTTTTGGATCCTTAAGGATAAGGATAACAAATGAATATTTTTGTACAAAATACCCATAATCTTGTTGACTTTCTATTTTTCAAATTCAGTGAAAGTGGGTAAAATTTTCAATTAAAAAAAAAATTATAAACCAGTTTTCTAAGAACGTTCCCTGTAGCAACAATGGTAAAAAAAAAAGAAACAATAAAGTATGGGCCTTACTAACCATCTACTCCATTCGATCGTGTACATATATTATTCGAACAAAAGACATCAACGAACGCAGTGGAGATATTGTGTTGAAAATAACACGATACTCGATCAACAATTACTAGTGTCCGATATAGGTTGGTACAGGATGGACACTTATTTTAATTTTCTTTATTGAGATAGCAGTAAATACACATAAAAAAAAATCATAAAAATCGGTGGAGCTGTTTCCGAGGAGTTCCATTACAAACATCGTAATATATAAGAATATTATTATATTTAGAAGGAGGAAATGAAATATTTACAGAATGACGTTCCAAAATCAGTTCCTAATAGTAGACTAGATCGGTAAATTACCATATATGTTCTGAACAGACTTGGGTTAAACATTGATATTTTATTTAAAATAATTAGTAGGTTAACTTAACCTAGTTTTATAAATGTGAAAACTGGCAATTGTAATGAAATTTATCAAAACAAATTTGGCAAGGAGGAAAATATTTATTATTACGGTTACTGAGTAGGTACGAGTATATCCCGGACATGGCGCGCAAAGGCGTACGCACAACTTGTAATTATTGTTATATAATTAAAATAAAAATGACTAGTTAATTACGGAACAACTTATTCGTAAATAAAATTCAACTCTCTTGTATTGCATTTATAAATAATAAAAAAACTCACTTGTGGTTATTTTAATTTCATTATGCAATCTATACCGGTTGGTTACATACGGGCTGACCCTTAACTGATTGCGGTCCGTTGGTCATTTTTCTCAGAATGTAAGTTGCAATCGTTGCGATGTTAACTATTGACTTATTAACATATTAATTTAGTTTAACACGTCTCTGCATCCAAAAATGATCGTTTTTTATCATCATCTTGTTATAATTCTATTAATGTCATAAATACGAAAGTTTGTAAGAATGCATAGATGGATATTTGCTACTCTTTCACGTAAAAAATGCACGAATTTGAGTGAAATATAGTACACGGATAGGTTATACCCTAATTTAGAATATAGGATACTTTATTATCTCGCGAAATTATTCAAATTAAAATATAGTGTTAAGAGATGAATTGAAAGAAATAACTCGTCAGAATCGGCCCAATATCTATCTAAAGGTGTCTACATGACTTAAAACCTGCATTGACATGTGGAACTCGAATTTATTTATGTAACGGAGTGTACAACCTCGACATTAGTGAAGTACTCGTAAAGTACCACCTCCCGGATGAGTACAAATTATTAAGTAATATCGGACGCGGACGCAGAGTACATTTTCGAACAATATTTTTTCCTGTTATGTGCATTGCAATAACGGACGCATGTAACTGTACGTAATTGTTTCCATTCTGCATTTTACGGATCATTGGCGCTTATGTTTGTCATTGATATTCTTACTAATATTATAAATAAGTGAGTTTGTTTGTCTATCACCACTTAGCGCTTTAACGGCTTCACCAATCGCTATGAAATTTAATATACACATTATATATATGTGATGGAGAATAACAGGCAACTTTTTATCACGGTCACGGTTTGTACATAATCTTAAATTATTTATTAGAAACTTTCAACCACCGTTTTAGCCCCGTTTTAGTTTAGTGGTTGAATTTTCAAAATTCCTTACATATTCTTCACCTACGCTGTATAAAAAATCTATTTGCAAAATCTCAAGATTCTAGATTCAGCGATTTCGGCTGTGCATTAATATATGGGTTAGTCAGTCACCCACTCAGTATCTTTTTTTTTTATATCCAAAAGTGTAACTTAAAAACTTAAGTAGGTATAAAAGTAATTCAACATATGACGAGTAGTCGTGTTCTCTATAGAACATATCCGTCTATGACTAGCCGAGAGTCATAGCATGTTGCTGGTTGTAGCTAGCATTTCCTGTATCGCCGCACTAACATTTACTTTTTCTCAAGTTGAAGCATTCTTTATCTGTGATTAAACAGTGAAAGTTTCAGTAGAAGAAAAAAGAAATTGAAATTTACGCAATATTCTCAATGAAAAAAATACAATAAAGATATTTATGTGTCTGTGACTTATTTACATTAATATAATTTATTATTTTTATAAATGGTGCTATAACGTGTATTTTTTTATACAACTTAGAATGGTATACAAGCTGACGGCCCACCTGATGGAAAGCGGTAACCGTCGCCTATAGACATGAGCAGTACCATGGACATAACAGAGTATACTGTTTCGCCCTATAATTAATTAAATTAAATAAATAATTTACAAATGTAAGTATGTACTATTGAATATAAATAATTGTATCTGGTCGCTTTACTGTAACTTTTGAATTAGCTACTACACAGTTGCTAGGTAACGCCTTGTTATTTTGAAAATAGAAAATATAAGCTGCTACTAATTGTAGGTAATAAGAAAATACTTATATTTTCTACTAGCCGTTTCCCGCGGCGTTGCCCGCTTCTATGTAGTTCCCGTATAGCATTCCTTTTGGAACTCTTCATGAATCCGGTCTTATATTGTATTATATACTTACAAGAAATAAATAATTACAAGAAATAATCACAATGAGAAAACAATGGGCGACCTTATCGCTAAGAGCGATCTCTTCCAGGCAACCTTGAGATGGAGAGGAGTAATTATAAACAATTTGGTAGGAGGCACGATGAAAAATTTTTTGTTAGTTTTAGATATGGGAGATGTAATACATATAATAATATAAATATTATCCCTACTCATTATTATATATATTAAATATATTAAACTTAATGGTTGAGGAATGGGCAGCAGCGTCTCGCTAAACATAATCAAAGCTTAACTGCGATTGCTAACCCGCCTGCCAAACGTAGCAATTACTGGCAAAAACTTCCTTATGGAGGAAGCCTATGTTCAGCAGTGGACAGTAAAATGATGATGATGATGATGATAAGCTATGCTAGTCTCTTAATATTGCGACCTTAACGCGAGTGATCTATTAAATTCGGCGGGTTATAAAAAATAAATCTTATTAAGAACAGTGTAAAGCAGGTTTTCTAATCCACCTAGCCTTCTGCCTCATTGGCTCGACGGGAATTGAACCCGGGACCTCATTTATGCAAAACACTGAATTACGGAGAGAATGGAACTAAGATTTGGAAAGGAACATATACGTAATGAAAATACGAAATACTGTAACTGCATTTATATTTAACTTTAATAGGACAAAAGACTTAATATTTTTTTCATTACTAATTCGATTACACGACCTCGCAGTTTGTGTGTAAGTTTCAGAAATCATTTCAATTGGACTCAATGTTCCTTGGCGAAAGTAGTTCAGTGCCAAGAATAATGAAAACAGAATTGTAACCCTGTTTGTGTTATTGGTTTAAGTTGGCGGGGTACACGTGAGGACAAAAACAGGTCAAATGGCGCATCTTGATGAATTGGTCAGGAATGAACCACGATAATTTTCAATGGGAACCATGAGATCCACTGCTATCGAGCATGTCGCTAGTTCCTGTTACTAATAATCCCCTCCTCCTGGGTTGTAACTATGCTTTCGCGATGAAGGGAAAGAGATTGTTAGTAATGGGGTCTAACAACACCATTGCTTGCAATATAGACCGACCTCCATGCGGTTTCACCTAAAAATAATCGTGATTAATTTTTGCATTCATCACGATGGGCTGACTGAACAGCTTTCATCTTCACCTATTATTAGTCAGTGGTGCCCCGCCAGCGTATATCGATAGTGCAGGCGGGGTTGTCATTCCATTTTCATTCAATAAAGACCCTTCCACTATACTCTCTTAATTTACCGCCAATTCTTTATAATATTTTGCTATCAAGTACTTAATAATGGAGTTTGACAGCCCCATTGCTAGCAATATACCTTATTAGGTCGACCTCCACGTGGTTCCCTATAGAAACCATCGTGAACAATTCTTGTTGAATTCGTCACGATGGGCTAACTGACCTACTTCATCCTCACCTATCATCCTTCACTGGTGCCCCGCCGGTGTATACCGATAGCGCGGGTGAGGTTACCATTCCATTATCATCCATTTAAAAAGAAAAAAGTACTTAATAATAGAATTTGATGGCTAGACGTATATTCCCTCATGTTGACCTTTGCATGGCTCTCCTTGGAAACTATCATGATTAATTCCTGGTCAATTCCTAATAAAGTCATGTTAATTGGTACATAAATTAACTTGAATTAATCGTCACCTCTAATCATTCACGTGTATCCCGCCAGCGTATAGCGTAGGCATGATTACAATTATAATTTAATATATTTAAAATTATTTAAATATTTAAAAAAAGTACTCATATCCTTGATACTGAAAGACTTTTGCTTAGAAACATTGAGTCGAGTAGAAATAATTTTTGAAATTACATGAAATGAAATATATAAAAACCACGTCAAAATTTCGAATGAATTGTTAAGAATGTTGATGTTTATTATGAATGTTACTATCGTGAAGCAATAATGTGTAAGATGTTGCGACTTGTGTTTTAGTACAAATAGTCCATTAATATTCCGAGTAAAGGTTAAAATGACCTGTTTTAAGACATTAAATCTCGAGAATGTCAACGTCTAAAAGATATCTTAGGGATCACAGTAGATATTCTTTCACAACCATATTGATATATGTATTTTATATAAACTAGATGACACGGCAGACGTTATTTTACATAAAACTATCCTATCTCTCAAACGAACGCCTACATATTTAAAAATTTTCATTCATCGGTTGAACAGTTTCGGGGAAATTCGTTAACGAACATCGTAACACAGGATTTTTATATATAACTTAAACTTTTCTTTATACGAATACAGTCACTGATCTTAGTCATTGATTTTTATTAAACTTTAAAAGAGATTAAGAAATATTATTATCATATTAAATCCATACTGTTAACAATAACTAAAAAAATTTATTAGCCGGTCAGACGGTTCCGGAGAAATCGTGAGACGGGATTTGTACATAAATCTCAATTAGTGTAAAAATATGTAACGCAGACTTATTTGTTATACGAGATATACTTCGTACAGCACTCGTGCTCTTTAATTGCCTGTTAACAATATGCTTTCCCAGGGGGGAAAAGGGGGTTGTTAGTAATAGAGATTAGAAACACTATTAGTAGCAATATACCCTATCAGGTCGACCTCCTCACGGTTCCCCCTGGAAACCATCGTGATTGATTCATTAATGAATTTGTCACGATGGGCTAACTAACCTGCTTCATTTTCACCTATCGTTCCTCGCTGGAGTCCCGTCAGTGTATACCAATAACACAGGCGGGGCTACCATTCCATTATCATTTAATAAAAAAACAATATGCTTTCCCACTGTATTGGGTTGACCGGAAGAGATCTCTTTTAGAGATAAGTTCACCCTTGCTCACAATATTTCACCCATAAGTACAGTAAAGAATATATAATTGGGCATTGATTTTTTAAGGGAAAAAAAAGTGTTATTGCCATATTAATTATTACTAAAAGATGATTAAGTAGATTTCTTTTTTACGTTTCGGCAATGAATACGCACTTTAAATATAAATATTATTTTTCTTAGCACCATCATGTTTGGGATCGATCTTATGAAATACTTCATGACAATTACAGTGCAATTAAAGCGTCATGCAATTAGTTTTGGAATCAATAAACAATAATATAAATTTTATATAACTTAACCATATAATCACTTGAAAAAAGAATTTACAGCTGTTCATTTATCGCAAATTTTGTGCATATATTATATTAAACTCACCTGTGCCGGAAAGAATGAACGTAAACACAAACAGTGGTAGGATTTTGAACGAATGCATCTTGATTCCGATGGATGACTTCGACACATTAATTAAATACGGGTTGATCACATTAGAACATCTGTGTGCAATGAATGCCACTGGTTTCGTTGGCGGTTGCCGTTGCAGTTGGTGGCGCGGAGCCCACTGATGCTGGCGAGTGGCACTGGGGCGCTTGTCTTATTGCATAAGTGCCGGCCGTGTTGATACAGATTATCTTTTGGGGGACACTAGTACTTTCGCTATATTTTATTGGTTCAATGCTTTAAGAGCGACTTATTTAGCGTTATTGCTCTCTTTTCAAATGTTAAACAAAAAGAAGAGTGACTAACATAATGAGTACAGTATAGAGACGTAGATGAATATATAGGTAAACTAATAGACATTTTTATAATACATAAATAATAATTTATTTATAATTCTAAGAGTAAGAGACGTTTGGGTGTAGCTAGTACGTAGATTTACTATACCAACAGGATTATTAATTGGGCATTGATTGAAACCAAATATTTTTAACCGACTTTAAGAAAAATAGGTTCCATTTTTTTATATTTGTTTCTTCATAACTCTGTCAGTTTTAAACCGATTTATAATTTTTTTTTTACCTGAAGTGATATAATTACAAATTGGTTTCATCAATTTTATCGTAGTTTAGCTTTTAAATCAAATAACTCAATACTCAATAATAATACTCAATAAGCCACAATCGAAGTCGGTTTTTTTTTTGTAGAACACAATTTAATCATTGTGTAAATTTCAATTTTTAATTAACTCTCCGGTGATGGGAAATACACAAATTAATCTAAAAGATATGATTAGCGAGCAACAGTGTAGTGAACAAACGCTACCGCTACGTTTATTTATATTTTCTAAGAATGAACACGCAGCAGATCTCCGGACTGAAATAATAAGTCATTATTATTGCATTTCTCATATGAAAAAGACCCCTAATATTTATTATTATTGATACTACAATTCGTTTTTTATGTTGGGCCATAACTGTGACCATAAACTGGACCGCATAAATAAGTTTGCTTTTGGAGGATTTTGATAATTTCACAAATACGGTGCTAGTTTTAAACATCATTATATTTTTCCTGCCACATTCACATATGCCTTTATTAACTGTAATTATTTAAAATTTTTCGCTTCAGAAACTTTGGAGATAAGAAGGTAATATGTAATTTGTAGGATATAATCAGCAAACAAGGAAATTTTACCCACTATGTAGGCCTTAGCCATGTTAGAAGCCTTCCTGACCAATGAAAGAGGCATAGAAAGTCTTGACACGAGTGAACATAGCCGTAACTAGGGAGAGCCATTGAGGGGAAATGCCCTACCTTAAAATGATGGCCCCAATAAAGTTAAATAGATTCGTTTTTTCGAAGTCAATTATGGCTTACGTCCTACCAAAAAGTTCTTTTGCCTTACCTTAAACTTGGGTCTAGCTACAGCCTAGAAGCCAGAGAAAGATATCCTCACAAGAGTAGTAGTAGCATGAATCACTTAAAAATGATTGTTAACATGGCAACACCCTCTCCAGAGTAGGTAGTAGTAGCAAATTATACGGGCCATGGAGGTATCTCTCACAAGTCCTGTGTGAAGTGTTGCACTAAGTAGTTAAAAAAAGAGGACGTATGATCATTTCAAAAGAATTAAGCATTAACAGACTGTCTTACTATCAGTAATAACTGACCCGACCATAAGACAATCTATTAATGTCCAATAGTGTCTAATAAGGGGAAAGGGATTGTTAGTAATGGAGACAGAATCCTATTGCTAGCAATATACCCAACCAGGTCGACCTCCTCGCGGTTCCCCCTGGAAACTATCATGGTTAATTCGTAATGAATTCATCATGATGGGCTAACTGGCCTGTTTTCATTCTCATCTATCACCCTTCACTAGTGCTCCGCCAGCGTATCCCGTTAGCGCAGGCGGAGTTACCATACCATTTTCACTCATAAAACAAAACACCTTAGTCCTCAAAGATGGCAATGCATGAGGGGTATCACGGGCGACAATGTATAATCTGATATGTCCATGGTAATGTTCAATCGTCTATAGGCGACGACTCCCATTTTCCATCAGGTAAACTATCAGTTTGATTGCTATTCTACGTTAGGACGGATAGATGGACAAATAGGGGGAAAGGGAGTGTTAGTAATGGGGTCAAATAGCCCCATTACTAGCAATATACCCTGTCAAGTCTACCTCCACGTGGTTCCCCCTGGAAACCATCGTGGCTAATTCTAATTGAATTTGTCAGGATGGGCTAATTAACCTGTTTCATCTTCATCTATCATCTTTAACTGGTGCCGCCGCCGGTGTATACCGATAGCGCGGGTGGGGATGCTACTTCTATATATATATATATATATATATATATATATATATATATATATATATATATATATATATATATATATATATATAACTTTAAATACCTTCTTTTGTTTAGACAAACAGATGTCTACCGTCTTACTGCAAAAGCGTAGAGACGCTTTTGCAGTAAGACGGTTGTTTGTTTTACGATATGCGAACAAGTGGCAATTAACGGGATATTTTCACCAATTTCGAAAAGATCTCGTAATTAATTTTTAATAATTTTAAATATTAGTAACCATTATTGACTAGTGAAGAAAAAATTATAAATATTTAAAATTTAAATGATTTTATAATGTATTTAATTCTTCCAATAAACATTTACATTTGTCTCTCAATATTTTAACAGCTTCTGAAAATATCACATCGGGCGACATTGCTCCTACTGACTCCACGGTAACTGAAAATACAAAAAATTACTTAATATATTTCAATTGCATTCAGCATAAATTATTCTCGTAACAAACAATAATTTTATACTTACATATAAAATGATCTCTAATTCTACTTAAGACTACTGCATCCTTTATTTCATCATATTTGTAAACATTTCTACTACAAACATCATATCGAGCGTCTTTCACGAAAGCTCGGCCATTAGAATCAATGTCTATGACTCCTGGAGAGAAACAAGTTTGCAATAATTTTGCATCACTACCCGTTACTTCACGGGTTAGTATTATTTCTGGCAATAAGCGATAAGATGCAGTGGCTAGAAAAGAAAAATATTATTACAATTAGTAAAATGTTTTTGTAGAGGGTGGTTTTGTATAAAACTTAACTGTGTCATCTTTATCCTAATGTTTTTACTGTCAAGCATTTGTACTTGGCTTTTTCTATTTAAAGGGTGGGCGATAACAGTAACATTACAGAGTATGGAGTCAACACCTTTCCTCAGGAACACATGAGGAATACCATGTAATTACTATTCTGTAATGTCTATGATGCAGATCACTCTGTAGATGACAGTTACCATTTTCCATGGTAACTGGAATCCCATCAGCTTGTTTACCATTTCAAGTACAATAAAATAATTAGGTATATGTATTAATTTTCTACAGATATATTTTTTATTATTGAGAATTAAATGATAAAAAAAATACATAGAAATAGAAATACTCACCAACAGGTGAAAATTTCGCATGATCACTGCCAATACCCTTTACAGCAACTAAATGAAGATCTAACTCATGGCCTGGCCTCATTTTAGATATCAAAATGTCACCATGTACAGGCCCTACATCAATTTCCTTATGTACAGAGGCTTGATTGCCAATTGGGTGCCACTTTATTTGAGAGGAGTATACTGAAAATTAAATAAATTTATAAGGAAAATTCGACCATATGTGTGTATAATTCTATGAAAAATATAATAAAAAGAAAAATACCACAATGGTTTTCATACAAATCTTCTGGTCTGTAGGAATCCTTTATTTGTGTTTTGTTATTTGTGCACTTAACTTTTAGTGAAAATTCCAATGTATCAAATTCTGTGCCTTCTGTTGAATCTAGAAATAAAAAAAAATCCAGACATGTATTGAATTACTAACAGAGTGTTGATAATTTTGTGTATTTATTTAGAAGTATGGCAACATCACAATTATTTGTAAATTTTGACATTAAACAATTTTCAAAATTCAATTGATTATTTAAAAGCAAACTAAAATGGAAATCATAATCATATGGTGCATATATAAATCTATCACTAAATATTTAAACCACTAATTTTGGGTTATAATTTTCTAAATATTTTTTTGCCATCAATATCCATATTTTCAATAAATAATATTGCAAGATTAAAACTTCATTTTGCTAGTAGAGCACTTTTCAAACTTAATGAATGTGAATGAGTATACTTTATTTGCATTATACAATATAGGAAATAAGCAAGAAAAATTTACAATCACAAAGATACAATTGTATAAGTACAGTAAGGTGTCTTTTGCTGAGAGAAATCTTTTCAAGACAACCTTAAGGTTATGGACTAATTTTTATACAAGTAGGTATGATATAATATATATATATATATTATACTAATATATAATTACACATATATAATTAATTATAAGCACAAGGAAAACAAACTATCATAAAATAAATACATAAATAATGTAAATTTTTGAAATGAAGAAACAATCAGATAGAGAAAAGATAATCTTTCACTTGTCCTTTGAAAGCATTAATGGATTATGTACTTCTAATGACAGCAGATAATGAACTTAAATTTAATCAAATATATTGATTATTGTTTTTAAAAATAGCATAGGTATAATTGTGACATTGCCACACTTCAATAAGTTGTGTCTTAAAGATATATAAACTTATTATATTATTTATCAATGAGTAATACAAAATATTGATCCAACATATAATAAACTTTTTCACAGCAGCAATGTATATACAACAGCTAAATATAAAATTTCATGAGATAACCAGCCTTGGAAAATTTAAGATTATTTTCTCTGGGGGACCTTAAAAAAGACATGTATTTTTAAACATGTCTTTGTTCATAGCTGAAAGCTCTGCTTCTGGTCTTGGAATGGGTGCCAGACAATCCTGGGGTTGACATGGCCCATATTAAATATGTCTATATAACCAGTTAACATTATGCAGTAAACAAATTATAAATTTTAATCAATCACAATCAAATAAAGTTTAATATTTTAGCAAATTATAGTGCTAATTTAAAATTTCTTACAAATTAATCACATTATATTCTGTGACATCTATAGTACTATGCACATGTACAGGCAATAGTTACCACTTCTCATTAGCTAGGTCATCAATATGTTTACTAATTTAAATATCATAAAAATAAAATGTAAATACTAACCTTTTGCTCGATATTCAAATAGTCTAGGGTCTGCCTTTAGTGGAATTAATCCTAATCTATGGGCTAATACTTCATCTTGAATAATAGAAGTATTATTTCTAATGGCAACCTTTTCTATCGCCATACTTGGTACTTCACTAAGCATTAACCTTCGGAAAGCATTAGCAAATGCCGGTTGTATACCAATCAAGTCAAACTCCATTTCGAAGTCATTCATTCTAACAATTATTATACGAAATTTCTTTGTAAATTTTTTAAAACTCCATTTTTCATCAGCAAAACCGTAGTCATTTGGTGCATTCTAAAAAATTTTAATGACATTATGCAATATTGTATATAATTTTTGTTAGCCTAGTAATCACCTCAGATGTGCAAGGCCGAAAAAAGAATGGAAGCAGATATCAGAGAATACTTAGACTATCCTACTGCAAATAAATTAAGTGCTATCTGAAATAAAATCGAGAGAATCTGGGACTTATTTATGAGACAAAATTCTAAATTTTATTAAATAAGAGTGGATGTATATAGATAGAAACTTTTGGCATCTAATTCTCTCTTGCATAACCCACAAAAGAACTAGTGTGAAAATCAATTAATAGATAGAATATGATGTAGAATTACATTTCTCATTTATTTGATAGACCCAAAATGTGTTGCATGTGAATTATAAACACAAGATTTATGTTATTACTTTAGGAATATTATATATGTCTTTATCATTTATAGAAAAATTATGGTCAGTTCTATAGGAAGATGTTTGAAGTAAGCTGTATGTAGAGGCAAAGAAAAAGACTAAAATAAAAGTGTGTATGGAGAATAAGAGACATAGAACTTAAATTTATTTAATACTATTTCTCTATAGTATGCCACATTCAAGTTCAAATATAAGTGACATGTGGTCCCTGTATAGAATAGGCCTCCCCTTCCTTTCCTGTGAGTGTCGTAAGAGGCAACTAAGAGAGAGCGAGGGATGAATAGTCCCTTTCAAAACATTTCCAAAGCCTAACTGTGATTGCCAGGCCACCTGCCAAGCGTAGCAACTTCTGGCAAAACCCCTCTAAAGGGGAGGCTTATGTTCAGCAGTGGACAGTTAAAGGCTGATATGATGATGCCAAATTCAAAGTTGTAACTCTGTACCTTGCCTCTTTGTGTAAGAATGTAATAAAAAAAGCAAAATTATAAAAACTAAAAATAATAATAAACTATTAACAAACAGGAGTATGCGCGATATGACTAAAAAAAACTTAAGTAGCGTACCTTAACTCGGAATTCTTCTAAAAACACCCTAGGCTTTTCTTCTAATTTAGACATGGCTGAAATATTGTATTTAGACATCGATACTATGTGACATGTGACTTGGAATTGTAAATCAAATATATGGATGTTGTTGTTCTGGATACACTGAAAGAGTTTCTTTTTTAGTAGAATCACATAAAGGATAAGGTTATTTTATAGAAAGTAATTACAGTACAGTAAAAAGAAATAATAACATCACTTTCGATGAAGCGAATAGAAAGAGAGATATGGAAAAAAATACCACGTTTTGAAACCAGCACCCTACGTCAATGTCGGAATAGATGTTTACTCCTCCGCGCCAACAACAAATTTAACCACGTTTTGATCACGGCTAGTGTTGCTCATTATGCCTAGGGATGCAAACGATACATCGATTTTTCCAAACATCGATATATCGTTAATAAATATCATCTGTCATCACCTGTCACTCCAATAAAGGGAGACGCATTGGAGATGTGGGATGATATGAAGGGGTTATTTCCTGGGCTCCATAGTCTAGCTATGATTTATTTGCCTATCGTGACAGCTTCGGTAACCAGTGAGCGGTTATTCTCAGAAATTGGAACGATAATCACCCCGGAGAGAAACCGCTTACTGACCATCAGGTTGTTAAAATTATTATTTTTAAAAGCCATTTAAAAGAAAGAAACTTAAAAATGAAAAATGTTTAATTAATACTTGTTTTCTATTAAAAATTAATAAATATTCCATAAAAATGTTAAAATAAATAGTATAAAAGTAAAAAAATAATATAATTTTGTTTTTATTACTATAGTTATTTTTTCATTGCCGTAAAAGATGCATATTTATTCGACATATATAGATATATGTATATTTGAATGGTGGTAAAACATCGAAAACAAATCGATATATCATTAGTAAACTTCGATATTTTCAACATCAATATTTGACTTTTCAAAATATCGATATTCTATTATAATGTTTTTTTGAGCGATGTTGCATCCCTAACTATACCACTAAATATTACTTTTTGTACAGTGTTATAAATATTTTTAACATCGTGGATATTATTACTTGGTCAATGGTACTCAGTAGTGGCCATAAAGTATAAGGACACAGAAAATTTGGAAGCAGATCTTCTGACCAAAGCTTTACCACAACCAAGGCTATTTAAACTGCTCTACAAGATAGGAGTCATTCAAAGTTGTCCTTAGAGTTCATGTTTGTCGTGAGGGGAATGTAATAAATATTTCTGAGATCGTGGACACTATTACTGGGTCTATGGTACTGATATACTATCTTGGTAATTTTGTTCTAGTTTCCATGACCACTGTAATATTCATATTAGGTAGTCGATAAAAATGAAATTATGAAAGTATAATTCGCCAGAATTTAAGGCTTTAATAAACTGAAAATCTTACATAATTTTTTGACATATAAAATCTATGACAATTAATAACTAAAACATTCTTCTAATATTTAAGGGCATGACGACAATCACTATCTTTGTTAATTTGAGACATAGAATATAAAGTCGTTTTAATATTATCTCTGTTTAATTATTAAATTTAAACGCTGTAAACTACATACTAAGACACAGACTTACTAAGCAAAAGGGACTAAAAGGGTCACAATTTTAATTACTTATTCCGTGCTTACCACTAAAAACCTAGGCTAAGAACAAGAATTTCGAAAACTCTGATTCACTAAAACTTACATACTCACTCACACTGATACAAATGCAGAACCAAAGTTAGGAAAAGGATTTTTAAGAACGTTTATAACTTTTACTCTATTAAATTATCTAAAATTTCACATTTATAATATCAAGAGTATCCTTTTCAATTTAGTTTGTAATTCCTTTACAAAGCCTTGATTCTACTAGTCCATAGATTCAAGTTAAATTTAGAGTTCAAGTTAGATTCAAGTTCTACCTAGGCACCTAGTGTCCAAGAAATTAAAAATTTATGACTGACATATTGAACGCTGACTGACGTTTGACTTTGGGAAATAAAAAACAACTTTTTGTATTCATTTTCGTGAATTGTTAATTATTTTGTCTTAAAATTCTTGTTCCTGAAAATAATTTTAGTGTATTAATTATTTTCACAATATACAAAAATGGGTAGTTTGGATCGAGGAGTTCTTACAGGATTTATATGTAGATTATGTTCAGAAATGCATCGTGTAGTCCTTCACATTTATGGAGAAGAAGGCATACGTTTGTGTATATCCGAGAAAATCAATAGATATCTTTCAATAAATGTAAGCAAATATAGTTCATTACACTGTGAAATAATGCTTTCGAATTGTTTCTGCGTTCGAATTGATAAAATTTAAGAACCAGCAAATTTTTTACTCTTTTATTTCATCATTACAGGTGTCTCGTTCTGATCCTTTACCTAAAACTATATGCAAAAATTGTTTGGAGAGGTTGGAAAATCAGCATAGATTGGTAATGCGTATTGAACAAGCTGCTCACTTGCTCAAAGGCCAGCGACGAACAAGAGTAGGTCGTGAATGTTATGTCAGTCTATGTGATAATAATTCAAATAGTCCTCCTCATCCTCCTATATCAAAATAAGAGTTATAAGGTCAGCTCTATATGTATAAAAACAAACTTTGACTATTAAATACTAAGTATATAATCATCATTGATAGAGTTTGGCTTATTCAATTATGTTCAAGTGTAAATTTGAGAACATGTCACTCCACTGTTTATATAAACTCTAAAAAAATATCCTCACACTTTTATACATAGTTTAATATTACTATTTGTTTTAGTATGTAGTGTATATAATTTAGAATATAAATATGTAATGAAGAAGACAACTGCATCAAGTTCTTAGGTATATGTAAAAAATGATGATATTTATTATAGACATTTGATGCGGTTTCTAGAGCACACATAATACATTACACAATATGTAACTCATACTTGGAAAAAGAGGACTAGTATTTAATAATAATGATTCTTCATTTTTAAAGTGTTGTAAGGTAATTTTTTATTTCAATTTGTATCTATTAAGCACTGATAATTATTTCTTGATTATACAAAAACTGTATAAAAATCACCAACATTGAATATTAATTACTTAGAGGCATTTATTATAGAAGTAGAAAGTTCCATAATTTAATTCAATTATATTTGAAAATGAAATGTTGTATGTATTGTATTTGTTATAATAGACACTTATCTATTTTAGATTTCACTAGAAAAGTAACCTATGTAATAGATATAAGACTTATAATTCTGTTTTGTATGGAATAAATAATATTAAATTAAACAAGTAAGTATTATGATATTTCATATTGTTTCATAAATATTTTCCTTTTATTTTCACCCTTATTTAGATTAATGCAGTAAAACTATTCAATATTAATTAATAAGTTTAATAAAAGCTTGTGTAGTTTATGAGTAATGGAGCTAGAAAACTCTCCAAACTATGTATTTATAATTATCTGTAATCAAGACTTGGATAATTTGTATCAATATTTTCAAACTGATACCTTATAGTATCAGTATATAATAGCAGGGTAAATTTTATGTGCAGAGCAATAACATGGAGGGATTATTTTTGCTTAACAATATTTTTTTTATAAAATATTAATATAATTTGAAATTTCAATATACAACTTATCGAAATGGCATGAAGTATACAATTTTTTGTTGATAGTAATTCTTGCTTGTAGCTGGTGAATTTTCCCTTATAAATTCGGATAGAAAGCAGCATATGTTAATTGAAGATATGGTTCATCTGTATTCTAAATTTAATTCAAGTCCAATTGTAATTATTTAATACTATGAATGAACAACTGTGTGCAACATTTTAGCCTTAAGATTTCTACTTACTTTATTACATAGTAAATTAAATTCTTGTCAACCAGTAATACATAGTAAAACTGGCATGTGGATGTACTACTTATATACATATTTATAATGAATACCAGCCCTCACCAGTGATAGTTGTCTATATGACCAGTATATATTGATTAACCATATGGCCCAAATTTCGTGATAATTGGTTGAGCCATTAAAATGCCAAGAGGTAACAAATTTTCACATTTATAACACTAATATTAAGGATAGTAAGGGTTTCAGTAAAATACTACCCGTTTCCCGCGGCATTGCTCGCTTCTATGTAGTTGTCCCATTGGAACCCTTTATGAATCCGGTCTTGTACATATTATATACTTAAATGATAATTACATATCTAATACCTTCATAAAGTTTCAGCCTATTTAACTGATCGGTTATTTCATAGCATTTTACATGCGCGCGTGTGAATTTTGTTGCGGAGTTATTTTAAAATATCTTCTCTGATGTTAATTGAAATTATGTGATGTAAAGCAATGGCAATTTTGTTCACAATTAAATAGTCTTAATCAACAACACATTTATTTGGATAAGGATTAATATTATTATGTTGATAAAACTCTTTAGCAAATAATTGGTAATAATGATTTGTAATGAATAATGTTTGATAATGACCAAATTTGATTACCATAAAAAAGGTTAGTGAATCAATTTAAAAGATAGATATATACTGTCGCAGACATTTTTTTAGATCATTTGAAGAGGAATAATTTTTTCATACATATTTTTTGGATAACTTAAACCATTTACGCAGCGCACGCAACGGAAGTCCTTAAGTATGAATAATTTCCCCTATTTTTGCAACGTTTTTACTGATGCTTTGCTCCTATTGGTCGCAGTGTGATGTTATATAGCTTAAAGCCTTCCTCGATAAATGGACTATACAACACATATAGAATATTTCAATTCGAATCAGTAGTTTTTGAGATTAGTGCGTTTAAACAAACAAACTCTTCAGCTTTATAATATTAGTATAGATGTATGACTGTTACAATTTTATCAACCAATTTCATAAAAAGGAGAATAGTAACTAGTTTTGCCACAATTGAAGTCGGTTTTTTTGTTGAATTCAGTCTTAATATAATTTGTTTTAGATGTAGAATTAGGTATTTTTAATATCTCAACATTTATTAGCTAAAATTAAATTATAGTGCCCTATTCATAAAATAAAATGTAAAAATTGGTCTCTATAAAAAATACGGTAGCATTTTTGTACGGTACTCTAAAAATCTCGCAACTCCTATACAAAAACTTATATCATTTTCAATCAACTTCAAAAAGAAAGTTTTTTTGTTTGTTACCTTATAATTCTGTCAGTTGTTAACCGATTTGGAATCTTTTTTTTTTTATCTGAAAGGGTATATTTACAGATTAGTTCCATAGAAATTTTATCAAAACTGGATAGGTAGTTTAGTTTTTAAATTAAAATAATTGATTTTGTCACAACTGAAGTTTGTTTTTTTTTTTCGTGGGACAGTCTTTAATTATTATTATTTATTATTATAGCTTTTTTATCCACTTCCGTGGTCCCCAAGGGTAAAAGCCTCCTCCATCTTTTTCCACTTCTCCTTGTCTATAGCAATACCCGTCCAGTTCTTTCCTGCTATCTTTATTATGTCATCTTCCCATCTCTTTCTTTGTCTTCCAACATTTCTTTTTCCTGCTGGACCTCGCCATTTTGTTGTTTGGAGAGTCCACCTTTTATCTTTGTACCTCACTATATGACCTGCCCATCTCCACTTCTGTTTCATACTATGCTGAAGAGCATCTTTTATTTTGGTTTTCTTCCTAATATCAGTGTTTCTTATTTTCTGTATTTTTCTTAACTTTAAGATACTTCTTTCCATCGCATGCTGACATGATAGGATTTTGTTCTTTATTTTTTCTGTATAGGTCCATGTTTGGCATGCATATGTTAGGCTTGGAAGGATGCAGGAATCCATAATTATCTTTTTTAAGTTGAGACTGTAGTTCCCTTTAAGGATTTCTTTTTGAGCCCAATATTTCTTCCATGTTATGTTTATTCTTCTATCAACTTCATTTTCTCCACTGTTCGTTTCGAAAGAGACCATTTTACCTAGGTACACATAACTATCCACATAATCTATAGGGTTCTCTTCTATTGTGATAATTTTTTTGCTGTGGTTTGTCATGATCTTTGTTTTGGTTGCATTCATATTTAGGCCAATTTTCTTACTTTCCAAATCTAGTTCTTGTAGCATTTTTTCTAGGTTGCTAACCGATTCGCTAAAAAGTACTATATCATCTGCGAAACATAAGTGTGTTAGTCTTTTGTTCAGTATCCATATACCCTCATGGCTCCAATCGATACTTTTAAAGATGTTGTTAAGTACTGCTATGAAAAGTTTTGGAGAAAGTGGATCTCCCTGTCTTACGCCTCTTCCAATTGTGAACTTTTCACCCTGCCTCTCCAGTTTGACTCTGCTTATACTATTAGAGTAAATATTTTTTATAATATTTATGTAGGTGCTGTTTATGTTATTGTCAGCCAAAGCATGCCATATGGATGAATGTGTAATGCTATCGAAGGCCTTGGAGTAGTCCACAAATGCTATGTAAAGTGATTTTTTAAATTCTTTGTACTTTTCTATTATCTGTTCTATTGTGTGGATGTGATCGATTGTAGAGTAATGTGGTCTGAATCCAGCCTGCTCTATTGGTTGATATTTGTCAATTTCTGTTGCTATTCTGCTCAAAATAATGGATGAAAAGAGTTTGTAAACTGTGGATAGTAAGCTGATAGGTCTGTAGTTGCCAATATCAAGCGGGTTGCCTTTCTTGTACAGCAGTATAATGTCAGATTCACACCATTGCTTTGGTACCACTTGCTTTTCCAAAACTAGGTTAAAAATTTTCACTATATATGTGATTAAAATAGGCACTCCGATTTTTATGGCTTCATTCGTAATGTTGTCTGAACCTGGGATGAATTAGATACATTCCAAAATAAACATTTATTGTAGACTAGCTGCCCCGGTGAACTTTTTACCGCCTAACAGTCTGAAATTTTTTTTTTCTGTTTTTTATGTGAATCTTTTCGATATTTTCATAGTCATTCCGATATTCGGGGTGACGACGAATCCAACAAATCATTGATCATCAAAATTTGTCCAGCCGTTCTAGAATTATAAATGGTATAACTACCCGACTTTATTTATATGGATGTATCAAAGATTAGGGATGCACTGATCTACATTGACTAGATCTGTAAAATAGCCGATAGCTCAATCAACATAGGCCATGGATTTAAAATAGGAACCTAAAGTGTAAAGCTGAATATAATTAAATAAGATGTAAACAAATCATTTTTATTTATCTACTAAAAATTAATTGTTTATAAAATTATTGCACATTCCCACTTGCTAACAACTTCTCGATTCTAATTGAGTTTTTGTGTATTACGACTTTGAGATTGTTTATTTTGTCATGTTTTTCCTGTATGTCAAAATCCAACTGTTTAACTTTCGTATGCATTGGTAATAACGATTCCTCGTTCAATCTGTAAAATAAAATCAATATTATTTCCTACTACTTACTAGTATATAGTAAATTTAATATTGACAAAACAAAAACTACATAAGTATATCACCACTTTTTGACCCTCAATAAATAAAATAATAGGGCCATCCACAAATTACGTCATTTAAAAATACTGCGTTCTGTTCTACTGTAAGTATATAGGACGGTCATATAAC
The DNA here is from genome assembly GCF_026898425.1 of Galleria mellonella. Lineage (NCBI taxonomy): Eukaryota > Metazoa > Arthropoda > Insecta > Lepidoptera > Pyralidae > Galleria > Galleria mellonella. Next base: position 5,570,641 of record NW_026442138.1, read on the forward strand.
ATATCGGGTTGGGGAAAGGGATTGTTAATAATGGAGACTGAGATAATATGCTAGCAATATACCCAACCGGGTCGACCTCCTCGCGGTTCTCCCTGGAAATTATCGTGGTTAATTCCTGATGAATTCATCATGATGGGCTAACTGACCTGTTTTCATTCTCATCTATCACCCTTCACTGGTGCTCCGCCAGTGTATCCCGTTAGCGCAGGCGGGGTTACCATACCATTTTCACCCATAAAAAAAACATATCGGGTTGTGCAAAATTAATGTCATCTTCGTATTATCATCTCCTGTCCTTATCCCAATTATGGAATCAGCATAATATCATTTTATTCGTATTACATAAAGTTCTGCCTTTTGGTTTTATGATCGGGCATCTGCTTAAAATTAATCCTCCTTAAGAACCCAGGAGAAGTTCGTTTCAGAACCCATTCAGGGTTCCGGTAACGCACATTTGCAATTTATTACTTTTGTTGACCTGATAGGGTGTATTGCTAGGAATGGGTCATTTAGATCCCATTCATAACAATCTCTTTCCCCCCAGCGCCATTGAACTAATGTAAAAAAAAAAGAACTATGAAATAATAAAGTAAGATGCATGTAGATATTTCAGACCATAATAATTAACATTGATAGGTTGAAGAGCAAGGTTAAGGTACTTAGTAGTTATAATGAATTCATGCCAAATATATAAAATATGCTAACAGTTTTTGTTTTGATAATTGCTTAGATGTTTCTTCATAAATTTTGGTCCATTGTTGAAGTTCCTGACGCATGACTTCTACATCTTCCTGAACGTGATCCAGTATTTTACCCAATGGATTGGTCACACGTGAAAGAGCTTGAACATTATATCTGAGTTGTTCTATTTCTTTATTTACTGCTTCTCTTGCTTTTTGGGCACCAAATTGCCATTCCTGCCAATGGAAATCTTGTTTTGGAAAATTGGGACAGAGTTGCTATTAATATTTCAATTAACCTAATTATTATGTGCTTACATAAACTTAACTCATTAAAACTAACGGGGACACGAGGCAGAAATAGAAAAAATTACTGCAAGCCTGAAATTTGTCATAGTTTTTTGTTTGTTAAACTGACGTGAAAAAAGTCTGCAACTGAACGAGCTACATTTAAAACCGTGAATATGGCCGCATTCAGGGTTTTAAAAATAAAAGTTTTTGTCAAATAATTTTATGTAACGATCAAATTAAAAACATTGAAAGGGAAAGTTCTAGCTGAAGTAATTCTGCATATTTTGGTATTCTTTTATTTACATTATTTTTAAATACTTTTAAATTTATACTAGTAAGGGTATATATATATTAAAGTTAATAAAAGGTCGGCAATGCGCACGTGCCACCCGTAGTATTGCAGGCGTCCATAGGCTACAGTGACCATTTATCATCAGACGGGCTGTATACTTGTTTTTCTATTTATATGGCACGGGTATGTTTGTTTGCTACCTTTGTGGTATAAAAAATAGAAGTTTTTAAATAATTTGTAAAAAAACTGATATTCTTTTACTTTTAAACCCTTAAAGGTACTCCATAGACATCACTTTCAGAGGTGGATTTTTTACAAAGTCATTTTACATAGCATTTTTTTCTACTTTCATTTTATTTTTCTTGTGCTAACTAAAAACTTTGATTTTATGTATATAATTTATTATGCTTATTAATGTAGTTATTAGATTAAAATTAGTATTTATTAAATTCAACATTTAATTATTGATATAGAACTTACGATTTCAGTTTTGCCACTAATTTGTGAAAATTCCTTTTGAGATTCTAAAATTTGTTGCACTAAATGACCGTGTTGATCTGGTGATACATGAAGCGGATCTTGATCATCTTGCGTGGTTGACGAAGACATTGTTTCTTGTTCAAGAATAACTACGTTTGTATCTTCTTCCTTAAATTATTAGTTATTAAAATTAATAAAAAAAAAAAAAAAAACACATAAACACTACAATTTTTAAAATAGTGTATGTGTTTAACTGTTTAGATAAATAAATATATCGAAATTTTCATCTTTTCGATCGAGTACAAATCTCTTCCGTTATCAGGAGGATATAGCCAACTATTTCTACATAGTTATGTTAATAACTAAACTACTTTTCATTAGGTTTTCAACAAGATGAACAGACTGCCCATTCAAACCCCTGACCACTTCAAATTGTATGAAAAGAAACATATGTACATGTTAGAAAGTAGTTACCTCTTCTATGGGTGCATTTTCAGCTATGATATTTACTTTACCAACTATCAAATTTTCGGGTTCAGTTGTTATGTTTTCATGTTTATCTCTTAATCGTGGTGCTCCAGGACGTGATGAAGATGGACGCATACTTAATGGCCTAGCAGCATTATCGTTTTTAACAGGAGATTGTTTAACAGGATCTTGGACATTATTTTTGTTTTCTATTGATGTAGTTTCATCACCGTTCTTTTCGCTGCTATTATTCCTAGATAATTGTTTATTTATGTCATTCTTATTTGTTTTATGTTCTAATTCATTATCACTGTTAATTTTATTTACATCTATCGTCATCAATTTCTGGTCTTCAATACCTTTATATTCCACCTCCTCCTCATTTTTGAATGTTTTACTTTCGTCGATCTTATTCTTTTCAATTTCCATCAAATCTTGAGAAGACAAAGATGAATTTAGTTGATTGTCAATTGCATGTAGGTCATCAAGTTTTTGTTGATATTCATTAATTGACAGATTTACGACAGAATTTTGTTGATCTTCTTCTGTAACATTAATATCTGTTTCCAAATTATCAGTACTTATTTTTTCTAAATTTTCGTTATTAATTTGTATATCATTTGTGGTTGGTTTATCCTTTTGCTCATCAAGTAGTTTTTTATCCGCTCCATAATTGATGTTTTTTTCTTGTGATGGTTTCTTTGTTACGACTTTAGATTGTGTATTTCTTTTAGACTGTGATTCATTTTTAATTATTGTATTTTCTTTCTGTTTTGTTTTACTAGAATTACTTTTATCGTTTTCATTTTTATTTGTTGTTCGTATGCTTGTGTCTCTTTTATTGGATGTTAATTTTTCTGTGCTTTTTGACGTAATTTTTTTTGTATCATTATTTTTTTTATTTGATTTTACAATTTCTTTAGATTTTTTCTCGTTCGCATGAACAGGTTTTTTCTCATCTTTATATTTTTTTACAGCTTCATCAGATGTAAGTTTTTTATCTAAAGCCAATGCAAGGCATTGAAGTAGATCATTTGTTTTCTCTGCTTCCTGACCGGCAACAATTTTAGACGGCTTTACTGATAACGTCTTTCCTGTTGTTGCACCTGTAACATACGCAAATTTAAGTATGGTAATATACTTATTTATAAGCGATTTCCAAAAGAAGAAGGTTCTTATTTTGTCTGTAGTTTTTGTAACTATGTTACGTGATTAAGTTGCAAATTCTACAGTTTGTTGCATTTTACAATACTTTTGCTAATGGATAGGGTTTATTCTTGTATTAGTCTCATATTACCTTTGTGGCGACTAAAATTACTGTCTTTCTTTGTGGAGTGCAAACATGTCGTTACCATGCAGTTTTCTTATACTAATTTCCACGTTCTAATGTAACAATCGGTGTATATGGGTTTACGATTTAAGCTTTTTTATACGAAGCAAAATGTACTTGTTTACATTTATAATTTAGTTAATATGATTTAAAAATTGGTACTTACCAACGACATAAATTACTTTATTAAGAAATTGTATTTTATTTTCCCTCTCTTTAACATTGTCAGATATCAATTCTTCCTCCTCGAATAATCCTTCAAAAAATCCTGTAGTTTTCAGTACCTAAAATGCATTGGCGTATTTAATTATTTTCCAGAAGTAGCCTAGCAAGGGGTATATAGACCAAAAAAGGCAAGACTCTCAGATACGTTTCGCATAGTTGACAATCCCGTTCACATTATGGGATGGGCATGAGGTATATATAATAATGAATAAAAATGCAAATGGGTGCCACATCGTAATCATTAAAAAATACAACCGTATTGCAAACGTACTCCTTTTTTGAAGTCGGTTGAAAAGTAACGGCAGTGATAGCGTATAACGGCACTTAAAAAAAAATCATGTCTTTTTGTTTATTTTTACAGCAAAGTATTAGGATAATTCTTAGTAAAGAAATTATATAGTAGGTATCTATTGCATAATACACACCAAGATAAATAATATTTTAGGACAAAGTTCTAATCGTTCAGTTTTAAAATCTCCATAGAAAAATAAAAGAATGCACCAGATACAATCAAAAAAATCTGTAATCATAGCATAGATATGGGAGATATTTACTTGCGGTTTTTTACGGTATCAAAATTCGATTTCTTTATTATTATTTATGGATTACAGAATTTAAAATACGAGTTAGGTAGTATTTTAAAGACATAAAAATCAATACTAACAGTTGTCACAATGTCGTGCAAGAATCTGAATGGTGGTTTTTTCAATAGTTTCTCACTTAGAGGCGGCCGTTTCACATATTTGCCCAGTGCTGTTTGTGTAGCTTTTATAACATCTGGTGCCAACTCTTTTTCCATGGTACATACTTTTAAATTCTATAGAAAATGTTAGGTGTTATTTAATAACTGCAATCGATGTGACAAGTCGTCATTGTTTAGATGTAAATGTTACTATGACAACGACGACAAATGATTTATTTGTCCCCCCTGCCCCTTACAGGCTAGTTCAAATTAATTAGTATAAAATAATACTAAGTGAAGGCAAAATTGTTAGTGGTACGTATAACACTTTACTCTGGTTGAACACTTTAGGACAGAAATTACATGAATTCAAAAATTCAAAAACGACTTAGTATTTTTTCACCCATAATAAATTAACAGCTGATCGCGCTGTTTTTTTTTTTTGATGGGTGAAAATGGTATGGTAACCCCGCCTGCGCTAACGGGATACGCTGGCGGAGCGCCAGTGAAGGGTGATAGATGAGAATGAAAACAGGCCAGTTAGCCCATCATGATAAATTCATCAGGAATTAACCATGATAGTTTCCAGGGGGAACCGCGAGGAGGTCGAGCTGGTTGGGTATATTGCTAGCAATGGGATACTCAGTCTCCATTACTAACAATCCCTTTCCCCCGATCGCGCTGTATTAGCACAGTTTGAATTTTTATTGTTTTGAACCTATGTTTCTTTAACGAAATTGGTTTGAGTAAAAACCATTGGCGTATTTAAAATTATTTTCTGGGAAGGCTTTGCTTCACAAAAAGGTGAACTTTTACTTATCTTTATATCTATAGCTGAAGTGTTTGGTACTGATTTTGAGGTGGGCACAGATAATTTTTGGACGCGCACGAAAAATGTTAAACCAAAAAACCCGTTATTAACAATTCCTTCTCATTGGGCATTATTATACTTTTCCGTTTCCGATATCATACGTTTTACATATACAAGATAAAATAGAACAGCAAAATGTATGCATTTGTATATAGACTCTTTTAAGCATTCCGTACGATAACAACTTGGTCATGCACGATCACAGCACTGCCGTAACCTTTCCGTGGCATACCTATATATAGATCGTCGCGGCAATTTTGTGTGTGTATTATGTGTTTGTATATACTATGTGTGCCTATCTGCGGTGCTCTGTAGATTATAATTTTGGACTTCCTCTTAAAGTTATTGGAATCCCCTAAGACTGAGTAGGAAGCAGCATGGACAGGTACCCGGGAACATCGGCTGTCTCACACATGTTTAATATTCTTGTACGTATACACTACAGTCGCACAGTTGCCGCCACCACCTTATGAGCCTAGGTATTCTACGATATTGTAAAACGTGCAAGTTCAAAATTATAATCTGAAAAGCAGGGTAGATAGGCACACGCATACATACATATTATATACATACATACACATATATACGCGCAAAACTGCCTCGACGATCTTACAGGAGGGCCTAGGTCTGCCACGGAAAAGTTATGGCAGTGCCGTGATCGTGCACGATCACGTTGTTATTGTACGGGACGCTTAAAAGCGTCTCCGTATAAATGCATACATTTTGCTCTCTCATCGTATCATAACGTTCCACGGAAAAGTATAAAAACGCCCAATATATTCTGAATCGGGACTTATGCCTACAGGCAGATGCCTTCTATAGGTTTTAAGGTTTCGTTGTCTAAAGTATATTCTTGTCAATGATTCTAGATAGGTAGCTACTATTCACTATCTCTGGATAGGTAGTATCATAGAAAAAGGAACGCAATTACTATACTTAATCTAAGGTTACCTAGATGTCAAGTAGTGTCAACGTGGCGGTTTTCGTGTTTATAGAACCAGATAGAACCTACTTACTTATAGAATCGAATTAAATGTCATGGTACCTACCTAGCTATCCATATTATTCTGTGTTCTAAACAAGCCCACAGCGCCTGAGTGAAAGCAATATCAAAATTTATATTTGTTAACTTGTTCTGATCATGTAACCCAGGAGAAACTTTTTATTATTAAGGTTTTTAGTTTGATTATATATATATGACAATGGCTCCAAAACGATCAAAAAGAGGACGCCCACCGAGTAAAAAGCTCAAAAAGTCTAATTCTAACGCCTACAAATTTCGTTGTGTAAACTGTAATCGAAATTTCACAAAACCTGGATTAACTAGACACCTGTGTAAAAGCAACTCTCAAAGTAACATGTCAGATGAACTTTACATTCCAAAGGTAAATAATAACTTTCTGTTTTGCAGTATTAATTGTTAAAGAACCGTTAACATTTACTGAATTTATTTCAACATCATTCGTAACATGTGTGTGAAATTTAAGTTTTAAGGCAACTAACTATTTAAACCTGTTACAAGAATATTCGTTTTGTTAATAAGATAATTTTTTCCATAAAAAGTTAGTCAATGTCCAAATTGAATAAGGACACTTCAATTAATAGTTTAAGCTCAAGAATATGTACTTCAATGCATACATCTTTTAGTTGTGATTTTTCATTATTTTTATCTTAGTTATAATTATAAAAACAATGGTCTAACCAATTTTTTTTTACATTTTAGGCTACATATAATTGTAAAGAATGCAATAAGAAATTTAAATTTAAAAATAACTTCAAACTACACTGTCTCAATGAGCATTCAAAGTTACCAAATGCTGTTTCCTGTGACCAGTGCCATGTCCGCTGTCCAAATACAGATGTACTGGCAAAACATATACAAAATATTCATGAGAGACAAGAATTTGAATGTGAATACTGTATGAAAAAGTTTGTAAGACATTCACATGTTTTAAGACACATGATGCAGTCTGGTTGTAATGGCAAGAACATTTCACTATTTTGTTGTGAGGTATGAATACATTTTCTTTGTGCTATTAAATATACTGAAAGAAAGTAAAATTTATGATATTTGTAAAATATTAAAATATCTATCTAATGTTTTGTTTGTACATAATCATTCAATAATTTATTTTTTATTATATATGTACATTATAATGCTATATCATAATAATACATACATAATCATTTAAAAAAATTAAGCAATTTGTAGTAAGAAAATTATGAGTATTTGAAATGTACTGTAAAAAAATCTGATTACAATTAAATTCTACATATCTCTCATTATGTCCATATCTTGCAGGGTAGACATAATTGAGTACCAATGGGCTCTACCCTTAATTTTTTTTACCCTACCATTGGATAATATATCATCTTTTTAAGTTTATTTTACAAACCAAAAGTTGTTTTTATATTTTAATAAAATAATATTTAATTACATAAAATACACTTTTATTTAACAGTTGAATTAATTGAGAAAATGCCTTTTTTTGAAGATTTGAAATTGGAAAGATATCTAAAAATATATGCATAATTAATAAAAACACATTTATATTTATTTCAGATATGTGATGCAAAATTTACAAGGAAAGATAATTTACAAGTTCATCTCCGACTTCAACATATCATAAAAAATGGTTACTTTTGTAAATTTTGTCCTCATCACACTAAAAATTTTTCCAAATTAGTCAGGCATTGGCAAGAAACACATTTAGGTATATTTTTACACTTTATTATAATTCTATAAAAAGACTTTATTTTGGTGATGGAAGGCTAACTGGTGAGGTAATGATGGATAACAAATTTAATCCCCTTTGTCCCTGTCATATTCAATACTTTTCTATTATTCTCTATTCATCTAAGTAAGGGTGTGATTGATATCATACTTATTTTATGACAGTAAGTCCCTCTATTATGATAATTAAAATGACAAACAAGCTGATGACTCATCTGATGAAAAGTGTTAACTGTCTTCTATTGACATGAACACTACTTGAGAAATTGCAGAATACTCTGTGATGGCCATAGTTCCCCTCATGACATTGTCATTCCTGAGGATTATGATTGTATGTCTGCATACCCATTCTTTCCCATGCCTTTTTGCTAAAATAAAGAAATGATAAATTATTTTCAGAATCCTTAAAGTTTGAATGTGACCACTGTGGGAAAACAACAAGTTCCCGGGCTGCAATGGTTAAACACTTGGAGATCCATGGTGAAAAGTCACACCATTGTGATGTGGTAATTATTAATATTTAAGTACCTAATTCTTTATAGAAGTTACTCCATACCTTGTATAATCCTGTAAATAAAGTTCTTACAAAATTCCTGTTTGTGTCCTCATGCTCGTAAAAACATAAACTCACACTGGGACCCCAGCTTAATATTACAACGAAAACATTAATCCAAGAAATAATATGAAGGAAATGGATTAAATCAAACTGAACAATTTTTTTAGAAACAAAATAAAATTTTCATAATATCAATTTTAAAATTTAATTTTGAGATAAATTTAGGATAGGTACTTATTCAGAATTAATGCAATCTAATAATAGAGTTAGAATATGTAATAATGTTTTATTTTTTGTGTTTTTTTATGCTCACTTGTATGTTTTATGGGTAAGTAAAATTTTGGTATAATTTTCCTTTTAGTTGTGTTTATCTAATCCCAGTAAATATTGACCTGCCCGTTTGTGTATAATGTCAGTATAGAACACTCAAATTTTTGTAATTTCAATTTGTTTATCTTCATTAAATATATTTTACATAAATATATAAGTACTCTACAACTGTATAGTTACTGAGTTTTAATTTGAATGTGTACAAAAAGATTAACATTATTTGTCTATGCAAAGCCGGAGCGAGTTAGATACCGAAATAAATTACTAGCTATTAGCTAGTATTACTAGCTATTACAAAATATTAGCTAGTAACATATGTATTATTAATAGATTTAATTTTGATTCAGATCGATGTATAACAAAAAGTATATAACAACTTGTACATATTTTGACATTTTTATTAAAGAATATTGTTCTAAATACATAAGTGTACAAGTATATATTCTATAAAATTATAGTTTTTCCTTTATGTGTTCTAGTGTGGCTATAGTACGTTCACGGCAGAGGTGCTTAGGCGACATGTACTAACGCATGCCGTTGAAAAACCATACAAGTGTACACTGTGTGGCAACTCCTTCATACAGCGATCGCAACTACAACGCCATCTGGAGAAACACAACGGCCACACATGTCTTGAGTGTGACCGCAGTTTTACCACTAAAGCTGGGTATGTATTTTTTATTATACTTTTGTTTATATTTTATACAATTACAATTTTTATTAAATTCATATTTTATTAAGATTTTATACAATTGCACCTATGGGTACACCCTGTAATTGGAGTGCAGTATCCATTCCCCCTAAATAATTGTGTGTTACTATCATTTATTTTTTACAGGTTGCTCGCCCACGTAAGGGAACATAAAGGGCTCCAGAAACTATTATGTCCATTTAATGATTGCATCTATTCTAAAAAAATATTTAGTAATGAACAAAGTTTAGATGCCCATATAAAAACCCACTTGGACGCTAAACGTACGTATTTCTAATTTAATTTAAAGTAAAAGTAAAGTAAAATATATATTTATTTCTCTCACAAAAATGACAACATAATAAAATTTACAGCTATATCATATTCTTTAAATTTAGTACCATGGTCATAACAGAGTATACTGTTTCGCCTATGATACCCCCCATGCATTGCCATTCCCGAGGACTAAGGTGTTATTCCTCTGTACCCTGTAAATTCACGCCATATCCCACCTTTCAAACCGAAACACAGCCATGCAAACACAACTGCTTCACAGTAGAAATACAAATGGGATAGAGGTGTCCAAGCAATCGACTTTTGTACAGTCTCCCTCTGGTATTTCTCTTTATTATTATTTTTGGCGAGTGTGATGCGAGTAAAAGTTATTCCTATCATTTGTTTTAAGTGATATCACTGTGACAAATGAAATAATTTCACCAAACTAAATTAGCAATTGTTTTCATGCCTAATGTTATATTGCAGCGTATGCGTGTGAGGTGTGCGGCAAGCAATTCCATGCGGAGGTGAATATGCGGCGGCACGTGAGCACGCACCGGCTGGATCGGCCGCGCCGCTGCATGTACTGCGTGACGGCGCGCGCCTACATCCGCGGCGAGCAGCTGCTGCGCCACGTGCGCAAACTGCACCCGGACATCTTCCGCCAGCACCTCGTGCATGTGCGGCAAGTGCTGGTACGTATTTATTTGGCCTTAAATATATTACATAAAAAATTTCATAGTGAATATAACTAAATATAAAAAAAGTCCATAATAAAGTTTTATGGGTCCCTGATTTAGCATAGACTGGTATCCTGGTAGTCTTAATATTTATGGTCACATGTCTGATTTGAAGAGTGAAGTAACAAAACGATATAAACACAGTCATATTCAGGATCAGCGACCTCAAAAACCTTTTAATAATAAGATCTATTGTATATTTTATAATGTTGAAACTCACGAATGTAACCTTCGTTCCAATAATACTCTCCAATTATCTTTCCCCTCTCATTGTACTGGTTACGCTTCAAACTCTTTTCTCCTACATTCTTCACGACTCTGGAACGCGCTTCCTGATGCCATTAAGAGACTACCGACTAAACCGTCTTTCAAAAAAAAGCGTTCACGCTCACTTTTTATCTTTATATTATTCTCAAATTCGTGTATAATATAGTATATATCATATATGTGTAAGTATATTTGTTATTCATATATATTTATTCGTTTATATATATAATTTTAGTATGTATGTATATCAATAATTAGTAGTACCGCATTCGAGTATTCTGACACTTCCCTATGGTTGACTGGGAGAGAATGCTTTTAGCATTAAGTCTGCCATGTACACATATTTGTACTAATGAATAAATAAATAAATCTATCTAGCATCGCAGTCATTACTTTTTTTGTATTTACCTGTGCAAAATTGCTATATTATTATTTAGCGATTTATGTATTAATATTTACTTATCTCATAACAGGGAATGAATGTTGGTGTAGAACGAGTGAAAAAATCGGAATTGGAATCAATTCTGAACGTGCTTGATGCCGAATCTGACCGCATCATTGAAGGGTGCAGTGGTGAAGATGTGCTTTATGGAGGCATGCAAGTACAAGATGATAAAATGAAGGTAAGGGATGTAATCCTTGTAACTTTTCTGGTTAATTTTATTGACAATGTCGATTTAGATTTTTTTTTATTTATTATAGAATGTCAATAATAATACAGACAAATATATATATATAAAGTTGCGTAGTTGCGAATATTTGACTGTTAACTGTATAAGTTATTAGTTGAAATCACTCGTGATCATGACGTTAATTTTAGTTGTTCAGTTGAATAGCGTAGAATACTATTCATATATTAGTTAACTATTTAATATAAAAACAAATATGATTTTAAAAATTTCCGAATATTTTTTGGATACAAATTATAATTACACTACATTTTATTTACGATTTAATTTATATATAATTACTACTTTAATATTACTTAAAAACAGAAAGATGCAAATTAAATTTCATCAAAAACTGTTCAGCTGTTATATTTGAAAATAATATGCAAGTACTGTTGATGGGTGTGTTAATTGTACATTTAATTTACATTCATATTCAATTGTTTATTTCAGACTGAAAATAGTCCAATAATGTCGGAAGATGAATTGGTGGAGAATCTTAAAACTTTATTGTCTCGATTAATTGATAAAGACACACTGGAGTGTTTTGGGTGGCCCAACGAGACTGTTGATGTGGTAAGTGATAATTATTGTAAACTTGTTGAATGTTTTGAATTCATTCACGTACTTGTACTTTATTATTTTAATTTCATCCAACATACAAGTACTAAATACTAAATAGGCGTAAAGTAATATAATATGAATCAGGTTTGCAAACAGATACGATAAACAGACTATATTACACTATCTATATATATTATTTATATTGACTGACTTCATGGAGAAGAAGGGGCTCTCTGTTTTCCTTACGTAAATCAGTATATAAAGTATCCTATGTGCTTAGTTGGGATATAATTTACCCGTGTATCAAATTTCATTCATATGCGTTCAGTAATTTTTGCATGAATGAGTAACAAGCATCCACCCATTCATCTTTACATACTTTCGTATTTATAATTTTATAGTAGAAAAAACGATATAAGTATATGAATATGAGCTTTATGAAATAAAATTAATACTCATGCGAACTTAAAAACGTCAAAGGCCAACATCACATTAGTAGTGGTACCATGGGGACTTGAAAGTTTGCTTCAAATATTTTCATACCGGCAAGTTCGTGTAACATAATTTATATGGATCACAATTAATTAAATTTAATGTGCGAAATCATTTCGCATCCTCTAATTTAATAATAATAATATAACACTTTTATACAAGATTATTTATTCGATTTAAATTTGAAAAACGAACGTTAACAGGTGTTAGAGAAAGTAATTGAACACTGTGGTGCGAAGGCAGCAGACCGAGACAGGTGGACACGCGTGCAATGTCTACGCGAGAACACGAAACACTTGTTCCTTTACGCCGTCGAAGACAAGAACATAGCTCGTATGCTCGACACACACACCATTGACCAGATTGTCAAACATATTATCATGCAAGTCAGTGAAGACTAACTAATAATAATAGAAATAATGATACATCCCAATTCTTAAGATTTATTTTAATTATAGATGTTGATAGACAACGCAAGTACTTTAATATTTTACTAATGAAAAGTGAGCGTGCCTTTACTGTGAACAAATTCACGCCTCTTATTGTTTCGAAAATATCACTTGTTATAATGTTGTTTTTGTCAATCCTCAAAATTTGACTCCATATTCCATATGCTGTATGTATATACCTAGCAAATCTGAAATTTAGCCGAAAGCCAAGTAGACTCTTTCAGTTTACTATGGCAAAAAATAATATGCATAGTACATTACGGTTACAATATCTATTTAAATCTACATATATCCTAATTTAAACCGCGGAAGAGCAGTTTGTAAATACCACATAACAGCAAATGCGCAAAATTGAAATAATACGCGAATGGCATCATATATGGATATCTGAATTTAAGTTAACCAAAAATGAACTTAATTTTTAGCATTGTAATATTATTGCGGTTCAACAATCTTCTTGAAATTAGCAGCAAGCCCGTATTTATCAAATAGATGAATAAGTCCTTATCTGTTATTTTTTCCCGGGTACTTACGCGTCTTCTTCGACTCTTTACTTATTATTATTATTACAGAAGTAGTTTAATTACTTTTGTCTACACAGTTGGTTCCACGTTCACCGCTAAATAAGCTCATTTGCTGTAGCTCCACAATTCCAAGGCATGTCTCTTAACATCTCTAAAAGCGTTGTGATCCTTGGTGTCGACATCTCTAATGACGTACAGTTCCGTGGCCACCTCGAAGACAAGGTGAAGTTGGCATTAAAAAAAACTCGGTGTCCTTATGCCTTCACGCCGGATCCACGATTGATGCTCTATAAATCGAAAATCCGGCCCCACTTGGACTATTACTGTTACTTATGGGCGGGAGCACCTAGATACCAGCTTTACCCTTTGACTCAAAGCAATGTCGAGCTATGAGAATTGTTCCCACACTTACAAGCGGAATCGAACCCTTAAGTTTTAGGAGAGATTTTGCCTCACTCTGCGTGTTTTACTGCTTGTACAAGGGATTGTGCTCAGAGAAATTGTTCAAAATGATGCCCACGGCCACTTTCTACCATCGTACGTCTCGCCATCGATAGGGAGTTCACTTTCATACCATACAGCCTAGATGGTCGCGTACAACACAGTTTCAGAAATGTATTCTCATACGAACATTCTAGTTATGAAATAAGCTCTCTGCCGAGGTTTTCCCCAGAAACTGCAGCATGGGGTTCTTCAAAAGGGGGTAAAGAGGTTTCTTCAGGGTCGGCAAATGATATTAAGTCGGGTCTGGGAATACTTGGCATTGATATAACCAGCGACATCTAGACGTCGCACACTGGCCAAATGACCACAACACTAGTGTTGTGGTCATTTGGCATGCTCGCTTGCCGCTGTGACACTTTTTTTCTAAAAAGGTGTTTATATTTTAGAAGTTTAGTTTGTATTATTTTGTTATAATAATAATTCGTAATAACTAATATTAAATTTATTCTTTGATAAAATGTTTCGTTTCAAACTTACATAATTGCTAATAGTTGATTACTTTTTTAGTAATTTGTTACTACAAAATCGTGTGTGATTTTTTCGGAATCTAAGGTAACTAATGTAAGATTACGTTATTTTCCTATAAATTAGTTCGTCAAGGAGTAACGTAAAATTCTGTCGATAAACTATAGATGAATGATTAAGATATTAAGTTTTTTATTCTTCTTGTAAATGTAAAAACGCAGATACGCGGTATTTACAAACTGCTCTTACGCTATTTTGAACGTTCAGAAACGATATGAGATATTTTTAGAGCTCGTTTTTTATATATTTGTAAAGTTTAAAACGTTGAAACATCACTTATATTTTTATATAGGTTTTTAGGTGATATAATATAGTTATTATTAGGAAATAAGTGGGTATTTATTTAAAAAAAAAAAATACTTATTATTCTTCGAATTAAAATTATATATGTAATTGTTGAAAAATATAGAAAAAAAAATTAAGTAGCTACAGGTTGTGAAAATATTATATCCAATTATGTGCAAGCAACAATAATTTATTAGAGGCACTACAATATTTAAGATAAGTAATTCGTCTCTATTTCAGGAACATTTTTATTTAGATTTTGTGTTTATTTATGTATATGTTATACAAACATTATTACTACATTAATTTAAACTATATAGATAGAACAGAGTGTAAAAAACGTTTCAACTTTTAGTCAACCAAACATCATATTGGATGAAATTTTTTTTTAATTAAAACGAACACAATGTTATTTTTTATCTATTTAGTGCAGCAACTAATTAGATTAAAAAATTCCTAGATCAGGTTGATTTTTTTAAATAAAATTGGAAATTATATTGGAAACTATTTTTTTTTTTTCTGATACATATATACACACAAATACATGTATTGTTTACAAATTCATTTACATATATTAATTAAAGTTTTCAATTATTTAAAAAGTAAAACATATTTTATGACCATACTCAAATATAAATCAAAGAATTCACTAAAGATAAGCACCATCACAAATCATTATGGTCTGATTATCTGGTTCTTTTAAATATATTATAAGAATTTTGTTTAGTTACTATTTTTCAATTTAACTTACAATATACTTCCTCCCATATATTTAATGATGTATATTATGGTAACTCTATTCACACAACATGGATAAAAAAGTTGATTTGTTTTTAACTAAGCATTTGTATGGAGAGTCTTATCTATATATAATCTAAGGAAAATACACTAAAACGACTGCTTCAAATTACAGTCTTCACGTTTGTTATACTAAAAATGTTTGAATTCAGGTTCATATTGAATGCTTTTGGAGTATAAGTATTGTAGATTCGATATAACATGAGAAATAAATTACAGTGAAGAAGTGAAATTATGCAGGTCAGTTATTAGCTTAAGGTGGACAGGGGTGCTGCTATACAAAATTGTGCAATCATGTGCCTCATATTTTAAGTTATCATTAGTTATTATATACTAAGGTCATGACTGCTACCCCGGGTGGGGTAGTCAGAGGCTTATTGTAAGTTATCAAAACTTTTGTTTTGACAATCATAGAAATTAAATAATTTTTTACCTTTACTGGAGTTTATTGTTATGTGTATATACTTTTATTAAAAAAAAATTTACATTTTAAATTTATATAAATATACTCCTTTCTATAAGCGTTTTAGGATAAATTAATAAATTATTTGTTAAGTATCACTTATTTCCTGTTAATACATATGTAATTAATGATATTTTCAATGTTAACAAGAATAAGTAAGTATTTTTAATTTAGTATCTGATAACTTTTAATTATAATATCTAAATATTTTATATTGTTTTACAAGATTTAAAGAATTAAACAGGTATATAATTAAGATAACTTGTATGATTTCCTAAGTTCCGTTACCACATGAATTTTTAACTAAGTGTAAAACTTATTTAGTTATTTCTATCGAAATGTAAAATGGATATTTAATATTCTTGCAATGAGGATGAATTCAATTGCGTGAAGGTCAACCTAACAAAATATACGGATAGCGAGGGGGACTCTATATCTATATATACTAGTAGTAGGCAATGGAAGAAAAAGGAATGGTAACTTCGTCTACGCTTTTGGAATACACTGGCAGAGTACCTTTACGTGATAATAGATGAATGAAAGTATACGACGGTATATATATGAGTTTTTGGAAAAAAGAACTCTAATTTATAAGTTAGAACTTAATCCTAAAATGGGGTCAATAAGAACAATTTGAATTTATATCAGTCAAGATTGACCCAGCCTTGACTACCGCGCGTCCGGAGTCCGGGATTTGGCTACAAATTTAAATTGTTTCCATATTATCTATTCAGTAACATCTGATAATTCGGCATGTTTTTTTTTTGTATACTCTATAGGCTGTATCACGAGGAGTACTCTGGGGAAATGTTTAGTATAATACCAGCCGCTAATTTCCATTACCATACGACTCGGCGAAAATTACATTTCCATCAAATTCACCTAAATGAATAGCGGACTTCTACTGAGCGTTTCAAGTGTAATTTCCTGTGACGTATTGTAAAAAAAGTGGTATTACCAATAATGCCATTTTCTAAGTAATACGATAGTCTTGAAAGAATTCAAGAAGAGTATTGATACCTTTTTAAAAAGGCATTAACGTATTGACGACTCCCCTAGTGTCATTAGTATCTATGGACTGCGGTAATCACTTACCATCAAGTAAACTGCATACTTATTTGCCGCCTTTTCAAATAAAAAATACAAATTTCAAATAAAATTTGGGTGTTTATTATTAACTAGATTACCTGTTTTTCTTGAAATCTTCCAAAATATGTTCAATTTGTATACTACGAGTTCAAGGTTATTAGAAACGAGAGGGGAGTCAATAGAAAAATTAACCTGGGTGGTCACTTTACAAAATAGGTATCTTTGTAAATATATATACATAGGTACTTCTGTTACATAAAAACTTTTCTTTTTTTCAACTTTTTAATTATTTGAATTTGAAACATGTTCATTATTTAAAAAACTTCTTTCGATTTCGTGCTATTTCACATATTTGTTTATGTTCATTATCAAATTATAATTTGGAAAGGGGTTTTAAAGAAAATAGAATTGTAGTGATCGCCTTGCACAAGGTGGGTATGGAGCTGTCGATCATATTGCAGACACTTCAAAAACTTGGTATCAGCCGTATGTTCGTATATCGTACTATCAACAGATACAACAGCACTTCTTTTATCAGGGCGACTGCGTATTGTTAGAACTACAAAGGCTGTTAAAGACAGAATTCGCCGAAACCCCATTAGAAAGCAAAAAATCCTATTGCGAGAAATGAAGATTCCCGCTAGGACTCTGTCTCGTATTATAAAACAAAACCTGAAGCTCGGTGCTTATAATCAATATACAAGATATACCCTAAATCAATATTTACAATTAAAGAGAATGGATCGATCAAAACGCCTTCTGTCGCGATATGCAGGTGAAAGGCACAGAAATATCTTCTTTACCGATGAAAAAATTTTCATGATTGAAGAACACTACAATAAGCAAAATGATAAAGTGTACGCTCACGGTTCTAAAGAAGCTGCTCAAGTAATAGGAAAGGTACAACGTGGTCATCATCCTGCGTCAGTGATGGTTTGGTGGGGCGTGTCTTAACAAGGAGTCACAAAACTTCATTTTTGTGAAAAAGGAGTAAAAACTCTAGCTAAAGTGCATCAAGATACAGTCTTGGATCGTGTTGTGATACCTCTTAGCAATACACTTTTTAAAAATATACCGTGGCCTTTCCAGCAGAACTCTGCACCTGATCACAAGGCACGAACTACCCAAGCCTGGCTTGAAACCAACGTTCCGGACTTTATAAGAGCTGAAGACTGGCTCTCATCTAGCCTAGACTTCAACACTTTAGACTTCAAATTATGGTCAGTTTTAGAGGACATAGCCTGCTCTAAACGATACAGCGACATTGAGTCTCTTAAAAAATCTTTGGAGCAAGCAGTGACGAAATTTCCCTTGGAAACAGTGCATAAATCTATAGATTCGTGGCAAGACAGATTAAAGGCCTGAGCCCAAAATTAGACCATAATTTTCATACCCATTACAACACATGACACTGGAAAAAATGGTCATAAAATAAGGAACGATTGAAAAAAAAATAACATCGACGTAGAATGTACGTTTAAAAGCCAAAAAAAATTTTGGTTCAGTTAAAAACGTAAAAAACCTGCCGTCATTGTCCTACAAATAAGAATGCAATTAAAAAGTTTAGATAGCAAACAAAACGAACTGTGTCCATGACGACTTGCCTGACATTGACATTTTCTTTTATAGGTATCTATGCATTGCCACATTCACATTTTGTCAATAACAGTAATAATTACTTAATAATCACCATTATTACACTTGTTTCTTAATGTTCTAATTGATTCTATTATATTAATACAATTTTAAGGTCAACCAACAGATCCATAATAAAATATTTTCCAATTGTGTTTAATTACAAAATTGTCTTTAAACTATATATTTTCGCGATGTCTACAAGTGTTCCTCTTATTGTGAGACTACTATCTTCATCAGTGTCAGTGGCTAACAGAGCTGGTAAAATTGTGCGAGATGTTATGAGTAAAGGAGAATTAGGAATCATTGAAAAGGTTTCAATTATTATAACTTTTTTTTAAAATTTCTTTTATATTGATGAAAAGACTTGAATGTGCAAGGTTGAAGATGATTTTTAAACAGATAAATTTAATATTATTTTTTTTTCTTTTTAACATTTGTGTGATATAAAAATAAATGTGTAATTTTAGGGCAAAGATGATTATCAAACGGAAGCAGATCGATCTGCTCAAAGGTGTATTATTGCCTCATTGTCTGCACAGTATCCAAAGTTAAACATAATTGGGGAAGAAGATAATCCAGATAATGAGGTAAGATTGTATTGAATGTAATTACTTCTCATCTCAAACCATTGTTAACATTTCATTGTGAATCATTCTAAGGTATATGAGTATACAATAGTGTGTAGTTATAATTTTTACTTAAATCTTTTTGAAAGTTATTTCATATTGGTCCTCAATATAAAGTTTTTGGTATAATATTTAATTGAAATTTTAATTTTATTTATTCTTTATTGACTACTTTGCAAAAAAAAAAATTGTTATAATCAATACAAATTTGAGTGCTGCAAATATGGTGCCACAAAAGTAACAGTTCAAAATGCTTATACTATAATTAAAACATTTTAGGGTGATGTTCCAAGTGATTGGATTGTACTTGAATCTGATAAAGATGTACTGTCTTTGGAATGTCCGGTTGCTCTTAAAAGTGTGAAGGAGGAGGACATTGTTGTCTGGGTGGACCCTCTTGATGGCACCTCAGAGTATACTCAAGGTACTTTTCTATTTATATTAATGAATGAATGGAAAACTAAATAATATAAATATGAGTGTAACAGATTCAAGGTATTTATATATAATTGATTAAACTATGTACACCGGTATTTACATTTTAATAATGGATATTACCTTACTTTCCCCCTTTATAATAGGTTACACACAAAAATATTTGTTTTCTTTCTGATACCATAGTACTGATTTTTTTAGTTTTCTCAAATATCTCTGCAAAATTCTAGGTGCCCTAATGTTGAAGAGAGACCCTTGGGAAAGATGGAAAATGTATTTAACTCATCCATTTATTAGTATGAAGTGGTATTTTAGCTTGCTACAATCAAAATATGGTAATTTAATTTTAAATTTCCACAATAGAATGGGGTTTCTATGGTTTCAAATATTAATTGAAGATATGGTAATCGAAAAAGGAGTTTTTCCTTAAATAGCAGCAGGTTAGGATTTTGTCTTAATGTTCGATTTATTTATTTATATTCTACAATATTTTTAATATGTTATGAAAAAATATGAATAAGTACTAAATTGTGATTACACAATTATTGTCACCTTTCTCGATAACCTTAACTAACATTAACAGAAATTTTAATAATCTTTAAAAAACTTGATCACAAGTACTTTTAGTGTTTATAGTTTAGTTGTATATACATAGTTATGATACTAAATAAAACACAATATTAATTACTCTTCTTTTAAATAGATCTATTATAATATTAAATATTAAGTTTTTTCTTGCATGTTGCATGTTGTCCTTTTATTTATTGAATATAAAATTGGTAATTGTTACAGGGTTTCTCGAACATGTGACTGTATTAATTGGAATATCAGTCAATGAAAAACCTGTTGCTGGTGTTATACATCAACCATATTATAAAAATTTGGTTGGAAGTGAGAAAAAAATGGGTCGAACTATTTGGGGTTTACAAGAGGTGGGTGTTGGTGGCTATACACCAGCTCCACCTCCCGATTCTTTGGTAATAACCACTACCAGAAGTCACTCTAACCCAGTAGTAGAACAAGCATTATCTGTAATGAATGCTTCTCAAATACTTCGAGTAGGTGGTGCTGGTTACAAGGTATGTAGTAAAAGTTATAGATTAGTAATTATCTTTGCAGGACATATTTTTATACTATCATTGGAAATTCCTTCATTCATTCGTATTTACTACAGAACTATTTATTACCTATTTACATAAGAAAATTTTTCAATCTACTTCAACTGGCAAAACTAAGCAGACAGATACATGTACATTTATGACATTAAACTTTAAGTTATAGTATAAACTAGCGGCCCGTCCCGGCTTCGCACGAGTGAACATTTTTACATTTTAAATTTTTATCTGATCCTACCTCCCGCACCGCTACAATGCCTGGCTAGCTAGTCACGCGGCCGAAACGGCAAGGGCGGCGAGCGGCGCCTTTTTTATATCTGACTTTTTAACATAATATCTTTCGAATGGAATATACCTACAATTTAAAAAATTCAAAAAGTAATCAGCAGGTATTGAAACAACTTTGAATACGATATAATTTATTTGGATAAAAATGAATAAATATAACATGAATGAAAGCCATGACTTATTAAATTCGTAATATCTATTGAATGGAATAGCCGGTTGGAACAATTCAAAAAGTAATCTACATAATTTGAAACACTTTTGAAAACAATATTTGTTTGGATAAGGATTTAAACAGAAGTATGAATTATGAACATGGTGTAATTTTGGTCGGTATTTCTATCAACTTTTAAAATGTAAAAAAAGGTTATTGTGACATAACGATAATAGTTGGACATATGGTATCGCGAAGTTTTTTTTTGTAGTTATTGATATTTTCTTCAATATTGTAGAACATACTTTTGTTCTGTCACCAATGGTTTCCGCAGCGCACGCGACGAAAGATATAGCATTTCTTTACACCTTGAATTACGTTACTAAAGTAAGGATCCCTAATCTTTTCTAGCAATAAATATAGCCTATGTTACCCAGGGTGAATGTAGCTTTCTAATGGTGAAAGAATTTTTTGAAATCGGATTAGTAGTTTTTGAGTTTATTCATTACGAACATACATACACACAAAAATACAAATCTTTCCTCTTTATAATATTATTATAGGTGTAGATTGGGATTTATAATTAAAAAAAATTGTATTTATTTTTTAGGTCTTACAATTGTTAGAAGGCAAGGCTTCTGTTTATGTATTTGCGAGCAGTGGATGCAAAAAATGGGATACTTGTGCGCCCGAAGCAGTATTGAATGCAGCAGGTGGCAAATTAACAGATATTCTTGGTAATTTTTATAAATATGGTGCTTCAGTATCGCACCCAAATAAAACTGGTGTTCTCGCTGCCGTTAATGATGAACTCCACAGCTATGCTCTTAGTAGAATACCGCAGGAACTTAAAGAGGCGCTTTCAAATAAATAGATAACAGAAAAATCTTCCATTAATTAATTATAAATTTGCCAGCAATATGAATAAATTGTCATCAGGTAAAATAATACTACAAGTATTAAATTAACGAAACTATGTTTTATAAATAAAGTATTATAAATACAAAATTGATTAAATGTCATTTACAAATAAATTATCCCAATATTAAAGCTTACTCTTTGGAGTTAGTAACATTTTCTTCAACTCTCTTCTTAATATTTTTCCAGATTGATTTTTTGGTATTTCATCAATAAAAATAACTCCGCCTCGTAAATGCTTCGCTGGCGACACCTATTAACAAAGGAGTATATATATACTATTTTTTATTGTCAAATAACACATAAGATCTTTTAAAGTCTGCTGAAAAGTAAAAAGTGTGCCTAACATATAGCCATAACCGAAAAATATAGACATAGTCTGTAAATCCTATTATAAGATGGGATTGACTTTTTTTTTTTTATTCGACAAACTCAAAAGATACTATTCGGATCTTTGGCGCAACGTGTCTCCTGAATAGTTAAACGTGATAATGGCGGCCATAAATTTTCAAAAGATATTTAAAAATAAGTTATTTTTGACTATGGAATATATGTTATTAAGATATATATTAAAAATAAAATAGAAATATAAAATAGATATAAAATAAATACAAAACAGGTATTAAAATAATATTTAATATAGTTTCTGAAATACTTTTTAAGTTACCTTAGAGGCAATGTATTTGACGAGTTCTTCCTCCGAGACGTTAGAACCTGGCTGGCGCACTACGAAGGCGAGAGGCAGTTCACCGGCCAATTCATCGGGCTTGCCTATAACTCCACACTCGGCTACACCTTTATGCTGTAGTAGCAATGCTTCTATTTCTGCAGGTGCCACCTGCAATTCAATTTGTCGATGGAGATTTATTTACAAACCACGATTGAATACGAATTTGTCTGAATATCTACAGATAACTACATCTTATATTATTATTATTTAAAAGAACTAGAAAACAGTAGGACAAACTATTATGCTCCAGAGTCCCTACCAGTAAGTTGTACAAAGGTTTACGATCGTGCTCATATTTACTAATAACTAAATATTTGAGTTTCCGATATAATCTGCTACCAATGCAGTTAAGTTTTAATATAAATTATTGATGTAATTTTACATTAGACATTTTAGATATTGTGCTATCAACCAAATAGTCGTTTAGTCTGTTAAAAAATGTCGATAAATTATGAATTTAATATGTACTACGTGTTTTGCTCCCTATTCGATATTTGTAGGAATACCATTCTATTGTCTAAAAATATCTATTAAATCTTATGTTTATCTCACCTGAAATCCTTTGTATTTGATAAGCTCTTTAAGTCTGTCTACAATGTAAAAGAATCCATCTTTGTCATAATACCCAATGTCACCAGTCCGCACATAGCCCTCGCTATCAAAGAGGGCCTCGCTCGCTGCTTTATCACCCATATAGCCTTTCATAGTCAACGGGGATTTGATCCATAATTCCCCTTCTTTGCCAGGTCCTAATTTTTGTCCACTTTCTATGTCCAATACCTATTTAAATAAAAATACTTTTAAACGGGCTATATATTTTTTGGCGCCTACAAGGTGACTATAAGGACACTATTTTTATGTTTCTTTATATCTTCATGGAGAGATTCAGCCAAGTTCATAATTTGTTAGTACGGAAAGCTCTAAATTTACGTTACAGTATTATTCAGTACCATATACATTATAGAGTTTCGCCCATAATACCCCCCATGCGTTGCCATTCCTGAGGACTCGGGTGTTATTCCTCTGTACTCTGTAAATTCACGCCATATCCCACCCTTCAAACCGAAACACAGCCATGCACACAACTGCTTCACGGTAGAAACACGAATGGGACAGAGGTACCTCATATAGAAGATAATGTAATTTCGTGGTATGTCTTATAACTAAAATAATTCTTTTCTAAGACCCAGCAGTAGTATTTGTAAAACCAAACGAAATTCCTAGGATAACAGTTGAAATGTATCTTTATTTAGTCTTTCAGACTGATTTATATGTACTTAAATCTATTCTAATATTTTGTACTAAATTTATAATTTGTATGATATGACAAACAATACATAACAGATTGATATTACTGTCCGTTTTAATAAAATTTAATAAAAAGGTAATTAAGTTTTGTTGAAATTATTACAGAAAGAGTCTCCAAATGAAATTAGTAACTAACCAAACCATTCAATCAATTAGTCGATTTTTATTAGTACTATTATTGGACATCAGCAGACTGTTTCTGGTTGGGTCGAATATATCTTCATTTACACTATCATTAAAAACACTTATTTCATTATTAAAACATTATTAGACATTTCATTATTAAAATATTACTTTAGTGCTAGGTTAGGTTAGTATTATATTAAGTAAATTATATGCAAAAATCTATATAGCTACAATTTGCGACCTTCACCATATGCCTTAAGAATAAAAAGCCATTATTATTATTACCTAACACATTCCAGGTAATGGGTATATGATTGAGAACAAAAATGGAGTAATAGTAGGGTTTTAGACTTAAATATCATAAGGCCTTACACAAGTAAGCAAGAGTTATAATTACTTTTATTTTCATGCCAGGAGCTGGTGTTCCACAGGAGCCTATTTTTTCCCCACCAGTTAAATCGACACAACATGCCATGGTTACCTCAGTTAAACCGTAACCTTGTTTAATGAAGTTTAAGCCAGTCCTGCAAATTTCGTTAAGTATTTGTATTAAATATGATGCATTAAATAATTAGAGGTTAGTATAAAATATTATACAGAGAAATGAAAAAGTTAGTCGGGTGTATTTAATTTCGATTGAACATATTTACATGTTATGCTACATTCCCATGCGTCCAAATTAAAAAGAAGTCTGTAGGAAGCGCTATGCTTGAGACCTGCGTAGCGTGTAAGCTTTTCAACCAGCCCAGTGTTCAATCTGAAAAGGGTAGGGGGAGGGAGGCTTGAATGGTTTCACTGTATTTGTTTATAAGAGGGAATTTATTACTTATAAGCAATAAGTGTTGTTATCTGGAGGCATTTATCATAATTATTACTGCTTTCAAACATATTATTTATCTTATTATGTTTAATCGTATTAGAGACCAACATGCGTCATATTGTACTTCGACTTATCGAAATCATGACATAACAGATATAATGGATATTGTAACATAAAATTATTAAATAACATGAAGTTTTCCTCTCGTCTGCCATATTGAATTTTTACAATATACAAACACAAGTCTCGCTATCTGCTTTCTAGACTCACCAGTCACCATTGTAAAAAAAAAAACAACTATAACATATCAATACTCGATAATTTAAAAAAAAAAACTATAATTTCTTCATATCGTCTGTTATGAAGTACATGTGGATAAGTGGGACTTTATGGGTTGTGATAAAAATGAAACTTCTGTAAAATGTACAAATTATTTTACACACAGTATTATTACGTACCTTTTAGAAATGGCTCTTTGTATTTCACTTGATAGTGGGGCAGCTCCGCACCACACCTCGTTGAGTGATGACAAGTCATATTTTGGTACAAGCGGATGCTTCGCCAGGAAAACGGCTAGTGGTGGTACGATGGTCGTCGCGTTTATCTAATTTTTATTAAAAAAAAAAAAAGAAACTAAATTTGGCAGTATTACCTAGCTTAGAATCACCGTTATATTCAGAGCTAGGGCAATATATATGCTGATTAAATTTACATAGCAGCAGCTTGATATACTTGGATCAACAGCGGAAAAGAAGTAAATTAATATATATCTATTTCTATGCAACTAAGAATGGCAAACAAGCTGACGGCCCACCTGATGGGAAGTGGTAATCGTGTCTATAGACATGAACAGTACCATGGACATAATTGAGTATACTGTGTCGCCCATGATACCATCAATTCATCCGTGTATTAAATTTTATTCAAATCCGTTCAGCCGTTTAAACGTGATTGAATACTAACCATTTAAATATCGGAAAATATCTACATGTGAAAATGTTGGCACAGACAATTTATAGATACAAACAATACATAATATGTTTACGTTTTTAAATTTTAAAAGAAAATTAAACACGAGACAATGGTTTGTGTATAATTAAATTAGACAAATATAAATTTTCGTCTTCAAATTAACATGTGATACTTAATACATTGCTCAGTTACCTTGTAATTTTGGATTGTCTCCAGGAATTGCTTTTCATCAAAGCGTATTAAAAACACGATTTTCTTGTGCATTGCGATAGTGGCCATGGTCGTGATAAATCCATACGCGTGGAACCACGGGATGAGTGATAGTGCATTAATTATATCATGTTTTCCTTTCAATTTGGATGCGTCATAATAAAATCTATAAATGGAATTAAAAACATGAAACCGTAGTTATTAGCGTTTAACCACCATCTAACTGATATATAAAACAGTTGTATTTTTTTTAATTTAGATATCTTATTATCTGTGTTACATAGGAAAATAATTTGTACATCAATATATTGAGAACTAGCTTTAACCCGTGACTCCGTCGGCATGACCGGGGTAAATAGTAGCCTATGTCCTTCTTCATCTCAAATAGTACTTATACTAAATTTCATGATAATTGCTTGAGCCGTTATGGCGATAAGAGTTAACAAACAAACTCACATTCATATTTATTATATTAGCAAGGATTTGTCTTAAAATCAACTATGTTTCGGTTTAATTATATGTGAAATAAATTCGGAATTCAGAATATTTCCTGTTTCCTGTAAAATTATGTCCATATTAGGTAATATTGGCAGTTAAGTGTCGTTATACACCTACCTATACTAAAATATAAAACATTAAATATAATAATAGTATTTATTATATAATAATATATACTTAATTGTAAAATGTTTATTGTATATAAATTTCCTAATCTTGGCTGATAGACTGATAACAGCATAATCAGCCTTTTATTTGTTCATTAATCTATATTAAATGTTTTATGTATTGATTTAAACATTTTTGATTTGTTATAAGACAATTGGGAAACTGCAAGTTTCATAAATACAATTGATTGCACTCAAAGCATCTCCAATAAAATCACAAGTTACGGAAGCTTAACATCTTGGTCCTCAAGAATAGGACCATATGAGGTCACTATGTCATATGAGTATTATGTGTGTCACCATATATTAAACTGACTTGTTTACCAGTCTATGTTGTATTAAAAAAAAAAAAAAAAAAAAAAACAAAATCGAACACTGCAATTTAAACTCACCTCATATGTTGAGTTAGGGTGAGGAAATTTACATGCGTAAGCATAACTCCTTTGGGCAATCCGGTAGTTCCCGACGAGCACATCACAGCAACAGGGTCCTCTTTCCCATTCACATCCGTCAAAGTGAAATCGTCCACATTAACTTTCAACTTAATTAAATTATTATACATGAGTGCCGGTATTACTTCATCTTCTCCAAATAATATAAGCTTAATATCGTAAGGCACCTCTTTACAACTTTCTTGAATATTCAGAGCGGTAATTGGCGACACAAATATAAATTTAGGTTTCGTTATATGTAATAAATGTACCAATTCCCCTGGAAGAAATAAATAAGTTGTTTTACTTGAATACTCTAACATTTTTTAGAAAAAGATATTCATGAAATATTCATATCGCTATTCACGTAAAAAAACCTATCACTTCTAGATGGCGTATTAAAATAAAACGTACAATTGAACGAGAATTGGCCTCCTAATTTTGCGTTAATACATAATCATGAAAGGAGCATTCAATTTCATGTCATCAGGAATATACACATATAGACAAAAATTTAAAAAAATATTATTTTGGCTAATATTGCTATTATTAAAATCTCTCATCATATCTGCAATGTATAGATTATAATTACGTCTAGAAAAATTTATTTTATATAAGAAAACTAATAACCAATTCTAAATGGCCTATCAGGGGGAAAGGGATTGTTAGTAATGGAGACTGAGAATCCCATTGCTAGCAATATACCCAACCAGGTCGACCTCCTCGCGGTTCCCCCTGGAAACTATCATGGTTAATTCCAGATGAATTCATCATGATGGGCTAACTGGCCTGTTTTCATTCTCATCGATCACTCTTCACTGATGGTCCGCCAGCGTATCCCGTTAGCGCAGGCGGGGTTACCATACCATTTTCACCTAACAAAAAAAAAAGACCTATCAAGATGTATGTTTTACACCAGAAATTAAGTTAGAACTTAAGAAACAACTGGGAAAATTTCAATCAATTTGGTGAATTAGTTTTTTAGTGATGGTAAAACGATGAAACAGACAGACAGAGACTAAACATTTTAAAAAAATTTTGCTTGGCTTCCATTGCTCTTATATCGGATCCGCGGTAAAGGTCGATGGAATCACTTCTCGAGAAAGATCACTTTTCACATGGTTATGGTACAGTTCACGTAAAAGTTAATACCCTTATATGTAGACGAGCGCGGCGATCTACCGTGTACAGATTAGTTACTGGCCCACCCTTGTACGATATCGGAAAGGGGAAGGTTGAAGAAGGGAATAAAGTTCTTCTAAGAACTTCTCACGCACTAAGCGGTAGAAGACATTGAGGGAGGCTACGTTCACAGGCTTTGTCCACCTCAGTCTCTTCGCCTAGCTTCTAACAAATATGTTAATTAACGTAAATCAAGCCCCTGATATTTTGTACTGTGAACTTTGCAAGCCCATATTCAATCTTAATGGATACCGTACCGGTATACAGGCCAAAATAAATATAGGCACATAAATTTAATGAGGCCTTGAAACTTATTGTTTACACATATCATTTTATTTAAGTGCAAAGTACTATAAACATTTTATGTTACCATTTATTATTTATCAAGCTATGAACCTGCCATATCTTTTTATCTTGTGTAACAACATCAATTAAATTTATAAGTTAGCCATATCAGCTGAAATAAATATATTAATCTCATAATCAGATAATATCGTATTCAATTCTTTTTGATGATTTATATGATTTTAGGGGAGGTCCATGTGTGATATTTGTTAATTTATTCCACAAACGGTTCTAATAACTACTTAAATATTAATGGCAGGTAAAGGTAACACATGTTGTCTGTGATTGATTCTAAATCTATACTTATAATAAATCTGTAGAGAGGTCGATCCTGTACATGATATATATTTTCAAAATAACTATCAGGGGGTGATTAGTAATCGATACTGATACCAAAAATGCAATCATTAAAGAAGTTTCCTCCTATGATTTCGAATTTTGTAAAATGGGAGCAAATTAAGACTATGTATACACTATCTACCAGAGGGAGACTTTGTACAAAAGTCGATTGCTTGGGTACCTCTGTCCCATTCGTGTTTCAACCGTGAAGCAGTTGTGTTTGCATGGCTGTGTTTCGGTTTGAAGGGTGGGATATGGTGTGAATTTACAGGGTACAGAGGAATAACACCTGAGTCCTCAGGAATGGCAACGCATGGGGGGTATCATGGGTGAAACAGTATACTCTGTTATTTTCATGGTACTGCTTATGCCTTTAGGCAACGGTTACCACTTTCCATCAGGTGGGCCGTCAGCTTGTTTGCCATTCTAAGTTGTATAAAAAAAAATGTACTATAATTTAAAATAATGAATAAAACCCTCTCAAAGAACTAATATTTTAATATAAACAAAAATAATATTTAAAACACACCTGTTGAATATGTGATGTTCCAAGTTGACAGTATACCACCACTGAATATAACACCTAGGGCAGCAGGCACAAATTCAAAACGATTTTCACAACTAAGACTAACTAGATCCCCTTTCTTCAAACCCAATTTTTGTAATTCAACAGCTACACTCACACTGTTCTCTAATAGTTCTCTATATGTAACAGATTCTGAAGTTTCTGCTGAGACCTGTAACCATTATAATAATATGTTTAAAAAGTTCTGCCTCTAACTCATCCTATATTTATTTTCCATTTTCTAATTATACCATACAAAAGATTTTAATATGTGTATGTCTCCCATTTAGATATTCTTACAAAAAGTTTATATGTACAATTCATATTAAACTTTCATAAGAGCACTTATGTGGAGCCGCCCCAGATAATAGTGTCACTTTGTCATCTGTGACACTGCTATAGCTTTTAGCAAATATTAATGCTATTGATTTGAAGTTTAGAATAGTTTTAGACATCATTGGTCCATACATATTGCAGTGGATGTAATTAAAAATTACATTTTTGTTTTCTTTGTTTGGTGGTTCAAATTTTTTAAATAAACTTATTAAACCATGTGGGGTAAGATATTTACTTTAAAACAATTTTTTAATTTATTTTTATATGGCATAGTTTTCAACTAATAATAATAATTTATCTCCAAAGTGGCATCTTTGAATAATAGATTAGCTAACAGTAACTAATTGTCATGTATAAATATAAAAAGCACCATGGACAGCACAGAATACACTGTGACACCTATGTAATATTAATCATACAATGCCGATTCTGAAGATGCAATCTTCCTGTATTATTTCTGTGTGTAAATATGGATTAAAAATTTTATTTATAGTAATCATAGAATATCTAATGTGGGTATCAGCTGCCATTTAGGCAGTTTTTATTAGAACTAGTATTACTATTAGTACTGACAAGCTGGGATCTAGCTGCTAGCAATATACCCTTACAGGTTGGTCAGATTAATAATCATGATGAATTTATGGCAAAGAAACTTAATCTCACACATTATACCTCAGTGATACCATGCAAGGGTCATCTATTTAAAAAAAAAAACCTCAGTAAAATGCTGGCTTATCTCAGAAGAAAGTAGATAGTAATTGATTATTTAATATAAGAAGGTAGTTTTTTAGTTATTATTGTAAATGAAAAAATACTTATCTCTGAAGTTCTTTTTTTTTGTTTAAAGGCAGTTATAACCCTAAGTAAGAAATTATGATTTGTAGTATTATTAACAAATATAAATATTAAATACCTTTTTTATATAAGAAAGCAATCAAGGCCATTTTAACTTATATTTATTATATATAATTATATATAAAACCTTCCATATATAATCATATAAATATACCATGTGAGTTCAATTCTTATGTGACATTTTTTTAAATTACTTTTCACAACTCACATTTAATTATTTTTTTTAACTGTATTAAAAATTTTCTTTGTGATTTTATTTAAATGTAGTATTACAGGCGTCTGTTACCTCTGTGGGATATAATTAAGAGGAATAATTTGATTGATATAAATTAATGTAATGATGTTGTGAATATGTATGTATACACAACCATATATAATGCACATACACATGCATACAAATCTTTGTACATTAATACATTTTATTCATACACTTTATATTTAATTTTTTTTTACAAACCTTGCTCTGAAGAGTATTGGTGTAAACCTATTGTAGTACCCACTAGTAATATGTATATGTATAACTGTTATTGGCCTAGGACTGTTAAGGCTGTTGTTATCCTTAATATAAAA
Source organism: Galleria mellonella (assembly GCF_026898425.1). NCBI lineage: Eukaryota > Metazoa > Arthropoda > Insecta > Lepidoptera > Pyralidae > Galleria > Galleria mellonella. Next base: position 5,602,540 of record NW_026442138.1, read on the forward strand.
AATAAACAAAATAAATGTACTCACCAATGCAATTTCATTTCCTCCTTTTTTTAGTTGGTCATACATGTACTGTCCATAAGACAAATGGGCCGGAATGAGCTGCTCCTCCGGTCCCGATACTATGTTATTATTAATAGAAACCGAAATCATTTTTATAAGAGATAAATTTTTAAAATAATATTTAAGCACAAATTTTATTATATCAGTTCCTTAGAAAATTAAAAAATACAGTGTAAATCTAAACACTGACTATGCAAAATATTTAATTTTTACAGTAGAAGTTAACACTTTTATTTAATTTTAAATTATATTTAATGAATAATTATCAAACAAAAAAAATTAAATGACACTCGATTAGAGAGACTACTGTAGACTTTTACAGACTACTTAGTACTTTGACTTCTCGCTATTATTTCGTAATCTATCTAATCTAAATGACTAATGACTAGCGATATGGCCAATTAAAGATGACTCGAATACAAACTCAAACTATTCATAAATCTTTAACTCAAATACCCAGTATGCATAGATAACATACATTCAGGGTAGCCAACCGGTAGATCGCGATTGATCTGTCAAACGCGACTATTAGTCCAGTCGATCGAAGGCAAAATTAAAATATATTACTCTAACGGAACGTGTTCAAACGCAGTGCTCGCTCTAATATAAACACTTATTTACTAAGAATAATTTTCAGTTTTATGTTTTCCCTTTTTTATATATATATTTTTTTTACCACTGAGGTGGCAAACAAGCATACGACCCACTTGATGATAAGCGGTTACCGTATCCTATGAAAGCCTGCAATACCAGAGGCTAGTATAGTATTATATTATCTGTGCCAGAGGTATTACGCGCGCATTGCCGACTCTGAAGAAACCTCTTTACCTCCCCTTTCGAAGAACCCTTTGCTGTGGTCTCTTGAGAAAACCTGGGCACAGAGCTCATTCTATAACCTGAGTGTTCGTAGGAGAAAACATCTCTGAAACCGCGTTGTACGCGACCATTTAGACTGTAGGGTACGAGGGTGAACTCCCTGTCGATGGCGAGCCGTATGATGAGAGAAAATGGTCGCAGGCATCATATTGAATAATTACTCTAAGCACAATCCGTTGTACAAGCGGTAGAACACGCAGAGTGAGGCAAAATCTCTTCTAAGACTTAAAAGTTCAATACCGCTTGCAAGCCTGGAATCATCGACAATTCTTATAGCTCGTCGTTGCATTGAGTCGAAGGATTCAAGCTGGTATCTAGGTGCTCTCGCCCATAAGTGACAGCAATATTCCATGTAGGGCCGGGTTTGCGATTTGTAGAACATTAATCGCTGATCCAGTGATATGTAAAGCACACCGAGTTTTTTGGATGCCAGTTTCACCTTATCTTAGAGGTGGACACGGAACTGTAAGTCACCAGAGATGTCGACACTAAGGATCCCAATGCTTTTAGAGATGTTAAGAGACGTGCCCTGAAACTGTGGGGCCACAGCAAATGATTTTTTTTAGCGGTGAACGCGCAAGCTTGTGTCTTAGAGGGGTTAAATTGGACCAAGTTTTGTCGTCCCCAATCAGAGACTCCAGTTAACGTTCTCTTGATTTTAGACACAAGCTGTTCACGATTGTTCTCCACAATGGAACGAGGGACATTGGTATAATGGGCATTCCCAGTGCTGTCATCCGCATAACAATGAATGTCACCAAAGGTTAACATATGCAGCAGAAACAACGTTGGGGACAGCACAGAGCCATGCGGGACGCCAGCATTAATACCCATGCTATTGGAGCAGCAACCATTTACAATGGTTTTTATATGTCTGCCGGATAAAAAACTGGCGACCCATTTACAAAGGCTGTCGGGAAGTCTATAGTAGGGCAATTTCGATAGAAGACCCCGATGCCAGACCCGATCAAATGCCTTTGCAATATCAAAACCAACATCGAGCGCCTTACTCGACTCCCAATGGCTGATGTTCATCGGTGCGTAAGATGGAACCACCTGATGGAAAGTGGTAACCGTCACCCATAGACAATGAGCAGTATCATGGACATAACAGAGTATACTGTTTTGCCCATGATACCCCCCATACGTTGCCATTCCTGAGGACTCAGGTGTTATTCCTCTGCACCCTATAAATTCACGCCATATCCCACCCTTCAAACCGAAACACAGCCATGCAAACACAACTGCTTTATGGTTGAAACACGAATGGGACAGAGGTACCCAAGCAAACGACTTTTGTAAAACTTCCCTCCACATTTTTTGCGAGCTAATTAAAATTACCGTGTCTCACTGAATAATAGATTTGCGTCGAGAACATTTTCGCGCTATGATTTTTTACTATTTTAAGTGTCACCTGAAAGCGGACGAATCGTACATAGAGAAGAGATTCAGCATATACTGAGAGACTTCTTTTTATTCCCAAAAATAAAAAATCAGCTCAAAAGGATACAATTTTCGTGGACGGATAATGCGCTCTCAGCGTTCGAGCAGGCTGTGAACGAGGTGTCTGCGGCGGACTGGAAAAAGTGTTTCGAAAACTGGTTTAGACGCATAAAACTTTGTATAGAGGCTGGTGGAGAGTACTTTGAAAAGATCGATTATGAATCTTATTGTTACCCATGTATTTCGAGAAAGATTTTTCATTGTTTACTGTTACTGAACACCTTTACTGTTTATTAGTATGAAAAGATATAAAATACACTTCAAATTCCTGCGGAATCATAGACATAATGTTGTTTTTTGTTACTGAGCTAGATAGTTTTTCATTCAAAACACGTATTAAAATCCTACTACGATGCGCGGAATCAGCTGTAGAAGGTCAACGTCTCAAGCGTACGAAAACTACCTACGAAAAAGCGCTATTGAGTGCGCCTTGTAGGAATCATGCGGCGTGTGGATTGCAAAATTACAAACACTGCGCGGCGTCAAAATTAAGAATTATTAATTATGTGACTGTGGTGCATTCCTGGTGGGAAAATAATCTGCTATCTGATTCAGACCATTCTTCGGAATCAGCTGTATTCGTTTTGGCCAACCTGTCCCTTCCACTTTGTATATAGTACTAGTTTTTTCCCTTACTACTTAGTACTCGTACACGTGGGTTCCAGAAGTAGGGCCATTATTAATGAAATAGACCACTTTTAAATAAAGTATTAAATTTAAACTTACCTACTCCAGTTTTTTAGTTAAACCATCAGGAAGACGTGATGCGAGAACAAACCTACAAATAGACAGGTAAACAAACAGACAAACAAACGGACAGACAAACGGTCAGTCATTAGACGAACGGACAAAATTTGTAAAAAAATATTGTTTTGGCATCTATTGATCTTATTAAGACCCCTCATATTATTGTTTTATAAATATCGCCTATGGACAGACATCGTCTAGTTACAATTTTATATTAGTAAGATAAATAAGTCTACAGAGAATTTTATATTTATATGTATATTATATTTTATATGTTTGTCACGTTTTATTATTACGACACAACTTATTGTTTACAAGATATAGATGATAGAGTATATTATGCCCATAGCTAACAAGCCTTTCCTTACCTTCCACCGAAGTCTTTGGTATATCAGTTTTTGTTTTTTAATGCATAATAATTTAATGGTAAGCCCGCCTGCGCTATCAGTATACGCTAGCGGGACACCACTGAGGGATGATAGGCGATGAAAACAGGTCAGTTAGCTCATCGTAATGAATCTATAAGTGTTAACCACGACGGTTTCCAGTGGGACCCATGTAACAGTCGACCCATTACTAACGATTCTCTTTTCCACCTAACAGAACCTCCTTTTGTTTATTTGTTAATGGATGATAATGAAATGGTAAATCCGCCTAACCTCCTTCTGTTAGGTAAATATGTTCTAATTGGCACATAATTCAAGTAGATGTCTATAGGTATCCGTAATATGTCGCGGTGGGGCAGCTGTCGTCCACACCAAGCATGATTGATTGTCCTTGTTCTACAAGGGACAATAGAACGACAAGTACCACATTATATCGGTACAATATTGCGGACACCGATCCAATTATCTCTAATGGATCAACTCCCTGCGCACCATAGGTAGGCGAATTTGGAAAATTATTCCATAATTTATTGTTATTATCACGAAGGACTTATCTTCTATTTAAAACTCTGACTGATTGATGAATGCACAATTTAAACAGCGACACTTTAGAAACAATTATATAATAAAATATATAATCTAGACATAGTAGATTACTAAATTTTTACTGACTAGGTATATTTTATAAAATACTGATGAGCAGTATAAAAAGAATTTTTGAAAATTTGACTTTAAATAAGTAATGAATATTTATAGGTATAGTTACGTACAATCTTCGAATTGTTTTATTTAATATAACAATAAAATTTAGTCAGAAGACGGTACCTACTTTACAGTTCTGAAGGTGCACGTACCTACCGCCACACTATGACTTCTAATTATAATTTAATTTTTAACCTAGATACGATGATAAAAGCCATATATATTTAAATTTAGGTATAATACATTCTGTCTTTAGATTACGTCCCATAAATGCTCATAGTAAGATTAGATATCATCCCACCTAACTAAATACAAAAGTTAATTAGTACCTATTTTGTAGATATTATGTAGACTTCAAACGAATCACGAAATATTTTTGTGTTTTAAAAATATAACTAAATATAAACGGTGCCAGCAGATTGCAAACATATAAACAAATTCCGTCCTCTCTTTATATTTAATAGGTTGAAATAAACAAACACCAATTTCCGATATACCTAGTAAAAATATCTCTATCATAATATTTCTAATACCGCAGGGAGTTCGGCATGTTATTCTCAATAGTAATAAAGAGCTTTCCGATAAAAAACAATTACTTATTTCGTGAACTCTATATAAGTTGGAAAACTAGGATGTCGCGTCCAAATAAATTAAATAAGTACTAAGATATGTACTTGTATAAATTTCTCATCGAAAACTTTCCAAAAAAGCCAGTTTTCATCTTATATTTAAACGGAATCATTAGAATTTCTAAAAATAGCTCATTTCTTGCCTGTGTGTTACGACAATAATTTTAACTGTACGTCATAGACCTCAGGAACAGCGATGTATGAAGGATATCACGAGCATCATATCATAAATATTTCGTGATCTGCATAGTGCTGTTCATGTCTATAAACTTTAGGCGATGGTTATCTCTTTCCATGAGGTGGCCCGTCAGCTTCTTGCCATTTTCAGCTGCAATAAATGGAATTTATTTTCTAATTTCAGCAGTTGAGTCGTCATAAAGTAGTCTGATCGACTGAAGCACTGACTGAGTTATTTAAATTAGTCTCTGCCCATGCAGACATAAATTAGCAATTTAGAGAATTGGTAAATTAATCTATAATAAATGCGTTTAAAATTATATAAAACGAGACAACGATGCCGGCATCTTTTTCTTTCTCACACATACGGGAACTGAAACGTCTCTACCGATAGATTCATATGCCACGTGCCCTGTTAACATGCATATTAATTTGATGAGGCTTAATGCTGTACACTCTTTGTTGTAGGTATAATATAATAATTTTTTGTAGCTCTAGAACTCTAAAACACTATTATCATAATATTATCAACAAGAAATTGAGATCCTCCGTATAAATCTTTCTATTACAATCGCCTAGAAAAGACAAAGCTAAACTGCTCTCCAGCTCGGAATTTTGTACCTATTTTAAGCCAGAGCAAAAGCTTTTTAAGTTTAAATGGGAGTATCTGGACACCAATTTAGTTTAAAAGTAGAGTTATCAACCATACCAAATTAATAAGCAGTGTTGAAACTTAATTCTGAGGAGATGCTGCTTCCCCGTATGTGTATTTTTATTCCATAATGGTCATCTTAATTAATTACACTGGTCGCCATTTCCAAGTAATTCACTATTACATCCCCGTAACCGTAGAATGTAAATGTTGCATTACAGTGCGGTTTCAGACGAAGATCCTCTCGCTGACAATCAGCTTGCGAGATAAATTATCTATGAAAGTTCATTCAAAAACTTTAGTAACAGGTTCTTCAAAAAGGACCTAATAAAATTTCTTTAGGATCGGCTTCTGTACCTCTATCCATGCGTAGCTCATCGAAACCTTCGCTCATCGAAATGAAAAAAAAAATTCTAAATAATGCACATACAAAATTATCCTACGATTTTGTTATTTACTAGTTGTGCAAGTTTCATTAGGCTATATTTCTTCAAATTTTGTTCCTTACAAAGTAGATATGAGATCCAAAGCCGCAAATATTTCACTATCTGGTTAACAGATCTATTTTGGTATTTCAGCAGATTAAATGAATCTTTGAATAGCGGCACCGAGCATCTTCGGTAAGGCATAAAATTTTACATTCATAAATCCGTGACGCGTTCAGTTAGTTGATCGGCTTAGCGCGGGAGCAGTAGGCCAGTTTGGGAGTTCGCGCAGTATAACTCGCGAGTTACGTGGCCTACCTAGCCACTTGTCCGCCGCGCTCGTCCCGTCACTCTATCGCTCCATTTATCCGCGAATACCACACGTGCCACTCGCTCACCTATTCTATTTATTTATTTTTCTTTTTAACTAAAATGTGTTCTAGTCTATAAAAATAGTTGAGTTATAAACATAAACATGTAGCTGAAAGCCAGCACGATGTCGGTTTGCGGCCAGACGGAGGATGCGAGTGCATCAGAAGAGATGGGCGCACCTATCCGGGAAATATACGAACAGAAAGCAGTGAGCAAGGTGGTGCGAGTGCTCACTGTCCTCGCTTACCTGCTGTCGGTGTCGCTGGCTGCCATCTTGCTGTCTATATACTATATCTGCGTGTGGAAATCGCCGGATCTACCTCTGATGATACAGAATACATCCGATACAAAACAGCTTGACGCGAGACGCGGTGAGCTGAAAGATTACATTCACGCCGTGGACACCAAGTCATATTCTGGTAAGCAAATTATTTCGGCCATTAGCACTCAGATAGATGATGGCCGACGAGATTTTCGTAGAAACATTAACTTTTGAAAAGTAGTTATTGCACTGCAAACTAAAATATTTGTATAATGACAAAATTAACTAACTAATACCTAATTTCTCTACCATATTTCTTAGACATTAAATTTAAAGATGTTTCTTTGGACCCTCCGTCGTGTCGAGGGATCCTCAAATACTATAAAACATCTTTTAGTATAGTACTTACTATTTATTGACTTAGAATGAGTAAAATATCTTTAATCTCTAATTTAAAAATGACAAATAAAGTTTATAAGCTAATATAATATATAATAAAATTTTTGAAATTCTAGAATAAGTTGGTAAATAGGAAATCTTAAGACTTTAAAATGACCGACCTTCTACACAAATTTTTACTGCTTGTTCATCTAACTTCTAATTATGGTAAAGTAGCTATATCTCGCGAAGTTATCCATGTAGTTTTGGATAAAAAATACCCTGTATATTAATTCAGAACATAGCCCACCCACGTACCTACATTTAAATTTGTATTCGAAAAACACAACAAGTGTAAAATTAAAAAGTCTATAACAAAATTAAAGTTATTTAGATGAGAAATTTAAGGAAAGTATATTTTTACATTATTAAAAAAATACAAAATTAATGGCGTCTATTTTTGTAATATAGATGCTACAGATGCAAGTTAAACCCATACGCGTATGGTTTCGTACATAAATGTATAAATATGAGATAAAATAACTTTTATTGCATTATCCATGTCTATATATAATATTTATTTATCAATTTATTTATTTTGGGCCATAATTGTAATTAAAAGTTGGACAGTATATTTCGATTATAAAATTACGGTAAGGAACCTTACAAATGCACATATTACAGTAAACTGTCGTAACTTTTCACTGCAATTCTTTTGATGTTACGAGTGCCTATGGGCGGCGGTAATCATCTATCCACACGCTCATTTGCCCTTTGTTATAAAAAAATTTTCAAGTTCTGACTTTCTTACATTGGTTCCTGTTTTAAAAACTTTATGGAACAAACTGGATGTATCTCAGAGACAAATCATGAAAGAACACAATAATACTGTACTTGCATGTGCATGGATACATTGATACATGCCTTTCTTATTCATAGATTTTTTTTTTCAATCAATAATTATTAATGCAATGATTGTAATATACCTATATCGTAATGTAACAGTTTTACCAAAAAAACTAATGTAGGTAATCTTAAATCATCATCATCTTCTTACCCTTATCCCAATAATTTGGGGTCAGCGTAATATGATTTTGTCCATATTACAAAAAGACTTGGTTTTTAGTTTTACGACCGGCCACCTGCCTGACGTCAACCCTCTTTGGGAATCTTAAATAAATAAATTAAATAGCAAAGCATTTGTTAGAGCAGTTGAACGTCGTTGAGGTGTTCCCAATTAAAACATCCGTAGCGTAGAAGCTGCATACTTGCACCACTCATCACCACCCTAGAGTGCAACACTCGACGTTTGTCCAAAACCTCTATTGTATATAACAAACATATGGTTACATCAAATTAGGTATATTCTAAAGATAACACAAAGAAAACGAAAGGATTTTACTTTGTATTTGTATTTCTAGTTACTAACTCAAAAACATCGAAAATATTTATAATTCATAGAATTCTATATTAATGTATCATTTTAACCACATTTTTTTGCAAATGTTTAGTTTTTGAAGTGTCTATCCGAGATCCGTACGTGTATTTTTGTGATTAATTTTGCATGACGTCAAATTTTTTTTATGATACTTATATGGCAAACAATCTGACGACCCATCTTATGAAAAGCATAAAGGTCCTCTATAAACATAGATAGCATCCTGTACATCACAGATTACACTGTGATACCTTAATGCGTTGTTATTCCTGAGGAGCACGGTGGACACTGACGTAAAGTTATCGCTTTCCATCAGATAGATCGTCAGTTAGTTTGCTATTCGAAGTTTCATAACAAAAAGGTACGTACTTAGACAGAAATTTCAAACATCTTCAGTTTAATATATTTCTTATATTTATTTAATTTATGTTTAGTTGTTTCGCAACTTTACCTACGTGTTTCAATATATAAAGTATATGTTAAGATATAACCTGACCGTGTGTGAAATTTCATTTATATCTGTTCAGTCTATTCAGTGTAATTGAGTAACAAACATCCAAATATACGAGGTTTGTCCGGAAAGTACGTATAAAAGTTTTTTAAAAATTTTATTTTACAATTATTCAGGTAAATCAATTTTATCCCCTTCAAAGTACTCCCCCTGTGACATAATGCACTTGTGCCAACGCCGTTTCCACTGTGAGAAGGCTCCTTGAAAGTCCTCTGGTTGTAGGTTTCTCAGCTGCCCCGTCGTAGCTTTTTTTATCTCATTTATGTCCCCCAAATGCCGCCCCCGAAGTACCAATTTGGTTTTTGGGAACAAGAAGAAGTCACACGGGGCCAAATCCGGCGAATAGGGGGGTGTTCGGTCACCGTAATGGAATTTTTACTCAAAAACTCACGGACAACAAGAGAGGTGTGGGCAGGGGCATTGTCGTGGTGAAGAATCCAACGCCCCTCTCGCGCCAATTCTGGACGAACTCGTGCCACACGAGCTTTGAGGCGTCTGAGCACATCGACGTAGAATTTTCCATCAACTGTCTGGCCTGGAGGGACGAATTCTTGATGGACAATCCCCCGAACATCGAACTCTTTCTCGGCCCTCTCTGAATCTTTTTAGCCACTTGTGGACGGTTGGTTCCTTCACAGCATCATCCCCATAAACTGTTCTGAGATCGGCAAAAATTTCACGGCCATTCTTGCCGAGTTTCGAGAGAAACTTGATTACGACGCGCTGCTCTTCAACGGAAGCGGGCTCCATGCCGACGGGGTTTCGTTAAGAGGTAACTTCACAGATGGCGTGACAAGCCAGTTCGCACCGCACGGCGGTCAGACCAGAACTGAAGCATTGTTAGGGACATAAGGAAGGGGTCCTGCGCTTACCTGGCCTCCCCACTCCTCTTTCTCGCATTCCAGAACACTTTTATACGAACTTTCCGGACAGACCTCGTATTTACAAACTTTCACATTTATAATATTAGTAGGATTATTTATCATCTCAAGCTTATATGATGTTTACCTAATAAAGATGTTTCCCAGGACATTATCCTAGTGCATAGGAAAGAAAAATATCCTATATTAATTTATTAAATTTGGTCTATCAGACTAACAAATTAAATATTTAAATTCGATAACAATCAAACAACCACCTTAATATTTTTACAAAATAACTTTTAGAATAAGATATAAAAACACATCTTCAAATACTGTGAAAATAGAGTAAACATCAAAACGTTTTTTTATGTATCTTTATTATATAGATATTAAAATAAAACAAAATATATAGTTATATATATAAAATCTGAATGATTGACATTTCAATCAAAGCGCTGCTCAAGTCGTAACCGAAATGGATCAGTGCTGACAGACATTTACATATACAATCAAGGCTACATAGCTTAATGTACAAGCTGTTTAAACAACACTTTCCTCGTTCCTATCTATTGTACGATTTATAGTTTTTACTAGCTCTTACCTGCGACTTCGTCCGCATGATCGGGACATATTTACTGACCGATATTAAAAGTAGTCCATATTCTTATTCATCCCATATACGAGTGGTATGCGTACAACAAATTTCATAAAGGTTGGGTAATGTATAATATTACTAGTAAAGCTTTACCCCACCATCCTCTAAACTCTAAATCAGGGGTCGCCGACTTAACTAGGCCCAAGATCTACTGTTTACTGACGAAACTCTATGTGATCTACCAATTACATACTCTTTGAAATCTCGTATGAAACAATATAGTTCAGTACACAATTATGTAGTATTGTAGTTTTTTTTTTTTGTAATTTTATTAAAGGGGAAAACATAAAAGCGAAAAATATATTCTTAGTAACTACTTGTTCGCCGTATAGCCTCGGTACAGAATAGGTCACCTTTACCTTTCCCTTTTTTTGGGTGTTGTAAAAGGGAGGGCGAAGGATGGGCAGCAGCGTCCGTCTTAAAACATCTCCAAAAGCCTAACTGCGGTTGCCAACCTGCCAGCCAAGCGTGGCAACTACTGGCAAAACTCCCTTTATGGGGAAGGCTTATGTTCAGCGATGGATAATTAACGGCTGTAAACTACTTATTTATATTAGTGTGAGCATTGCATCTAAGCATCTTCCGCGAGATTAGCAAAATGTTATATTTTTTGCCTTGCCACGATCGACTAGTAGTCACGATCGACCGGTCGATCCATTGGCTACCCAGAGGTAGCCGTAGTACGGGTAGAGCAGGCTCTAAACCATGACTTTATAGTAAGAAAGGCTTGATAATTATACAGTAATTTTACAGATGACTATAACAGATAATATATATTTATTTATACCTACCTATCTGTATGAATACCACTATGCAACATTGGAATCGATTCTGAAGCACTATTTCTCTATATTCTATATTTTAAATTTTAATTTTGGATATATACCTATATCCAAAATTAAAATTTCAATTTCATATCACAATTAAATCTTTATTCTAAGGATCAGTATGCACTAATTTTGTAATAGAATTAAGTCTTAATCATTAATAATTATTATTAATTATTAATTAACAAGAATTAATTAATATTGCAAACTTACTTATTTAACTCTTTATTGTTAGTTATACCTAATACATAAAAATATACAATGACAATTGGAAAATTCGATTAAAATACAATAGAATAAAGTACATTAGTAAGTAAATTTAGTTTATGATAGTCCATAAAACAGTAATTATGCGAAACTATTAAATTAAAATATTAGATTAAAAGATAAGTTTAGCAAAATGCAGCAATTTTTAAGTATAATTTATTAACTGAAATATTATTATTTTACCAGTGGGAAAGTACTCGTATACAAAAGTAGTGTGTTTGAGTAATCCCAGTGTTTTTGTCATGAAGTAGTTGAGTTTACACGGCTGTGTTCCGGTTTGAAAGATGGGATATAGCAATGAAATTACAGGATACAGAGGCATAACAACTTAATCCTCATGAAACACATGAGGAGTATTATAGGAAACACCGTACATTCTGTTAAAAAAAAATTGTGCAATTTGGTATGGCGTACAATCTGACGGCTCACCTGATGGAAAGTGATAACCGTCGCCTATACACAAGAACAACCCCACGATACTGTCCATATATAACAAAGTATAATGTTTTGCCCATGATACTAGCTGTTTCCCACGGCATCGACAGCATGAATACATAAAATAATAATAACCAGTATTCAGTCAGGATATAACCGTCTGTGTATCAAATTACATTCAAATCTATCCAGTCGTTTAAGCGTGATTAATTAACAACCATACATATATCTTTATAAACTCTCCATCTACAATATTAGCAGGATTACAGCGTTATACGATATAGGTAAGCAGTAAGCAATTATCGTGATATAATAACAAAACATTGTTAATTTATGTAAGTACCTAGCCTACGGTGTGGCGCGGCGCCCAAATAGCCAAGTACATAATAATATATTAAGTTTGACACGAGGGGTTTCCTGTAATCCAATTAGCGATCTAACCCAATTGTGTCCAGAACTGTACATCAATTACCTTTTCAATGACGTCTGTAAACAAATAAATTAGGTATCGGTATACGCCGTATTGCCATCTAGAATAGAGGTAAAGGAATTGTTAGCAATGCGGACTCCCAGTTCCATTGTCAGTCAACAATACTCTGTCAAGTCGACCTATACGCGATCTCCCCTGGAAACTACAGTGGTTAATTCCTAGAATTCGTTACGATTGGTCAACTGACCTAACTTTTCCTGATCTATTTTCTCTTAATCATTATTTATCAATCGTAAAAAAAAAACTATTACATTTACAATTATTTTGTCATATAATCTACCGTTTCTTTTATTCTATAAAGAAATATCAAATATAAATTACAATGTTATTAATGCAATATTAGACAGTTAAGCGCTGATTATTAAATTAATTAATTATTATTAATTAATTAATTTAATTATTAAATAAATTATTACATTTGTGAACATGTTTAGAAGTTTGTTACTATGAAAGAGTAACCCTATTAATATTATGAATGCAAAAGTTTGTCACGATTGATGGATGAATATTTGTTACTCTTTCATGCAAAAACTACTGAATAGATTGGTATGGAATGTAGTACACGGGTAGGTTATTTCCATAGCTCATAAGATACTAAGATATTATTATACTGATTCACATGAGTAAGTGAGAATACAGCTAGCGACGAATAAACCAATGATATCTTTTATAATAAAGAAAATAGAAAAAGAAAACGATCCTCTGAATTTGGATAGAATTACTTTCTCCCACGAACACTCAGGTTATGGAATGAGCTTCCCTGCCGAGGTTTTCCCGAGAGACTACAGCATGGGGTTCTTCAAAAGGGGGGTAAAGAGGTTTCTTCAGGGTCGGTAACGCGCGCGTAATACCTCTGGTATTGCAGGCGTTCATAGGCTACGGTAACCGCTTACCATCAGGTGGGCCGTATGCTTGTTTGCCACCTCAGTGGTATAAAAAAAAATCGTTTAATATATATAATCAAAAAGCATAACTCGAGCACCGCCAATTCCTAACACTTAATTCGTAAAAAGCAGCCATCTGGCTGCTTTCTGCAAGATAAGTTTTCAATTAATGTCAAACCTCGCTGTTTTTTTACATTTTGCTGACTGCTTTTTACAAAATTAGATAGTTCATATGACTATATTTTACAAAATTTGATGAGCTATCTCTCAATTATTAATAAAGATGTTTGATGAAAATTAATTGCTATTTATGAATTATTTTTTGAAAAATTAGACCTGGTTGTTTTATTTTAGCTCCAATTGATGCTAACTCCATCTATGAATTTTTTCTAAACAATTATCAACCATTATGTTGAGGTTTTATTTAAGTTATTTTTAAAAATAAAATTTATTCATTTTTCTTGTTATTTCAATGTGTATTTTGTTTTATTAGGAAAACGTCATTACCTTTTAAAACATCTATTTTTGTACTAGGGAACAAAATTATATATCTTTATTTAGTCTCTTATATTTTTATTGTTTTATCCAACGAACCCTTCACATACTGGCGACCGTGCAGATAAATATGGATAGTGCAAAGGCGGAGAGGATATTAGCTCGTCGCAAATTTACATTATGTGCTCAAAAACTGGAAAAGCTTTTGGATAGTTGCGACGAATTTATTCCAGCCGAGTTTGAAAAACTGAATAAGTTGTTTGAAGACCTCACTCTAGTACAAAATAAAGTTGTAAGTATTTGGCTCGACGATGACAGTCGTGATGAAGAGACATTCGACAAAGATATTGTAGAAGCGGATGTCTACGAATCACGTTATTATATGTTAAAACAAAAGGCAAGTAAAACTTTTATTTCTTCTGCAAAATCTACTGTTAAAGAAATGGAAGCAGAGCAGTTGTCGTTGAGAACCAATGGTAACCGACACTTTAAACTACCCAGGTTGGAGTTACCCAGATATAATGGTGAGATAAAAACGTGGTTAAAATTCTGGTCTCAGTTCAAAAAGATACATATGGATGACCAGATTGATGATGATGACAAATTTCACTATCTGCTCCAATGCATGGAAGTAGGGTCGGTAGCTAGAGAATTTTTAGAAAGTTTCCCACCATCAGGTGAGAATTATAGTATTGCTATAGAGCAACTTAAATATCGGTTTGCGAAAGACGAAATGATAATAGAATACTATGTGAGGGAATTACTCAATCTTGTTCTGGCGCAAGCTAAAGGTGTACAGAAGGGATCAATTCGTAGATTATATGATTCTCTGACGACACAAATATTAGCACTAGAATCTATGGGAGTAACCCAAGAAAAATATTCCGCATTTTTATTGCCGTTAGTAGAATCTGCTTTACCAGAAGAGACGTTGAAGGCATGGAACAGATCTCAGGCAAATGATAGAGGTAATGAAAAATTTAGTCCGTTATCTAGACTATTGAATTTTGTCAAGTCGGAAGTCGAGTCAGAAGAAAGAATACGTTTATCTCGCTTCAAAGGTTTAGATAACTATTGTAGACAAGATTTTAATATATCTTCTGCTGCATGTTTAAACACGACGCATAATAAAGATACTAAGAAAAGATTAGGTGAAGGTAACCAATACGATCGTAAGGAAAAAACTTGTATTTGGTGCGATAGACTGTCACATACTAGCTCAGAATGTGCTAGTGCAATTGGTAAAAATGTAGAAGAGCGAAAAGAATTTTTAAAATCGAAGAATGCTTGTTATATATGTCTTAACATTGGACATTCTGCCAAGCGATGTAGGAAGTATCCTAAATGTGTTATCTGCACCAAAAGACATTTTCCATTAATGTGCAATGATATAAAAAAGTCGATTGCAGGCACTACCATTGCTAGTACGTCACAAGAATCTCAGTCGGTACTAAATCAGAGTGATCTTTCAAATAATAAAACAGTTTTATTACAAACTCTGAGAGTAAAAATCTGCAATGGAGATGAGAATATCACAGTAAGAGTTCTTCTGGATAGTGGTGCCCAACAAACATTTGTTACTAAAGATGTTGCTTCTAGACTGAAATTAAAAGCATGTGGTATGAAAGAAATGAGTCAAAATTTGTTTGGTGGAGCTACGACACAAAAAAAAATGTACAGAATTTATAATTTAAATGTCAGAAGTTTAGATGACACATATGAATGTTATGTTAGAGCATATGAACAAAATACGATATGTAGTGATATACCCCGTATTAAAAAGGGCAGTAATATTTTATTAAATGATAAAGGTGTTGTTGTTACAGATTCTATAGATGATGTTTCTAAAATAGATTTACTAATTGGTTCTGATTTTCTAGGTAACCTGTTAACTGGACGATTAGTACGTGTAGATGACTATCTTTTTGCAACAGAAACTAAACTTGGTTGGACTGTACAGGGGCCCGCGATTGGTGTGTATTGCTCTTCAGAATCTGTAAGTGTTCTGACTTGTTCATATACTGTAGAGAACTTTTGGAATTTAGAAACGTTAGACATAAAAGATAACGCACAAGAGAAAAGTCTCATCAAACGCGAAGAAGAGATAGATAATTTTTTCAAGAATACTATACAAATTAATGAGGATTTCCTTCTAGCTTTAAGAAGGTTTTTAGCTAGAAGAGGTGCAGTTAAGTTAATTTATAGTGATAATGGGACAAACTTTAGAGATGCTACCCATATTATAAATGAAATTAATTGGCAAGAGGTTTCTTCTCAGACCTTCACTCAGAAAATCGAATGGCGTTTCATGCCACCTTCTGCGCCGTGGTGGGGAGGGTTTTGGGAGAGAATGGTGAGGACTGTCAAAGACATTTTATGCAGAATACTTGGGAAAGCATCACAAAGTTATTGTGAACTCAATACAATCTTATGTGAGATAGAAAATATAATCAATTTGAAGAAATTGACATATATAGCGGAAAGTTCAGGAAGTTTAATAACCTTGACACCCGCAACGTTCCTAAAAGTCGATGAAAATGAAAATGAAAATAACCTAAGTCAGTTGAATGGCAATATCTTAGCATCTCGGTGGCGATATATAAAAAAAATTAAGTGGCGATTTAAAATAGTATTTTCGAATGAATATTTATCACTCTGATTCAAAGGGGATGTAAAGATAAGAATTAGATATAAAATTGGAGATGTTATTTTGGTCGGATATGATAATATTAAACGTTTATATTGGTCATTAGGAGTAATTTTAAATATATATCCGGATATTGGTGGATGTCCAAGAGTTGCTAAATTAAAAACTCCTAAGGGCGAGTGTATAAGGCCTATACAGCGGTTGTATGCGTTAGAGGTTGAATCAGGTGAATTTGCAGAAATTAAGAGCAATACACACAGTGTCGATACTATAAGTAAAATTTCTGAGCAATTGCCTCGTGTCACACGCACTGGTCGTTTGGTCAAAATACCTAACCGTCTAGATTTGTGATGTTGTGAGACTTGTAATTTTATATGAAATATAGTTTTTGTATGTTTGTCTGTCTTGCGATATCATCGCAAGGGGGGGAGTATGTTGAGGTTTTATTTAAGTTATTTTTAAAAATAGAATTTATTCATTTTTCTTGTTATTTCAATGTGTATTTTGTTTTATTAGGAAAACGTCATTACCTTTTAAAACATCTATTTTTGTACTAGGGAACAAAATTATATATCTTTATTTAGTCTCTTATATTTTTATTGTTTTATCCAACGAACCCTTCACACATTAGTTCCATAATTTTATCTGTTAGAAGAGCCATCTCTGACTATGCCCACATTTTCGTCCGTGTAGTTTTATGCAATGACAAACAGTCGATGGCCTGCTTGATGGAAATTGATAACCGTAGCCTACAGATAAACATATTGACTCCATAGATACCTACAATTAGATATTTTTATGGAAATTTGTAGTTGCCTCTTAATTCATATACAATTTAGCTGACATTTTTAATAGGTGAAAAGAAATATCGACCTGCGCTATCGACATATACTGGCGGAGCACGGGTCATTTGGCACCATCGTGATGAATTCAACAATAACTAATCACGATGGCTTCCAGGAGGAACCACGTGGAAGTCGATCTGATAGGGTATACTTCCAGCAATTGGGCAGTTAGACTCCATTATTACAAATAGCTTTCCTTCTAATTAAGCCCATTACGGTGTTAAATCCATAATAATACGTTGACAGACCTATTACCTCTCACTGGTACCCTGCTAGCATAAATTGGATTACCATTCCATTATTATCCTTGGGAAAATCTTATAATATATAGGAACATAAAAAAAACCAATAATGAGTATCTACTTAGATAAGTCTATTAGTTTTTTAATTACGTTTATATCGATAACCATATTCCATTATATTTCATTGAAATTCAGCGACTTTCTCAGGATGACGTAAAAAACAGACAAACATGCATACATACATACGAATAATTTTCAATATACCTACGAACTTTTCAATATTTTTTTATTATAGTACCTATGTATTGGCAAATTCAAATCTTTTGTTAATATTGATCTGACGCTTGAAATTCGCGTAGCAACTGCGGGCATGACCGGGGGCGGTGGCGGCGCGCGCTTCCCGGAGGGCGCCGCACGCTGTCAAACCGTCGCGCCGCCGCCGCCGCCGGTGCCGCCGCGTCCCAACCGCCCGTCGCCGCTTCTGACATGGCACCGGCTCGTTCGACACTCGCTGTCATCATAACAAGTCACCCTCTTCTAAATTAACTTTGTTTGCGTATTGTTATTCCCGACCTCGTTCCTTGCAAATAACACGCGTGATTGGACAGTAAGTACATACAACAAATTAACTGAATACGATTGAATTGTTTATGTTACGCCCGTTCAGTTCTGTGTAGGTACTCTGTGCATCTTCATAAAGACAAAAAGTGATGTTCGACAAATTTTACGGTTGTTTACACATAACAACAATGCTTTGATGAAAACATAATCGCACGTTATGAGAAACAATGAAAATTCAGGGACGGGTTCATGACAAACGAATCACGATCGTACAGCTGCGTCAGAGGAACTGGAATAGATTCACATGTAATACTGGGCGTGAAATTAAAGGATAAACAAATGAAGTCCGGAGCGGCTGCGATAATAATGAGGCAGCAGTCCGCATCAGAAGGTGTCAAGCAGCAGACACGGACGGCGTGACCCGGCACCGCGACTCGCCCGCGGCGCATCGTCCGAACTGGGGCATATCAATAAGCGTGTCCCACTTACCTGGTTCGTCGTGAAGGCGTTGCGGCGGTGCATTCAGGCGGAGGGCGTCGAGGGCGATGTCAAGCAAATCGTTCACGTCGGGTAGCGTGCGGTCGTGCGCCGGCTCCGTCCGTCTGGGCCCCTCCAGCGGGCACGAGGTGGTGCTCGACGCGCTCTACGAGCGGAAGCGCGACAAGAAGAGCGTGCGCGTTCTCACCGTCATCATTTACGTGTTCTGCGTGTCCCTCGCCGCTATCATGCTCTCGCTCTACTACGTGTTCTTCTGGGAGCCCAAGGACGCGCAATACGCGCAACGCAAGGTGTCTCACACTGTAGAGAAGCAAACCAGCACTACACCAATGCCCACATGCTTTATGCCCCACACTGGTAGGTCACACCACCAACACGCTTCCCTAGCTCACCTTATTCCCTTCTATAACTTCCTATAACTGTAAACTTGGACTAATACAGTGCTACCGTATTAGACAGCCCTTTCTTCGTAAAATCCTTTCCTTTTCACTGAAATATTACTAATCAAAGTAGTCACTAATACATATTCTATAATTTTCTCAGGCATAAAATTCAAATTGGTATTGTATTACATAAACACAAAACTTTTAAAAGTTCCACGCCCCACTTATAAAATATCTTACTCAAATGTATCTTTCTATCTTAAATTTAGACATTCTATATATCTGTTAGAAGCTTTTCGTATATAATATTAATTGTATCGGATCAAATTTTACGTATTTTGGTATATATGCTACCAAATTACATAAAATTTGATCTGATCAAACTATAATCTTAATGTATATAACATAGATTTAACTTAATATGCTTATAGGACGTATTTTTTCCGCTATTAGAGGATGCATTATTACTCATAGTACCCGTTGCTAGAAATATATCCTGTCTGGTCTGCTTTCACGTGATCCTCTCTGAAAGAAGTATATTTGATTAATTGTTATTAAATTCATCACGTTAGGTTAATTGACCTCTTCCTCACCTATCACTGGTACGCTACCAGCATGCATTACCAACTTACGCGTAGATTTTTTTACGAATGACAATGAAATAGTAACCCCGTCTGCACTCCACCTGCAAGGGATGTCAGGTGAACATTAAAATAGGTCAGTTCGCGTATCGTGCCGAATTAATTATCAATTAACCACATTGATTTCTAGGGAGACCGCGTGTAGGTCAATTTGATGGAATATATTACTAGTAATAAGGCTAGTCCCGGTTACTTTACATACATACAAAAAAAAGCAAATAAACAATTTTTAGTTGCACCTTAAGTGAGACTAACGACTTAAACGAATATTTACTATGCAAGTCTAGCTAATTAACTACATAAATTTTGTCACGTTTGAAGTCGCCATTCTTTTTGTTGAGCAAAATCTTAATTCTTTTTGTTTCGTAATTCTACTATCTAAAGGAAAAGGAAATATTTAATTTTTAGTTTGTAATGGATAAACTCAAAATACCTTAAACCTATTTTAATTTTTCTTACCTTTAGAATGCTACATTATTTGCGAGTAACAGGGGCTACATTTAAAAAAAAACCATTAGAATCCAGCGTGGGTTACTATTATAAATGCGAAAATTCACGAGGACGTCCAAGGAGGATGAATGTTTCTTACTCTTACCTACGAAAACTACTGAAAGAAAACTATTTGAATTTTATTTGGTACACGTACAAGTTATACCTTAACTTAGGACATATTTTATATTCACTAAAATAAAATCTTATCTATCTTATTACGCAGGCAAAACTACGGGATACAATTAGTATTGTAAACGTGAAAGAGTGTGAAGATGTTTGGATGATTGTTACTCAATTATATTTGAATAAAACTCGTTACACGGGTAGGGTTGGATAGTACAACAGGTACAACAACAACAAACTTAATGCGAGCAAAGCCGCGGGAAATAACTAGTATAGTATATTATCTGTAAGGTAACAAAGTTAGAAGGAAATAGTGCGACAGATATTTCCCTCTCCACTCGTATAGTCGTAGGTAATAGCTACTGATGGTAGCATGCGTAACCATAGTAACAACAGTGCTTATCTAATACCTGCTGAATTCAGGAGTAGAAACTTAGATTAGAAGGGAAATTCGTGTCCTGAAATCCAATAGAACGACTTTATATGTTTAGCTAACGTGGTAACAGTATGCTAATATTCTCTTTTCGAAGTATGCTAGACCCGTGACATAGGTATTTATTATCTTCGTCAAAACTAAATCGATTTTGAAATGATTCTATTTACAATCAACAAACTTTACTGCAGTTTCATCCCATACTAATTTTGATACAACATTGCAAAAAAAATATTTTGTAAAATGTATTCATTATAATTATTTTGAGAGATTATTTCAATATCTTTTTACTAGTTGTTCTTCTTTTTCGCTTATATCGGTATAAGATAATTTAATTCATGATAATAGTACACACTACTGTCCAATTCCAAACTAAGCAAAGTCTTTTCTATTATTTAACATATTATTTAACTAAACTGACTTTATCCTTACATATGATGGTAGGTGAGGATATCTCTCGCTAGTACTCCGCAATTATACCTATATTGCAGGCGAATTCACCGATCCATTTTCATTCCATTAAAAAATTCTATCTACACATCCACGAAAATAGCACATATTCGTGTGTCGAAGTTTTTACATTTACGATCGATTTGTTATAAAATTTGAAGTGGATTCTGTTCAACACAATTTTAATGGTGGTCCACAAAAAATTTACGATATTTTAATGCTTCGTATGTATATGTATGAATACATGTCTAGTAAACACATTAAGTTTGAAATTACATCGGTACGGTCTTTCATGTTCATTCAAAAAGCTGAAGTTAAAAACATTTTTGAAGTTTATTTGTACGTTGGTCCTTATAATTAACGTTATTGGGGCAACCACCTGATCATCCTTGCTTTGTAGGTCGGTACTTATTTTAGGACGAGAACTTAACCAATGCCGAGGATTGTGTTGTGTTAGTGAATCAGTATAAATTATGGTAGGTACTTAAACGAATATTTATATAAGATGTATTTATATGAAAATTTTGACGAAGGTAGCATTACGAACGATCATTCATGTATCAATAACGATATTTACCACAAAAAATGGTTACTTCAACCGTAACAAAATTAATATGGGCCCAACCCAACAAGGGAGTAAACCATATTCATAGCAAAAAGAATAGGTACCCAATTTAAAACAATTGAAAAAATATTACGTAATAATCACATAAAAATACAGGTGAGAACCTCTTTTCTTAAAAGTACAATTTCATTAAGTAACTATTACAAAAAACGTATGATTTTTTGTAATACAGTTACTTAATTTATATCATATCAATTAAAAATATAGAATCAATTACTTACAGTTCGTGATACAAAACAGTACCTATGTACCTATCGAGTCTCTAGTGCTGTGCACGTATCTGGAAACGTGCAGACGTCTGCAGCAGTAATCCTAAATATAGCTGTTGTATACGAGTAAGCAGTTACAATAACCGGCACTCAGCTATTCACTGATCATGTTTATAAGATATAAATCACTAAATGATTTCAACCGGATTGCCCAGAATAGCTCAACGTGAATTAAAACATTCCTAAACGAGCTTGCTCTAAGTATCCATATAATCTTATTTTTACAAATTTTTCCTCGCAATTTCATCTGCGTATCCGTTATAATTTAATTGACCAAGATAATATGTAGCCAGTCTTTCTCCAAATAGTGCATATATGTCAAATATTAACATTAGAAAAGAAAAATGGGCAAAAAAAATATTCTTGTTTTTAATGTGTGATAATGGAAAGGTTTGAATCGAAGGATTTGGCGTTCCATTCTTTCTGTTTACCCTAATGGGAGACAGACATGACAGATATGTATGTATGTATAACGGAAAGGTAACCCTGTCTGCGCTATCGGTATACGCTGGTGGGGCACTATTAAGAGATGATAGATGAGACTGAAAGCAGGTTGCTTGACCTATAGTGACGAATTCATAAAAAAATTACCAAAATGGTTTCTGAGGGGAGCTGTGTGGAGATCGACTATAATCGTATCTAATTTCGTGCAGTAGTTTTTGTATAATGCCAGAACAAAAGTACAAACAGCAGTAAGAACAAGTAGCTTTTATTAAGAGCTCTAATTTTTTCTCAAGTATCATATACAAATATCATCTAGTTACAGTTTTATTAAGAAGTAGGATAGTTGTAGGAACAGTGTCTAATAATCTGGAGTCAGAGTTATATTTACTTTAATATATTATAGTTACAATAAACTCTATGATTTACGGTTGATGATCCATCTTCGTATGAAATGTATGTATTTATATGTGCGAGTTGAACTTACACGCCGAGGGTTCCGTAATGTGTTGTGTTATTATTAATGGATTGCACAACTAAGTTTGTTTTTGATGGATTTTTGATATTTTTTTTTCAAAAATAAATAAATAAAAACGGTTTTAGAATGTACAAATATAATGATGATGATGATGATGAAGTGTGGTCCAATGATTGGAATGTGTAAATTGAATGATGTGGAAAACTATTATAAATTTCAAGTCAGTAGCATTTATAATATCCAAGATAAAGCGTTGCTACAGACGAATGGATGGACGACAAGCGTATTTAGAGGGAGTGGTCCGATGGACCGTGCCCACTCTAGAATAAGATTTCAGACATGTCTTTGTCTATAGATATAGATAAAGACCTGTCTGAATACTTATATCATATAAATAATAATAGCGTAATGGGGTTATTACACTATCCGTCATATAAATAGTACAACGAACTATTTTCATACTAGGGTCGATTTTGTAGCGCCATTCTCTATTTTTATGATCATTAAAATTTTAGTTTGATATTTTATTGAAATTATTATTATTAAGGATAAAATTGAGTCTAACTACTTTAAATTTTGTACTCAGTTGTTCACAATATAATTTATTGAACAAATTATTAAATTTCCATTACTCCGCAAACAAAAAGGCTACTTCAACCGTGATATTCACAGCGACTAACACAGGAATAAACGACGGAATTTCACAAAGATATTTGTATATTTTTAGTCAATTTTGTTTAAACAGGTAAATAAATTTGACGATTTGATACATGATAGATACCTTAAACTATACCACAATCTTAGATTATATAGATAGAGTCTCTCCATACAAATGCTTCGAAAAAAGCGGGTAAACCTTTTGATACAATTGTGCGTGATAAATAGTTATGAGTACTTTCTTTATAATTTCTATATTTTCTTTTACGATTTTTGCATCTTTTTATTGCGTAAAAACTCATTTTATTTGCGAAATAATTGAACATATGTATATACGTCAAGAAACATTATGTACGTTAAGTATATATAATACTGATAAAAAATCGAGTCAGCTAATTTGACAATTAGCTGAAAAAAAGTTGGCCTATTTTTGAGACTTGATGCTCTATCTATATAATCAAGACTACAATATAAGATAACATATCCAATTCACATTTCGTTTAATCTTATTTTCCTTTTTTCCTATTCTTCTAAAAGTCACTTGTTAATGAGTACCTACCTGCATAGATACCTTTCTATAATTTCGCAACTAATAATAAAACAGATAACTTTTTAAGTATTTTTTTCTTAATTTAAACGTGTAGACAGTAGGTATGCATAACCATTAGTATATCGTCATAATCGTAGAATACTGACGGATCTTATGTAATATTTGTCAGATCCGTCAGTATTCTACGACTATGACGATATCTACTTAGGTTTACGATTAAAAGATACTTTTACAACTTGTTTTAATCTAGCTAATAATACTTACCTAGCTACCTGTCCAAAGACCCTGTACATAATAACTATGATGAATCTAGCACTAACAACAACATGCTATAAATATTAGTAATCATATTTTATATTATTTTTATGGTATTCTTTAATTTACTTATGAATATAACTCGTTAACTGCGGAATGAAGACATTATTATCTATGGTCGGTTTACCGGGCCGTTTGCACAACTTGTGGACTAGAAGTACCTAATGAAATTGTGACCCCGTCTTTACTATTGATTAGCTGGCCTAATGGGATGATTTTTTTTAACTTATTAACCACGATGGTTCCCATGGGTAACCACGTGGAGATCGACCTATTAGGATATATATTATATATCCTAATAGGATATAGGAATAGATATATATATTGCTAGTAATGGAGAAGTTCAACCCCATTACTAACAATTCCTTTCCCTCAGAAGTTCGCAGACTATATATACCTATTTAACAAATTATTAATACAAAACCAAAAGAAAACATAATTTGTAATCACTTAATTTTTACACAAATATTGGATTTTTTTATACAACTTAGAATAGCAAACAAGCTGACGGCCCACCTGATGGAAAGTAGTAAACGTCGCCTATAGACATGAGCAGTACCATGGACATAACAGAGTATACTGTTTCGCCCATGATACCCCCCATGCGTTGCCATTCCTGAGGACTCAGGTGTTATTCCTCTATACCCTGTACATTCCACAGCCATGCAAACACAACTGCTTCACGGTAGAAACACGAATGGGACAGAAGTACCCAAGCAATCGACTTTTGTACAAATGGGTAAACATGTTTATTTATTTCCAGGAGGAAGCAATATCACAGTGAACAACCTCATCACTGAACCAACACCAACTAATATTAGTGAAGAATCCACCACCGCAACGAATACAGGCCCGAATGAAACAATTTCTGATGAGTCGATGCTGTTAAATTCCCCGTCCACGTTGCAGACTCCCTACAATGGCACATTGTATGATATTGGAATGTTCAACGAAACTGACACCATCACATGACGTCTGCATAAGGTTATTAATTTAAAAATAGCAAAATACGAATACATGAAGATAGAATAGGTAATATCTATATAGAACAAATGGCCAATTTTATTTCTATATATTATTTTAAATTATGTATACCTACCTATTAGAGAAGTAGATGCTATTAAAAATATAAAATAGAACTAAAACACCAATTTGAATATAGGTATTATTTACATACCTACATATTGTATTAGGTACAAGAGTTAAATAGGTACCTACCTATTTGGGTTTAATGTAGTGTTGTATGAAAAGAGTAGACCTATGTAATGTCTAAGACAATTTAAAAAACTTTATGATAAACATATTTTACTAGTTGCCTAAAATGTTACATTGGCTATAATATGTTGCCTACTAAACCTAAGGAACTACAATAGATATTTAATAAAAAATATATCTTCTAGTTTCACATTATCATATGAAACTGAAAAAAGTATATGCCTAATATTACATAGATTATTCGTTACTTTACGTTTATAATAAATATTGATCTCATAATTTTATGATAAAAAATAAATTTTAGGTCTCTTAAAAAAATATAATTTTAATAAATACAAGACATTTTGCTGTTGTAAGTACCTATAACGTAAATTTTACTGAGGATTTAAAATAAGGACTCCATTATCGTCATTCGTAGTACTAATAAACATTTTGTACCTACCTACAAAGGAATAAAAATCAACGAAGTTATTAATTATATCAATTATATATACTGTATAAACCCACGTAAATTGTATAAACGTGCCATTATAACTTTGGTGACGCGGAGTCCTTTTTGGTCGCAGTTATTTATCTTGCACATGGAAACTGAAACGGTACCTAATTAAATGGCATAAAGGTATGGATATAAGTAATAATTTTGGTATATTCTTCATTATTATATTGTATTATTGTTATAGTAAACACGATATATAGCAAAGTTGATGATGTAGATAATGAATGCAAATTAATTGAAAAAGACGAAATGATACGGTTTAAAATAATTAAATCGTCCTAAAAATTTTCAATACATTAAGATAATAAATGAAACCAGTCATTAAAACAAATTTCTCTGGAATTTTTCTTTTTATTTCACACCATTTATATGCTATGCATGGCGGGTTTGCAACCGCAATTAGGCCTTGGGAATGTTTTAGGAGTGACGCTGCTGTCCATCTCTCGATCATTGGAACTTAATGTATAATAAAATTTAGTCTTTTCTTACTACACTCACGAGAAATACTCGTAAAGAAGTGGCCTATTCTATGTCGGGCTAATACTGGCAACTACTGACAAAACTTCCCAATCAATTCCTTTTTGGGGATGGCCCGTGTTCAGCAGTAGACCACTAAAGGTTGCTATGGTAAGGTATGTCGTGTGCTTTGGAAGCACATTAAAGTTAGAAAAAGTAGTTTAGTCTAGTTAAACTATGAAATTAGTTTCTTCAGATATTTAAGCTATAAATGGTAAAACGAACATGTGAATATGTGAATAACGATACTATAAGCAGTTTAAAATTATATATATATATATATATATATATATATATATATATATATATATATATATATATATATATATATATATATATTTTATAATATATTGGTAAAAAAGCTAAGGTACAGCTGATGTAAAGTGGAAACCATCGCCTAACTATATACATAAGTAGCGTCAATAATTAAACAGAATAAATAATGTGATGCAGATAATAAAAAAAGATATATCTATTCAAGATTTTAATTGACAGAAATATCTATTGTAACTGTGATGACACACAATTTACTGAATATTTTTTTATGCAATTTAGAATGACAAACAAGCTGACAACCCACCTGAAGGAAAGTGGTAACCATCACCTATAGACATGAGCAGTAGCATGCACATAACAGAGTATACTGTTACGCCCATGATATCCCCATACAGAAATTATATGATACTGGGGAATCATTTAATACAATTAAGTGTTCTGTGCTAGGTACAAACCTGTTAAACGTTCGGTTAAATCGGGTTTGATAATATAATAGAAAATAATGATAGTTCCATATAGACACAGAGACCTTTAAAAAAATTCTTTGTCTTTGTGATAGGTACTATCCACCCAGAGGACCATTGTATTAATACACCTGTAAATACATGTTTAATATGCTAAAAAACTCAAAATTAATAAACAAGTAAATTTAATGTATTAGGGGCAAAATTTTGCAAAAAACCCTTTGTAATTTTAGAAACCAACTATATTTGATTGTCACCTTAGATACCTACCTGATATATATATTTCTTTAATTATATATTCCATTGCTGCTCACCCTAATTAGTTGTTATTGTGGATTGTTATTAATAAAACGTTTATTATATATACCTATACAATTTATTAATCTCCAGTCATATACATATGTACAGGCTTGTCGGAATGCAGCATACGTGCGGCGCGCTGTGTGCCCAGCAATGCAGCGAGCCGCGCTGCGTCGTACGAGCTCCACACTACTGACACCGTCATATTGCACTCGCTGCCACCGTACTTGTTTTGATTGCTCTCCTGAAAATAATAAATACTTCGTCGTTATCCAAACTTATAGTAAACTCAGCTAATTAAGCTCGTTTAAATGTTGTTTTGCCACTAACCGAGTCCATTCTTTCTTACCAATAGATAAGATTCAATTTAAATTACTCTTAAATTGAAGCAAAAATAGCTTTTTACAAAATTTTATTAAAATCGATTAAACGAACGAACACCATGACAGGCAATTTTTATATATTGAGACAAATATGACATTAATGATAGAACCTCATGCATCACTATTCCTGAATACTAAGATGTTATGCCTCTGTACTCTTTATAATTTCACTGGCATATCCCTCCCTGCAAATCGAAATAGCTAAGTACATCTGACTCAACCTCGCGATTAAATTTTACATTACAATTTAGATATTTCGTCTCCAAAAGCTGTCATAAAAGGGACTGTATCGATTTTCTTACACAATTAATAACAATATAAGTCCACTTTTACAATTTTACAATTACAATAATAGTTGTATTAAATGATGTACTTATAGTCTATATTTTAATATATCATTATCATGAAACTGAACTGGTGACTTGTAACACAGGTTCTTCAAAACCTACCGCAAGGACCAGTCTCTCACAAAATTGGTCTTCATATCGAATTGTACCTCAAGTTGTCACTTTATACTACCTTTTGTGAAGAGAAAATAAACTATTCATTCATTCGTTCATTCATGAAATAAACAATTGGTAATTAATTCAGTTCCACGATGGAATTAGTTATTAAATTCCTGTTCTTTATTTAAAAAATAAATTATTATTTATGTTAGAAAAATAATCACCTGCATAAGATTGCACATTTCTGAATAAAAATGGGGGTATGTAGGGGGCTGATAAAATATTATATGACGAATTCCCTTAATACGAAATCTCCTGAAAAAGTGTACTCTCTCAGAGTACAGCAAGAAATGAGCTTCAGTGTGGAAGAACATGTCTCGTGCTCGTGCAATTTTGGAATCCTGCAACCAATTGAATAGTACCAGTAAACAAAAATGTCTATATTAATAATTATCTTTTGAAACTGAACAGTATATAGTGATATGCGCCGAATGGTATAACAGTACATTGACGTGCCACCGCTGGCCATGAATTCTCTGCCATTAGAGGAGTGTTACGCTCTGTTCCTTAGTTGCCCCTTATGACATCTTGACCGGAGGAGTAGTACATAGTATTCTTATTTTGTACTGACAATTAGCATTTTGTGTGTGTGAATGTAAAATTATGCCAATTTTTTTTATTTTTTAATTTATTTATTTATTTTACACACTTGGTTAAGGTTTAACCTTAACAGTTACCTTAGTTTAACAGCAATTCCAGTGCTAAACTCAAGACTTATATCACAGAAAATACTTTATTACCATTTCATCGAACGGTTATTTCAATAATGACAACAACACACAGTGTGACTAAAGCAATTCTTCAATTCACAGATAAATTGGTAGTATATTAAAATAAAGTACAACTAGCAAAGCATTTTCATTTCCTTTTGGCATCTCGACGGTCATTTTTTGTCCTAGGCAATCAATATGTCCCAATCACGAGGACGGAGTCGCGAGTCAAAATGACTAATATAATGTCAACTCACCTTTGAGTATTCACATATCTGTACAAAACTTATATCTTCCTTTTTGAAGTAATTACGGATACGAACATAATCAAAATAACTAGGAACATACAAAAGTGTATGGCTCATCAACGTATCACGTTGTTTCGGTAAAATTTCTTTGATGAAGTAATCAAATCTTTCATCAACTGATCTCAATGGATTTGTGGCATTGAACCTGTAAAAACATAACGGTGTTAATACTGACTCTGAACAGAGGGTTTATTTTTTTTATTAAAAAAAATGTTACATCCATCTATGCTAACAGTGTAAAATGGCAAGTTACTAATTAAGGATAAACTAATTAAGATGAAATCGGGACCATTAGCTTATTCTAATTACCAATCGAGGATGAATTGATGACGATGAAGTTAGGTCAGTTGGCCCATTGTGGCCACCACTTGGTGAGTAACCACGAGGCACTGTATGGAGGCCGACCTGACAGAGTATACTCATATTGCTAGGAATGGGGCCACTTGAGCCTTCTGGTAGTAAGTAATATATGAAATGTTAATTATGTAGGTGAGCATAAAAAAATTTTTAAAACCTCATCTCTTAACATAAATGTTATCTTGTCTGAAAGTGATCAATGGAAAACTTTATTAGACAGTGTTTCTAATGAGACTAACCTGACCTAAGTTAGATTTAATTACCTAATGATAATGACGATGACGATACAGCCGTTAACTGTCCACTGCTGAACATAGACCTCCTCATTGGGGATTTTTCCAGTAGTTACCAAACTTGGCAGGCGGGTTGGCAAGCACAAATTTTGATGATGTTTTAAGAAAGACGCTACTAGCCATCCCTTGACTACTAAATTCTCTCAGTCACCTCTTATGATTCCAATGGGAAAGAAAGGAGGTGACCTATTCTATACCGGGACCACGTGGCTTTAATTAATTAACTAATACCGTTTTAAAATTTCCATGTAGAAAGTGTGGTAAGACAGATAAATTTGTCCTTGTGGCACCTATGTTCAAATTATAAATACATAATTATACACACCTATGGAATATCTGTGGTACTTGTATTAACACTTGCTGTATAGTGCCCACCTCAACAGGATTAGCTATTATAACCTTTCCGGCATAATTGTAGCATTTTTTATTCATCACAGATTTTATCTCTGGTAACAACAAAGATGAAAATATCAATGTCTGCCTGCAAAACGATAAAAATAAATAATTTTACAATCCTATAAATTTTACTATTTAGTAAATGAACATTTTAAAATTGGGTAGAACTGCAACTTCAAAACTGGGTAATATTCTATCACACAAATCTGCAGCAGGTACAATACCATTCTCATGGATACTCATGTAAGACATGCAATATATATGTATTTATGGAGGATGGTATTTATTACCTCAACTGTGCAATGCCTTACCTGTAGTATTTTGACCATCCGTTTACAGCCCAAGATCTAACTCTGGAAAAGTCAGCCCCATGAGTTTTTTTTGGCTGCAAATGAAAATGATCCAAGACATGGAGCAAGTGGTCCCAATTTTGCATTAGGAATACATCAGTTTGATCCATTACCAATATTTCAATAGAAGCCAAAAAATCATAATCACGATCTTCCTCCCCTTCTGCCCCAATAATCATTCGTAATCCAAGAGGAGAGGCCACTATAATATCAGATGAATAAAAATCTGTGTATAGCTGAAAAGAAAAAGATTGCCCTTTATTTTTAATGTATAAAAAAATATATATAATAAACTATAGACAGTACCAGCTTTAGGGGGTAGACCCAGTCCGACGACGCCCGGAGCTTTTATTCACGAACAAAAATAATTTCAAATTGAAATTCAAATACTGACTTCTATCTGATCTGAGAAATTTTTAATAGATTTTGTTCGCGTTATTCATAGTTATTTACGACATTAATCTTGTAATTGTTACATTTTATAGTTGTAAATAGTGGACCTTAGTATGTTTTTCTCATAGTTTGTAAGTTTAATAAACCATTCTCTGTATCGTGTTTTACTCCCCATAAGCAGAAATAAGATAAATTGTAAACAGATAGTTTGTATTTAATAGAATTAAGTTTAATTGGAAAATAAATAGACACCCAATAGAGCTACTCAGAATAGTTCGCGCTTCCCTTTCACACTCGCTCCGTCCCGCTCGCAGCAACTCACCAACGTTGGTTAGTAACAGATAACATGCAACCGGGCGGGGTATAAATATAGGCCGCCTATGCCGTTGGCGGCATGACCAGATGACCAGCTGACCAGCAGACCTCACTCCGATCGAGATATTAAGAAGAACTCTTCTGAGCAGCACAAAGGGACTTCATAAGAAGATTGGATATTTTATTTCTCCAGCCTGTACCATAACATACAACCCCAATTCAAAGCGGGTCAGTCGAAGGTGGCCCGCACAGATTTACTTGGTACACTTAAAATGGCGCCATTTGTTTTGTTTAAAAGAAAAACTGTAGGGAAAATCGATGTAGGCGAAATAAAAGTCCAGTTTTTGTTACTCCATACTTAAGATATATCTAAAATTGTGTACTAGTATTACTATTACAACTTTTTTTATTACCTTGAGTGTTTTCTTAGTTAAAGTCATGCCAAGACGGAATGTATCATCTGTGTTGCCAGCAAATAATAGTTCATAATCTTCCGGTTTAGGGTTTTTTTTGGGCATTATCAGTTCACCGCCTGTGAAATCATCTTCAAACCTATTTTTATTCAGTACTTGTCCAGCCTCTTTTGGCACTAAAATATCGATAATTGTTTTAATAACTCTATAAGCTGCATCTTTGAATGGAACCAATATTATAACCTGAAAAAATATTAATTAAATTTAATTGTTTATGGAACTTGAAATAGCAAACAAGCTGGCAGTCCATCTTGTAGAAAGGGTAACCATTGCCTATATACATGAACAGTACCATAGCAAACACACAATACACTGTGACAGACATGGAACCCCTCATGCTACTTATTAATTCCTGAGAAATGCATCTGTACGGGATAATTTCACCATCAAGTTGAAATTGAAAAATACAATAAACTAAAAAAGCCAATGTATTTGAAGGGGTAGGGACTTAAAGCTTAAAATATAGAGCTACTACCTAAGTAAATTACCAAGTTTATGTTGATTATGACCTTGAAAGAAAAATGAAGAATATCGTAGGTATGTATTAATTACTATTATCTTAGTAATATTTAAAATAAAATTGTAACTAGAGAATGCCAAATAATATATCAGACATTATACTTCAATGACTCGAGAAGCAATGGGGAAGAAAAGTTTTTGAGTGGCAACCACAAATGTGTTGCAAAAAGTAAATGCCTTGCAGGCTTTGGATAAGGTTTTATTTTCAAAAGCAATGGATTGTGGATAATATAAGTAAATGCATAATTAACTACTACTGAAATTGCTACACAACATACTACTTACAATTACATATATACACCATACCAAGTCACTCAGAAAGTATTGCAAGAAAAAGTTTTTATGTAGGTGAGACTGGCCAGTTATAATTTATTTACAAATATGATTACTTATAAATGAAAATAAAAATTCAAACTACCCTCTACATTTTTTGCAAGCTAATTAAAATTACCGTGTCTCATTGAAAAATGGATTTGCGTCGAGAACATTTTCGCTGTTTTTTTACGATTTTAAGTGTCGCCTGAAACCGGATGAATCGCACGATAAACTTCAAATGGCATTTATGGATGATGGTATAATGAATTTAGGCGTGGTCGACTAACTTTGGGGGATGAAGAAAGAAATGATCGTCCTTTGACGGCTGTTACGGAAGAAAACGTGCTAGCAGTGAAAAACTTGATCCAAGACAATAGACGAGTTACATACCAAGAGATTCAGCATATACTGCTGATTAGATCAGGAAGCCTTCACGAGATTCTACACGTGCATCTACGGGTGCGGAGGATAGTTTCACGCCGGGTGTCGTACACCCTCACCGATGTTCAGAAGGGTGGAATGGTGCTATGATATGATAGACAAAATTTGAATTAGGCTCGTCTCGGCGTATTTACGACATCGTTACAGGTGATAAATCCTAGATTTATCAATACGATCAAGAAACAAAGCGTCAGTCGACGGTTTGGGTGTTTCAAAACGAAACGAAACCAAAGAAGCATTAACGCCGAATGGTATACTACCAAATGCTTGTCAGAAGTTTTCGCTGTTGTGAGCAACAAACGACCAAACACAGGGCTCCGCGGGCTACTGCTCCACCACGATAATGCGTCCGCCCACACCGCAATCAAATCGAGAGACTTCCTAGACAGCACACCAGTCAAACTCCTGGGTCACCCTCCTTACAGCCCTGACCTAGCATCATGTGACTTCTTCTTATTCCAAAAAATAAAAAATCAGCTCTAAGGGATATAATTTTCGTCGCCGGATGATGCGCTCTCAGCGTTCGAGCAGGCTGTAAACTAGGTGTCTCCAGCGGACTGGAAAAAGTGTTTCGGAAACTGGTTCAGACGCATGAAACTTTGAATAGAGGCTGGTGGAGATTACTTTGAAAAGATGTAATAAAAATATATTTACCTACAGAACATTTTTTATAGTGTCGCAAAACTTTCTGAGTGCCCCATGTAACTATATGACCTATAAGTTGATTTTTTATAATTTAAACTACAATATAATAAATATTTCAACATTACCTTTGGTCGCACCAGACCTTGATCCCGAAATTCATCAGACATGTCAGATTTCTTTGATAATTTTGCATTATGATGTATGATTTTAGTTCGAGTTTTTAACATGTGGTTCACAACATGAAGACAATAAATGTATCGAATTTCATCTGCATTTATAAATGTTCTTTCAGGGTAATATAAATCCTGATAATTATTTATAACAGCAAACAGTTCCTTTTGTAAGGGAGTTAACACTTCTATCAGTTCTAAATCTTTTTTAATCAGATTAATTTTATTACTAGATGTGATATTACCATGAATTTGTGACTTTAAATGTAGTAAATTAAAGTCTATTTTGGTAATGTTATGTGGAGCTGATCCATGTGGTGCATATGTTTTTTTCTCTAATATTGAAATCTTAGGTTTCACTCTTTTTAAATTACTTTCTACTGGTTTTGGTATTGTTATAGATAAGTTTCCAAGTACTGGCCAGGTTTTGATGAATTGGTCTACATTAGGTGAAGAATTTGAGAGGGAAATGAATAGTTCATCACTTAAATCATATTGTAGATGCCTAGTGAAAGGATCATTGTTGCTATCTTGTTCAGGCTCAAATTCATCTTCATTGGAATCCTAGAAAATACC
This sequence comes from Galleria mellonella, assembly GCF_026898425.1. Lineage (NCBI taxonomy): Eukaryota > Metazoa > Arthropoda > Insecta > Lepidoptera > Pyralidae > Galleria > Galleria mellonella. Next base: position 5,637,641 of record NW_026442138.1, read on the forward strand.
AAATTCACTTTAATTCATACAACAGAAAAAAATTAAAACTCAAATCTTTTTCTTTATAAATAATAAATATTCTATAATTTTTGTGCTGTTCTCATAAATGTTGTTCCCAGGACCTTTGATGCATGCAAAAATAAGTCACAGAGCTTGAGATATTATAATTTATCTCCCATTCCCATTAATATTCTAAATATCCTTTTGCAGTAATGTCAACAATCAGAGTCAGGCAATTTCTATATATATATATATATATATATATATATATATATATATATATATATATATATATATATATATATATATATATATATATATATATATATATATATATATATATATACATATATGTATATATTACAAACATTGGAAATTCACCTAAAGACTAGGAAAAGCCACTAATTGCATTGGTTTGATATTAATTATACAAGTATGCAGTACAATACAGTACAACACCTATATACTGAGCTTAGGGTCACACAGTATCAAGCGGACATAAATCCAAAGAATGTGTAGTAATGTTATCAAATGTAAGAGAGGTACTAAGAACAGTGAGTGATGACATTTTATTTAGAAACCCAATGTATAAGTATCAGACACAGTGCATCTGACATGGAGATATTGAACCTGATGTTCATCAGTGATCAAGGGAGGCGTCAAAAACATACCCAAGTATTAAATAAACTAAGAACAATCCTGCCTACATACAAAAAAAGGATACAAGAGGTTAATTTCTAATATTTTATTACACTGATATACCTCTAATTCTGCAGTACCGGCTATATCTTTTTCCTCATTTACATCATCACATAAGTCACTTTGCGATGTCATTTGTTGTTCTAATTCATCACTACTTCTAATTTTTTCTTCAGTATCTGAATTATCACTGCTGGAACTTTCCTCACTGTCTACAGTGAGCCTGCCTTTTTTATTAGTGAAACATGATACCAACTGACCATAGGCATCCTCTTCCTCTTCTTCTTCATCAGAATATGTTGTTTGTCTCTCTTGAATTTTTTTTTCCCACTGCCGTTTTATCTCTAATTCCTTTTCCATTTTTTGTTTGTTTTTATATCTGTTAAAGATGGATTTTTTATTGATATAGTCTTCATCAGCTTTTTTCTTCTTTACAACTTTTTTTGTTATTCCTTTTTTCTTTCTACCAAAAAATTTCTTGCCTTTACTCATATTTACTTCGGAATTAAAATTTTAAAAGCACTAATCGAAGAAGTAATCAGTCTATAAAATTATTAAAAACACAAAAACAAAAAACGTCTCTGAACTTTTATATACAATTGAGGAATAGACTCTTAAATTTATTTAAATCCACAACACACTCGGCAAAATCAAGCATGTAGAAAACATGAGAAAAATTCATTTCTGTCAAAGAGAATGTCTAAACTTTTTTACATGTTTGTCAAATTGACATTGACAATTATCGAATTAGAGGACCCATTTTATAAACCTATTCCTCATAATATTTTACTTTGATAGTTTAATGAAATACTATATGGTATATCGTGTGTTCGTGAATTGTCCTATTTATTTATCTCGCTCTAATATATGTTGTTAGAATTTTATTCATTTTTAATCTATATAATATAATATCTATTAACACACAGATTTTTATTGTGAGACGTGGAATAAGAATAATAATAATGTTCTGTGAATAATAAAGATGTACTAGCCGCAATTTTAATAACTAAATAAATATATATATTTGTGTTATAATAAACCAAACTAAATAAACAATAAGTTACTAATCAGTTATTGTTTTATAGAACTGTCTAGCTAAAACACCAAAGTTACCCTTATCGTTAGCAATTTTGCTGAATAACGGTCCATGTGTAACAACAGTTTGGGACTATCGATAGAAGATAGTCAATAATAGCTAGCTGCCATAAATGACAATATCTGTCATAATCGGAAGGTGAAGGTATAGTTAGCCATGAGTCGTTGATACGCTATAAAGTATCGGCACTTTAGAACGGTTATAACCAATAGCTAGCTATTTTGACGACAGATAACTTAGCAGTGGTTATTTTTTCAATAATAGAATACCACCACTAATAGTGAGAATTAGCACAGTGTTAGCCGTGCATACGTTACGTTATAACGTGTCGAAAACTCGAGGATGGCTATAACTAACAGCTAATTATTTTAATCACAATTAACTTAGCTGTGCTAATTTTTAATTTATCGTTATTTCATCAACTTTTTGATTTGCTCAACCCTAATTAGTGATATTTGTTCCACAGATTAAAACACGTCTTTTAGGACTAGACTCTCTACTCTAGTCTCATAATCTGTGAGTATGACTTATCGGCTTTAGGCAGGTATAGTTAGTTATCTATTCTATTGATTTTATTTTTACTTTCATCGAAGTTGACTCCTTTTACTCATTTTCTCCCATTTTCAACTACTCTAGAATAAAATTTACTACTTACATTAATTCTGAATTATATGAAGATTTTATTAGCAAAAAGAAATGATATTTCTCTTTTGCATTATAAACAGTAGGTGTAGTTTAGTAAATATTATGTCTTAGGTATCGAAATGAACGGCCCTAGTAATGTTGTTGCCCATAACCCTGAGCTGAACACCCACATTAGTGATGCTATGCAAAGTACTTCTCCAACATTAATTGAAAAAAGTAAAGCTACAGGGTCCAAGGATAATGCACGTGAAAATACGGAAGATTTGCAAGATCTCAAAGGAAAAGTTGAATCTAAACTACTGTCCATGTGGAATAACATGAAATTTGGATGGACGGTAAAAATAAAGACAAATTTTTCCAAAGAATCACCTGTATGGCTATTAGGTCGCTGTTATCACCGTAAACTGAGCCCTACGGGCTCATTGGAATCTTCAACAGAAATAGGAACAGAGGCAACTGCACATCAACCCATGGAGCAGATATATGGGGAAGGTATAGAAGGCTTCAAATCAGATTTCATAAGTAGATTGTGGATGACATATAGACGAGAATTTCCTACTATGTATGGCTCAAATTTTACCACAGATTGTGGTTGGGGATGCATGTTACGAAGTGGACAAATGTTGTTGGCCCAGGCACTAGTCTGTCATTTTCTGGGTCGGGACTGGAGATGGTCACCAGACAAAGCAATTCAAAATGCCAGAGAGTTTCAGGAAGATTGTTTACATCGTATGATTATAAAATGGTTTGGAGATAAATCCTCTGTAAACAGTCCCCTCTCCATTCATCAAATGGTGAGATTAGGTGAAGCTCTAGGAAAGAAACCTGGAGACTGGTATGGTCCTGCTTCTGTAGCACATTGTTTAAAAGCTGTCATGGCTGCTGCCTCCAAAGAAAATTATGAATTTGATAATTTAGAAGTATATGTTGCTCAAGATTCAACTATTTATATTGAAGATGTAAATTCATTATGTTTGATGCCCAATGGTTCATGGAAATCCCTTATCCTGTTAGTACCTGTGAAGTTAGGAACAGACAAATTTAATCCAATATATGGACCTTGCCTTACATCATTATTAACACTCGACTTCTGTATAGGTATTATAGGAGGAAGACCAAAACATTCTTTATATTTTGTTGGTTATCAAGATGACAGACTGATTCATTTAGACCCACATTACTGCCAAGAAATGGTTGATGTGTGGCAACCAAATTTTTCATTACAGACTTTTCATTGTCGATCACCACGAAAAATGCCACTTAGTAAAATGGATCCGTCATGTTGCATAGGCTTCTATCTTGCAACACAACATGATTTTGAAACCTTTGTTAATGTAATAATGTCTTTCCTAATTCCACAAGGAGTATCTGCAAACTTTGAGTATCCAATTTTTACACTGCAGAGTGGATCTTGCGCTAATGTAATAGACCCACCAAACATAAGATATTCTATATATGAAACTGAACAGAACTGGGTGACCCCTAGTATGCAAGATTATGATACTGACATTGAATCAGAAGAATTTGTATTAGTATAATATCAAGTTACCAAATAAATCTAGTTAGTACCTAATAAATTGGAACAAATTGCATAAGTACTGTTATGCTAATGTATATCATGGTTATCTCAAAATAACATGCTAAGTATACAATACTAATTTTGTATCCAATAGGGTTTCTAAAATCATAATAAAATAAAAAGCAACTGTCAAGTTTGTCTTTTTTTTCATTAAGTTGATTGTACCAATTTAGCATATTTTTTTTAAATAATTGTTTATTGCCGTAATTTCAAGAGTCATAATTTTATTAAAAAATTCGTAAATGTTTAATCAATGTTTATTTTTATTATAAACTGATTGATTGTACTTAATTTTATTGTATAATAAATGTTTTATAATACTCGAGAAAAATAATGTAAATAGGTAATAGAATGTACTTATTAAAAATACAATCAATAAAACCACAATTTTGTTTCCTCTTCAATCTTGAATTACATCTAGTTATGTTTGAGTAGACTAATAAAATCCTTACGATTTTATTATAACAAAGCCATTTTACTCAACTGCGCAAAGAGGGTAATATGTTTATCAGCCTATATATATTTCCTTTGTGGCGCTCTAGACCACGTAGATCGGTGGGAGAAAGGATTGTTAGTAATGGAGCCAACCCAATTGCTAGCAATATATATATCCTACCAAGTCGACCTACATACAGTTCCACTTGACCTGTTTTCATTCTCATCTCAGTAGGGCACCGCCAGCCTATACTGATAGCGCAAACGGAGTTACTATTCCATTACCCACCATTTCAAAAACAATGCGTGGACCGATTTTGATGATTCTAATATCAATCGATTTGTCTTAATCTTATGATCAGCTCCAAAGATAATTATAATATATAATTTAAAATTACATTACTGTAAACTCATTATAAATCCGTAATAAACAACGCACAGTACAATATTCGATTTATAATACTAGCTAGTTATCATCTTTAAATATAATATCCTTTATGCTCTGACAATGCCACTTGGCGCATATCAGGAAAATAAAAAAAAAATTGAGAAAAATACAGTTAAAGTTTTGAACACATTTGTCTATTTAAGAATCTGGTTAGATTTGACAAAATTACATGATTTTTAAATGTGGTAGTTTTCAAAAATAATTCGCTATTTAAATAAAGTTAATCCTTTCTAATATTACAAATGTGAGTTTGTTTGTTACCTTATAGCGTCTATACGGCGCTTACTTTACAGTTCATTAAGGAGACAGAGGTCAGAGAGAGCGGCGGGAGTGTCTACTGTGTTTGCAGGTAACTTAGTAGTAGTATAATTATTTTATATATATTATCAACAAATTTCTTCCAGTAATACTTGATTAATAATTTGTAAAGGCAACAATAGATTACCTAATCTGCAATAAACATCGAAATGTGATTTGGACATTTAATAATAGATAAATAAAGACTACTGTTAATATAGATAATTTATTTGACCATTTTAACTTTTCAATTAATTACTATGATTTTCGGTATGGACAAGCGCAATGGGAAGTGTAGTGTAGCAGCATTACTGAAAGACTGATAAGTACTGATTATCCAAGGAACAAAGTTGATCAGAGTAAATACTTACTGAAAAACTTAAAAAAATAATATGTGCCACACAAGAGTGAACAAACTACATACAATTCAAAAGTTACAAACCTGCTTCTAGAGGTGACAGGCGAATATATCGATAGAGTTAGATATATTATTATTATCCCGTTTAATCTTATATATGCGATAGCGACAACGTGTCTATAGATAGATTTATTTGCCACTTGTCTAAGAGACCCTGGTCCACTGATAATATATTCGAACCCGCAATAAACTGCGATCGCTACTATAACATAAATATTATGTACATTCGTATATAGAAATTGTAGTATAAGTATAATAATGAGTAACTTAAACAAACATTTAGCTAATTTTTGTCTTTCACTGGAGGTGGATGTCTGATAAAATAATGTACTGCATTATAAACTAGGTGCGGCGCGACATTGTGCAAGGGGTGGACTCTATTCACTTCATTGCGAGGAGAACCCACAACATAAGGATCACCAGCGCCGGTGCCGTGCTGAGCCACGGACAATCCGCTTAGTGCATAACAAGTGTGGTATATATCTCGAAGTCTGTAACAATGGGAAAGAAATTATTATTATTGTAGCCAATATTTTTAAAATTCAATTTCAAATACTACAAATATTTAAAGGTCATGTCACACATGTCCTTATGTTATGAAAGTTAGTAAAAACCGCATAAGGTAAAAACTTTGTGTACGACTAAATAGATTTAAGTGAAATTTCAAATTATTCAGGGTTAACATATTGTAACATAGCACAGTATATTGTAGTAATAAATAGGTTCAAAAACAAGTACTGGATAAATGATATTCTATAAAATATTTTAATTTATGATAGCATTGGTCTACGCTAATGTTATCATAGTATTTATTTATTTATTTTGTGAGTACTTACTGTTATTACAAATATTCTTTAGAAGTTTTCAAATTTTCATAACTATTTTATTCATTTATATGTAGGTACTAGGTATTATTGTCCTGACAAACCTTGTTTGGCCCCTCTCGTTAATTAATGATCATTTTTATTATCAGAATATAAAACTATCCCATCCCGAAGTTACAATAAACAAATCATATTTAAATAATTTCATTAAAATAGGTTTAACGGTTTCGGAAATTAACGTAAACAAATATTATTTTAATATATTAAGAAAATAGTCGCAGGTATATTGATTTTTTTTGCAAATTATTAATAATATATAATTTAACGAACTTTTAGCCGCGACTTTGTCCGTGTGACGAAAATATATTCGCTAATCGGGATAAAAAGTAGTCTATATCCTTCTCTATCCCATACAAGTTTCATAGCGATAATTTAAGCTTTTAAGGCATTAATAAGTAACAAACAAACAAACACATTTTCAATATTAGTAAGGGTTTCAGTTACCAGGCGGAAGAATTTACAAGCAGACCTAATGAAATTAAAGTAAAATTACTTACTTGCCAGGTTTGTCAATAAGACCACCATCACGTGCTTGACAACAAATAAGTAGGTATTCTTGTAAGGCACCTTGATTAAAAAATACTGTTTCAATCATCTCTTTATTATCTAAAAAAAAAAAAAGATGTTAATACAAGTTATATCTTTAGGCTGTTATGAAACCATTAACATAGAATAGACCAGATTAGTTTCAATCTAACTATAAAAATAGACCACGTATTTTGATATTGTATTTTTAGATACTTCTTATTTTTTGAAGTAACTACTTATAAATTGCGTATTAAAATATACACTAGATTTTAAGATAGATCTTCAGGAACAACTGTCAAAACCGCATATAATTTGGTGCAGTAGTTTTTCGTGATGCCAAAACAGCCATTCAGGCAGATAAGGGATTGTTAGTACCATGAACAGAGTAGACTATTATTGTTGGTTTTCCTGAAAACCATTGTGTTAATTCTTTTCGAATTTATCATGATGAGCTAATATTGACAGCGCATGCCATAGGTGGCAAAGACATGAGCAATCACCCTCGGCCTTATGGTCCGAGATGCCATGTGCTGCACACGTGTTTCTTTTTGTTAACTAAACTTTGAATTTTTATAAACCTTCTTTGTATAATTAAAAAACTTCGCATAAAATGTATTTGCCCACGTCCAATTTAGGTCTTGCCATTAGCGCAGGTAGAATTTCTTTCATTATCATTCATTATAATCAATTAAGAAAAATGTACAATAGAATAGAATAGAAATAATCTTTATTCAAATAGATTCCTTTACAAGCTCTTTTAAATCGTTATTTTTTTTATGATTCTACTGTTGGATTTGGGATGTTGTTATCTGGTGAGAAGAACCCGCAACAAACACAACAGTTACTCTTTTCAAATTTTATGCACAAGATAATATAACATTTGCATGGGTATTGTGACTACAATTAGCATTAAATTCTATTTATATGTATTATTAAATGGAAAATAAACTAGCAAACTTGAGCAGACCAGTCCCCACAAGTGGCACCCAACTGGTGACTATGACGGGAATACAACTACCCAGACTGGGTCTGCATCACACCGTCTTATGGAGCTGTATCAACAATTACTTTATTTTATGTTTTTAAAACTTCAAAACATAAAACAAGGAAGATGTTTTATTTGTGTGTACAAGTAAAATTATATATGTGTAACACATAACTAATGCTGTTGCTATTGATTTTCTCTGCTTATTTTAAAGTCTTAGGTATTTTTTTATAGATGATAATGGAATGGTAACCCCGCTTGCGCTATTGGTATATGCTGGCGGGGCACCAATGATACATGATAGGTGAGGATGAAAGCAGATTAGTTAGCCCATCTTGAAGAATTTAATAAGAATTAACCATGATGGTTTCTCATGGGAGAACCGCATGAAGGTCGACCTGATAAGGTATGTTGCTAGTAATGGGGCTAGTAGACCCCATTACTAATAATTATTTTACCTCCAAAGTCTCAGGTATTAGGATATAGATAGATGAGAAATTAGTTATCAATATACCAACCTTGGGAAAGAATGGCACTAATAATTGGAAAAGCTGCTCCTTGCCAAAAAGAATAGCATCCATCTACAAGCTTATTTGTTCTTCCTTGAAATCCACCTTCCACACGCATTTGACGATTCACACACCAACGTAACAATGCATCAACATCACAAAGATGTGATTTATTTAATAAAGCTAAGGATGCAATGCCACAAAATGCATAGCCCCCATGTGCTTCCATGCCAGGGCAGCCTGCAAATCCTCCTTCATAAGTTTGGCAACTAACTAGCCACTCAGCTGTCTTGTCAAACAATGCATCAGTATATGTATTTGTTATTTTGGCTACACTAAGAGCACAATATACTCCTCTTATATCTTGTTCTCCACCTTTATGTAGAGCAAAGGAGCCATCAACATCTCGAAGTGTCCATAAAAACTTTTGCAAGGAACTCCTATCTATAGAGTCATAGGCTGCATCTGTTCCAATAATACTAAGTGCATTAATAGCAGCATATGTAGTACCAAGGTGAGAGTACTGACCGGGTCCACCACCATACCCACCCTCTTCATTCTGACAGTGAGAAAGAAACTGTACAATATGGGATAAAGTCTCTGCATCAGGCAAGTCATTTAGCAACCACAGAGAATGCAGGATCCAGTAAACCAACCATGTTCTGCTGGCATCTAAGCATTCATAACTCTTATGTAATCCTTTTAACCAATTCTTTAATATTTTACTATGTGTGTGCCTGCTCAGTTTCGGTAAATCTGGATCCATTGAAGCATTCTTTTCAAACTGTTTATATATATTAAATACTGATGTTTCTACATCAACCTACAACAGACAATCAAATTCATATAAGAATAATATTTAAGAATTTGTAAATATTAGTTTAACAATGTATTAAAAAGTAAAATTATCATGTGATAAATTGCAACAAAAATTATGTTAGATATCCAAGACCCAAAAGTTGTTAACATTTACCTGATCAGAAGATGTATCTGTAACTACTTTCTCATTATTAAAAGCTTCAGAAAAAATATCTTCAAAACACCTGATTTGATTTTCCATATTGATTATATTAGAGCTCCATAGAATTTCATCAAAAATCTATATATGTCTGCCAAGCAAATGATAAATTGGAGCAAGTTCTAATTCAAATAATGTTTAACTATTATATACATATACGATAGCATCTACTAAACTGATGCTAACACAATACATGAATGCTAAATTTAAATTGGAAACTATGAAGCAATGGTTTAAATACAGTACAGTCTAGTTGCAGTTTGCAGTTTTAGAAATTGGTACACAGATCCTTTACGACTACTGCATGAATACAATCGCTTGAAAAATATTTTAATTGTTAACAATATAAGATAAATATACTACTTTCATAATTAGAAATTTTATCATGAAAAAATTAAACACACCAATATAACCTACAACTAAGATAAATATCTGTGATAAATATGTATTTTTTTAAATTTACCAATGACCTAGTGACACTGGGCTAGTGTTGCCCGATATTTACAAGTAAAGATTTCGGAATTGTTCTTAATTTACATCAGACAGGAAATGGGACGGGAAATAATGATGTATAAAAATTTTGTATAAATTATTTATGTTACCAAGAAAATTACTATGACCATTTAAATTTTATACTATTATTACTTAATAAATAGAGCTAGTGTTTTATAAATAGAATGATCAGGATAACCTAATAAGCATTTATATCTAGCCTTATATATGTAAAAGGTAGAAGTAGGAAATGGAACTTTAAAGGATAGAAAAAGAGTTTATAAGGAACAATTATAAAAGGAATAGGATAATAAAATATGATTTAGATTACTCGCATTCGCATCGCACTCACATATATCACTGTTCATTATTTAAAGTTTTGCCAAATGAGCAGGATTGCAAACATGCTCTTATTATGCATTATATATGAATTATCTAGGTTTTTTTAATGGATGATAATGGAATGGTTGCCCCACCTGCGTTATCGGTATATACCGGCGAGGCACCAATTAAGGATAATAGGTAAGGATGAAGTAGGTCAGTTAGCCCATCGTGACGAATTCAACAAGAATTGTTCACGATGGTTTTCAGGAGGAACGATGTAGAAGTCGACGTAATAAGGCATATTGCTAGCAATGGGACTGTGAAACTCCATTGCTAACAATCCCTTCCCCCCTCCCCCCACACACCGAATTATCCAGGTTGTGACAATCTAATTAAAATGTAATATAAAAAAACAAGGTTTTAAAGAAATTCATCATTGAATTATACAACATTGGCCCTTTGTTTGGCTGATAGCACCCCAAGACTAATGAAAGAAAAGTCTGTGGCCTTAACTTAAACCTTAGGTAATCATGTGAAAGTATAACAAAAGTTTTATATAACAAAACTATATTTTGCGATTTTATCAGAGCATTGCAATATATCAAGAAAACAACTTGCAAGTGTATGACACTTGTATCTTTATTTATATGTACTCTGTGTTTAAAAGTCTATGCGTTTGAAAAAAAACATTCTCTTATCGTGCCAAAAAAAAAAAAAAGAAATTGACACTTGGTGTGTTTTATATTTAGATGTTTTCTTTCTAATTTTTGAGAGAAGCTTTTATATTAAATACATTATTTAGATTCCGTTGAATTTTGTATCCAAATTTTTTGTTAATATTTGATTTTACCTACCTACCTAAAGTCTGTTTTAATTATAACTTACTAGCAAGATGATGCCTGGAAGAATCGGTAATATGCCAATTTCATCAGAAAATCCTTTAGGACTTTCATGGCATGATTCTGCTTGGATCCCAATGTTAAGTCCTTCTAACATAATGGATTATTTTTCTGAGCGATCTAACCCTTTTTTTGATCGTACCTGCAATAACGAAGTTGTTAAAATGCAGCGCTTAAGCATGGATCAATTACAGTAAGTAATTTATGATTGTACCCGGTAATCATAATAGTTTCAATCTTTCTAATACGTATTTATGTTTTACAGAAATATGACAGGTTTGGAATATATACTCCTACATGTGCAAGATCCTATTTTGTATGTGATTCGTAAACAACATCGATATGGACCCAATCAAGCCACTCCATTAGCCGATTATTACATTATTGCGGGCATTGTGTACCAAGCTCCAGATTTAGCAAGCGTTTTAAACTCTAGATTGGTATGTTTTTTTAACTTATCATTTGGTGAAATGTATTAATTTTAAATCATTATTTTAAATTTACAGTTTCTAGTGGCCTTACTTAATTCCATCATAAAATTTCTTATGTAGAGAGTCAGTTTCTAGTGGCCTTACTTAATTGCATCATGAAGTTTCTTATGTTCAACCATTTAAGAGTGATTGGTAATGATCATACAAAGATCTTTAGTTGTTAGTAATGAGGTCTAAATGTCCTGTTGTTAACAATATACCTTATCATGGTGACCTTGTGGTCCCCCTGGAAACTATTGTAATTAATTATTGTTGAACTTGTTATGATCAGCCAACTGATCTGATTTCATCCTCACATATCCTCTTTATCTTTTACATTATACAAATATAATGTTACAAATACATTTGAATTATGTCAAAACTAAATATAGCTAGGTGTCTTTAGTATATAATAGACCATTCAGTAAATGTTAAAAAAAAAATGTAATACCCATTCCCACAAAATAATAAATAATATTTGCTAAATTGTAAATAACAATTAAATTCCTGTACCTATGAGTAATATAAAATAATTATATAAAATAATTCCAAATGCTTTGATTCAAACAAGCTGCTCTCACTTTCTTTACATTCAGCGTTGTTTTCATACATGCTAGCCGGTTATGATTACTTTGCCCTTTCTTCAACATGTTGCAGATTTGGTCGATGTATCTAGAGCGGATGAAAGAGAATTATTGAGCAAGAAGCTCAATAATTCTCTTTCGTAATTTTTCTTTCATGCATCCTCTCCAAGTGGCCAAACCAACACAACATTCCCTTTTATGGCTATATCATCTTTCAGTTCACACTTCTTTCTAATCATTATGTATCTTTTAATGCTATACTTCTCAGAGCTTGCATCTCTACAGCATTTATCTTACTTTAATGCTTTTTCTGTTATACCCACAATTTGCTTCCATACATAAGTATTGGTGTCATTTTGCTCAATACATTTTTACTTTTCATAATTGAGAGCAGTACACTGTTAACTGTTTCCCTCTTTCACTCTCCTTTCAATATTTCCCTCACAAAGAAATTTTTGTTAGTCTACCGCAACAGTGAAATAAGTGGATATCATGATATAATACATTATTGCTAGTATTTATCTTTTTCTCATTAGAGTACTATTAACTAATATAAATATTTTTATATTAAAAAGGGTTTTAAATTTCGCATGCATAACACTTTAGATCTCAGTAATAGCAACAAATGAGTGGTGTCATAAGTGTCACAATGTATTTTGTGTCTAAGTGGTTGCTCCCAAAGAGATTACAATAAAATAGTATGGTTACCTCTTGGTACTTTAACGCCTCAGCCAATAGTCACAAATTTTGGCATACATGTATTATTTGGATTGTGGCTGTGCATTTGAAACCAAGAATTTATTTACTTTTTCCAGCTGTCCGCTGTCCATCATCTACAGTGTTCATTTGAGGAAACTATGTCATATTCAAAATATCACCCTAGCAAAGGTTATTGGTGGGATTTCAAAGCAACAAAACCTGGTTAGTTACTTAATCTAGACTATAACTTAGTAAACTCTTAATTAAGCCATTGTGTGAGAATGTAGTTAGTTCCGCAATCTAACTGCAAAAGACCAGAAGGTGGCTTATAATGCTGTAAGCCTTGGCAGGTATCTCGGTGATAATTTTAAATGAAATATAATTACAAATACAGAAACATATGTATAATTGGGAACTTTTTTATTGTTCGGAGAGCACATTGAAAATCTAAAAGACAAAAAATGCCAAGTCTCGCAATTCAGTTCTTCCACTACAAAATGTTGTGAGATACCAGAGGGAGACTTTGTACAAAGGTCGTTTGTTTGGGCACTTTTGTCCCATTTATGTTTCAACCGTAAAGCAATTGTATTTGCATGGCTGTGTTTCAGTTTGATGGGTGGAATATGGCAATGAATTTACAGGGTACAGAGGAATAACACCTGTCCTCAGGAATGGCAAAACTTGGGGGATATCATGAGGGAAACAGTATACTGTGTTATGTCCATAGTACTGCTCATGTCTATAGATGACGGCTACCACTTTCCATCCGGTGGGCTGTCAGCTTATTTGCCAATTCAAAGTTAATTATTTTAGTGTCTATAGATACACCTGTTAAACAACTTTAGCACTTGTCTAGTTATAAGTATTATAGAAATAAAGATGATTGATGTGATCACTATAAATTTTAATAGGTAATTGATTCGATAACAGTTTATAATTAAATAAGTTGTTGAGTAGGTGCTCCCATTGACAAAGATTAAAATTACCGCCTCTGTTTTATATATATATATATAATTTTGATGATTAGTAAGTTAGTGTTAATGATATGTTAGTGTTTTGAAGATGAATAGTAAGTTCTCTTTATCCTATATCCATATATCTATTATATTTATATTTTTATTTATCCTCTTAATAATAAAAAATTCAAACTTCTCGATTTATCCACGAAGCTAAAGCGGGATCAAAATTACCGTGAGCAGTTTTAAAAAAAAGATGATATGACGAAAAGCAACAGACGGTACCCGTGGACTGAGTGCGGAAGCGTCCGCGCCCCCCTTCACGGCGGATGAAACTAAGTAAAAACTTTGGAACTACACCCACCAATCAATCACGTAATCGTGCGCCGTATAGTGTCTCCCATTTCCTAAATTAATAATTTTATTTATAGGTATAAGTCCATTTAATGCAGGCCAATCAGTTCCTAAAGAAGTTTCAAGTACACCAAAGGAGGAACCGTCGACATTGTTCCAACGTCAAAGAGTGGATATGTTGCTGGCTGAACTTGTTAGACAATTTCCTTTACCAATAGCACAAACTACACCTAATCAGGTAAAATTAAAGTTTACATGAGAGTATGTATGTGTAAGCATTTCAAACCAGATTTTACAATGAACTTACGTCTATATACACTTTCCTCGGAGTACTGCTAGTCCTGGCACACATATTTCGCAAATATTATTTCCTTATGTGGACGAATGTGGTCGGCCATCAAACATATCCTTGTTCATCTGTTCTAATATGCTTCAACTGCTACTTGTTGTAAGTTAATACAATTCATTAGAACACATGTATTTAGGTTATTTATGAATTATATCATACAATAATTTATTATACTGTGTCATTCTCATAGGTAAAAAAAAAAAAAAATCCGTGGACAAAATTAAATTATAGACTTTAAAATACGTAATCTATATGAGCGGGGGGATAAGGATTGTTAGTAATGAAGTCTAGCCCCATTGCCAATATACTCTCTCGGGTAGACCTCCACGCGGTTCCCCCTGGAAACCATCATGGTTAATTTTTGTCGAATTAATCATTGTGGGCCAACTGACCTCAATTCATTCTCTCCTATTATCTTCCACTGGTGCCCCGCCACTGTATACCGATAGCGCGGACGGGGTTACCATTTCATTATCACCCATAATCTACCATTCCAGAACCTACACGAGCATCTATTTCTACCGCTAAGCCTAATTGTTTTGTTTCGAAAGGTAGGTAGGTATGGCAGTGAAATTAAGGGTAAACACAGAGGATACAAAGAAAAAAACATGAAAATAGATTCTAACGTCCATGGATTCTTTTTGTCTATAGGTGACAGTTACAATTGATTACTATTAAACATATAGTTTAATACTTGTTGTGCACTGTTTTTTTTTAAATAATTTATTCATTGTTATTAAATTTTAGGCAAATGGTGTAACAATAAAGAGTGAAAACACAAATGATAAAGACAAGACAGATAATGGCAATGTTAACAACATAACAATAAAACAGGAACCAGTAGATTCCAGTAGTACAGACATGACTAATGGCAATATATCAGGACATGCTGAAATTAAAACTGAAATCAAGCAAGAAAATATGAAACCTCCTCCAGAAAAAAAACCAAGAACACTATAAATATCTAAAATACACTTATAAGTTACTTAGTCAGTTAGCTTTTACCTGCAGCTTCGTACGAGTAGACATTAAAAGTAGGAAAATCAATTAAATAGACCACTTTTATATTAAGTATATCAAGATAAAACATATGCCAATTTGGTGTAGTAAGTTTTAATGTGATGATACAAAATTTCTAAAAATTATTGTTTCCATTTCTATAGCTGTTATTAAGACCCCACATATATTTTTCTCTTAAATATTTCCCATGTACAGACATTGACTTATTACAATTTTATTATATTAATATGATTAAGATATATGAATAGATTTTCGGGATAATATTTTAATTATACCTATGCCATTTTTAAGGGTTTACGGATAATGAGCATAATAAATATATTCTATGATACTTATGGTACTGTTTATGTCTACAGTAGGATGATTAATACTACTTTTAATAAAATGGAACATCAACTTATTTGCCTTTTCATGTTGCATAAAAAATGTTTTTTTTATTACTTTTACGTTTAGTTTATACTCGTGTAACTGTATCTCTTTGATTCATTATTAAGCTAGGACGATTAAAAACATTACAGGAGTCATAATAAGATTAATTTTGTATCTTCAGCTCGTGAATTGTACTAGACCGTCAATTTTATGCTACTAGTTGACTAGAATTATTTATTTCCACTAACATTAGTGTGTTGCCATTACTAGCATTCTTTCCTTTTCTATTAGTGGAACATGTCTTATAACATGTGTGTAGACAGAACAACAATCAGATATTAATGACTAATAATGTCGTAGTGACCTCTATTAATATAGTAGTTAATTCTCAGATGTTAGCAATCACACGCTTAGGTACTATTTAATGGTGGAAATAGACAAAATATTTATAAGCAACTAACCAACAATCATTACCATTTACCAGAACTGTATAATGCACAAAAAAAAGCTTAGACGATTTAAGAACCTCCATCTTTCGAAAGTCATTTAAAAAGTGATTAGAAATTACTAACACTCTTGCAAAGGTAGTGCAACCAATAAATGATCACTAGAAACTTTCGCATGCACCCACGATCCAGAAATATAGATAGACTTATTCTCGTATATAGAATACCCATCTAGGAGACAATTATAAATATATGTATTTATTATGTATACGTGTATGTAGGAGTGTATATATGTATGTGTATGTATGTATATATATGTATATATATATATATATATGTATATGTATGTGTGTATATGTGTATATATGTATGTGTATGTGTATAAGTTTTTATTTATTAATGTTATATTATTATTAATTTACTTTTATTATTTACATATGTAGGTATATAGAGCTGTTTTTATTGTGTTATATATTCAATTTTTTTTTTTTTTACTGGGTATTATTTAGTTTATCTTTAATTGTACGGTTATTACCCTTATACATTCTACAGTTTTCTTTCAGCTTCTCAAAGGTTGACTGTAAGAGATCCCTTTATGGGATAAGTCCGCCATTGTATACTAAATCATTTACTAGTATTTAATCTGACTTATGTACAATAAAGATTTTTACAATACAATACAATACAATAATATTTATTTTTTAATTTACATAGAAATAATATAAAAAACTCATACTGTCTTTAAGGTCATTTACATTTGTTTATAAAGTGATATGATTTCATCATTTTTTTCTTTTTGAGTATTACATAGATTTACTATGTTTTCTTTCATTGTAACATTGTTTAAACATATTTGACAGTTTATCCTTCTTGAGTCTGTCAATTCTTGCAAATGAAATTGCTGATCTTGTATTCTGAAATATAATATTGATTATAATAGAATTATATTGTAAAAATAAATTTTTTAATATAAGTAATAATATTTTTTTATCTTTTACCTTAAATTAGCTTCTTTAAATCCTAAATGTAATCCAAAATTTAGACCTTGTTCATAACCAATATTGAAACTTGGTTGAAATGTAGCAATTTGCCCTTGTGATGCTCCATCCATGTAGCCCACCTGTTAAATAATATTAAGAGTTTATTCTTTTAAAATTTTCAGTAAAATACAATTAAATACAGTCTTCTTTAATATTAATCATAAAACAATTTATGATTGTATTAAATTATAGCAGAACCAGTTATTTTGATTTAACAACTAAATTACTGAATCGATAGTGAATAAATTTTTATGGTATGCTTTAGGTATATCCTTTCTGATAAAAATATAATTCTAAATCAGTATAAAACATGGAGCAATGAGGTAAGAAACATAAATACCACCAAATTGAGAACTTCCTTTTTGAAGTTTGTTTGGAAAAGTTATTTTCTTTGCTAGGGGCTCCAAAATAATCCTTCTAGTCCAAATGATGTTATCAGATGAAAGGGATTCCTTTTTACATATTAAAACATTTTTTTCATTATTATCTAAAATGTGAAACAAATACCATTCCCTTTATATAGAAGTTTGTGACATTTCTCAGACTTTGCATGTGAATGTGAAAAAGACTCTATTTTCTGCGCTTAGCCTCTTATTTGAGCCATTGTGTGTATGAGTCGTGGCTAGTGCAGCCAACTTAGCTCCGCCCAGAAGCTTCCTGGGTTCTTCACAGGCCTCACGGAGCGACCTCATCGTTCCGAGTTGCCAATCTGCCTGCCATAGGTGGCAACTTTCTGGCAAAACTCCTTGTTATGGGGAAGGCTTAATGATAATGATGCAACTAGCAGTCGCCCCATTCTTAACTGTGTTTAAAAACTGGGTTAACTCAATGACGATAATAAAAGGAAACCCATACACAAGATATAAATGATCTCCCAGCTTTTAATTAATTAAACATTGCAGCAAATAAAGTTACCAGTTATAGGTATTGCCTGGTTGTGAAGCCTAAGCAGTGAAATCCAAAAGGGCCACCAATCAACATGAACCAGCAGGTTTTTTTTTTATATAGTCAGGGGGCATAGTGAGTCTCCAAATATTTGATCACAGATACTTCTGTAAAAGATTCGTCTGTTTATGATTGTCATCAAGGCGACACGAGTCAAAGTATGGCTCAAGGACACCAGGAAAGTTAAGGTCGACTCTGATATTAGATTGAAAAATATTATTGATACTTACTTTGTTGACAGATTCTATAGCACGAAAGAATGATTTGGTAGATATGTTTGCAGATTCATCATCTCTTCTTGTCATAATGATACCCGATCAAGTTATAAGTAACAGTTTTTTTTGGCCCCTTGTAGTTAGGTACTTAGGTATATTGTTTTTTTTTTACCATTCAAGTGTAACTGATTATGTATTTTGTAGAAAACAACTGAAATCAAATTATAACGTAATTTTTTTTTATCAATGAACACGGTTATTGGATATTTATTATTTATCTATAATTCAGATTTCAATTACTTTTTGCAATTGTTGTGACTTTTGTTGGTTAAAAAACAAAGTTACGAAATGCAAGGAATACCTAAGGGAATTTCAGGTACCTGTAAGAGCCATACACGAGAGAATCGTAGTGATTTAACTAAGTATAAGGAATTACATAGAAGGAATGATAAAATAAAAACTGTAAATCATATGGTCGCCTCCTTTTTCTTATGCAAATGTAATTATTAAAAAGAGGACGAAAGATACAGAATTATTATTTTCCTGAATTCAGCAGCCAAGTTTATAGAAAATGTCTAAGTAAAATTTTTGTTCCTATATGTCAATTATTTGTCAATAACAAATTTTACATAACTAGATTATATATTGGACATAGTTTATGTAGAAAGTATGCAAGCAGGTTATATTTGAATTTAGTAGGAAGTAACTGATAGTATATCTCACATCCTCTATTTGCTGATAATATAAGAAGAGAAAAGGCAATCATATGATTTACTGTTTATACTTTATCATTCCTCATATATAATTCTTTGTTCTTAGACTAAGAACCTGTACAGACTATAAGCGATTCCTACCTGTATTTAAACAAAGTTTCTCTAATCTGTAGTATATTATTGTACAATTCTGGCTGGTTTATCTATATGTTATATACTCTTTGCTTAGTATATTATAATTAATTTATAACTATAATAATTTTTGTAATTTGTCTTGTAATTTTATATTGTTACCTTGTAATTGTTACTTTTTGGCTGATGGCTTTCGCCAAAGTCACAATAAATAAAAAAAAAAAAAAAAAAAAACTCTGCTTACTTATTGTTTACCTATTTAGTTTCTTTTCTTTCCAAATATATTTTCTGTGTCTAATCCAAATATTATATAGACCGGTTCGTCAAAACTTAAATATTCAATTTTATTTCATAACATGTCTGATTGTAAAATTATGAAGATAGAAATATACAATGCTATTGTAGAAGATTTTAATAAATTATCTTCGTTTAGCCGTAAAGCAGAAAATGAATTAAAGAAAAAATACAAACAGTGAGTTCCTTTTTTAAATAAGACAGACTGAAGATAATGAAAGGAATAATAATATAGTTTGTTTCAATAGAATTTAAGAGCTCAATGAAATAAGCAAATCGAAACATTTTGTTAATCAGTTAATTCAGTTTTGATTTGTGCTACTATTGAATGTCAACACCTTTTGGGCGTATCAATTGCCTTTTCGCATTTTTACGTTTTAAGATCTAAACGAGGTAATACTTTCGCTATAGGTTATTTGTCACTGAAAAATGTAAGGTGAAGATGAAATATGGACCATTTGCCTATCATGATCAATTCACCTAGAAGTTCTAGGTTTGGTCTCATAAAGCTCGATCTGAAAAAGAATATTTCTGGCATTAAACCTTTCATCTCTGTTATAAATAATTTCATCATTCTCTTCCTAGAACAGATATCATTGTATAGAATACTTCCTAAACTTATTAATATTAATTAAATCTATATTACATTATAAATAATGTTGATTTAGTCAAGATTTTCTCAGGGTGCAAATGCATCAACTGGCACTTTGCTGTACACAGTTATATCTGTATAATTTTTTTAATAATTCTTGTTATGAATTGGTAGGTGGAAGATAAGTGTTCTAAACTGTAAATTCCTTTGATTGCAATTACAAATATAAATATGAATGATACTATGGATAATATTAAATATACTGTGACACTTGTATCACCTTACATGTACTGCTTTTCCTCATTTTTCTCAGCTACAATCTTATGCTTTTGTACCCAGTAATTTCACTACCATATTCAACATTTAAAATAAAAAATACAGCCATGCAAGTATAGATGCTTGGCAATAGAAACCTAATGTTCAAACAGAAGACTTTTATACAAAGGTTTTGCATAGGTCACATCTACTTTTACAAGAGACTTGATAATAAAATATAATAATAACCACTATGTTTCAGTTTACCACCATCTACCTTAGGAAGCATTATATCATTGCTGGTTCAGAGAGCCATGAAACAGAGTTATAGAAAATCCCCAGTAATTTCCAGTAAATATCATGATTTATATGAGGAACTTATGACAGATAAAAGCAAAGGAAATGTCATTATGAAGTGAGTGGATATAGAATTATTGTAGCAAATTAGTCATTTTCTAAATTTGTTAACAATATCTCATACCTTGTAGTGTTGTATGTAGTAAGCTTGGTATGCACTAGCATTAGCACAGATAATCCTTATTATTATAATAAATTAAAGTGAGTTTGTTTGTTACCTTTTAGCATCTTAATGGCTTAACTAATTACTAATACATTTTATATGGGATAGAGAAGGATATAGGCTCTTTTTTTATTTCAGCCAGTAAATATATTTAGATCACACAGATAATATAATTAAATTCTGTTCTGTAACTTTTGTGTGAAAAAGTAACAAATATCCATTCAGTCATCTATTGCCTTTGTACCTTTGCAAACTTTCACAATTATTATATTAATAAGATGCAATAACAAAACCTTTCACAATTTCTTTTTTCAGGCTTTCTGATAGTCAGGGAATTAGTCCAGCTTTATTTGCAAGATCATTGTTGCAAAACGTGTATTCTGATTCTACTATGGCAAAAAAATGTATAAAAGATACAACACTAATTGAAGACAAAGATTTGGCTTATCAAGTATATTTGGTAATAATAATTTTTATAATAAGCATAACCATAAAAATAAATAACCTGAGTAACTCTCATTACTTTTTTGAGTGTACTGAAGCGAATAAAACTCAAATATGGTTGTTAATTTTAAACTTTCACACTCTTTACACATATTTTAAATACACACGTAATGAAATACCCTTACAAGGGATTTTCATCATGTTAAGTCCCAATAGTGTATTCAAATATGGTTGACATAAATTTATGCTCTTATTGGTATTAATATTAAATTATCCACTTCGTTTTACACACATTGAAAAAGCGTAAAATACATAAATGGTGATTGCATATATAAACTTAGGGTGATCCTCCTGCTTGTAGGAGCGACGATGGTGGATACAATCTAACAACTTATATACGACATGGATAAGATTTAGCAAAATCCGGTACAAACATGCTTATTACATTCTATACCCTTCGTAAAATACTTTTACACCTATAATATTGTTATTATTAACCAACTTAAAAAAATGGAGAAGGTTCACACTTCGTAGTTTTTAAAACAAAATAATCTCATGATTGAAATAGGTGTTTTTGTAGAACAAATCCTAAGTTATATAATATTATACCACTATTGCGATATAAAATTATTTTTGAACTCGACATTATCGAGTTAGTCGCAAACGCAATGCATATTGAAAAGGTGAAAAAAAGTTCAAACATAAGCTCGTACAGGCACATAATCTAGAAGTGAATTATACATTTTATATAGTTACTAAGTAAACAAGACGTCAACGTTGGTATTTTAGTTGTATAATCATAAAAATAAGGACTAGGCAGAAGTGATTCCCGCAAATTCAATAATAATACTACGTCTGTGGCACGCGGCGCTCAGTCTATAGGTCTCCTTAGATGCCTTGCTATATATTTTGTATATACCGTATATTTTTGATATTTGTCCGTACCGTATATTATTGTATATAAATTATTAGATGGTATGTCGCATGGGTAAAAGTAGCTTTCTAGTGGTGAAAGAATTATTGAAATCGGCAAAGTAGTTTTTGAGTTTATTCTTTACAAACATACACAAAAAAATACAAATCTTTCCTCTTTATAATATTAGTGTAGATGAGTGTATTTAAGAATGACAAAATAATTTATTAAATGAGCATAAATTTCTGATAACCAGCAAGTCTACTCGAATCTAATATTGATAAAATAATCCAATCTATTACCAATGACAATTGGTGCTGCTCTCACGAGAAAATAATTAGAAAATAGGTTCGAATTGGTAATGGTTTGCAATAGTTTGTGTTAGCAAGTTATACTAATATGCATCTACCAGAACAATATGGAATATTATATCGCTACCATTGCAATTTTTAGAGTGCGAAATGTCTCAATTCCAATATCCATCTATTAGAATTTATTTCAAGAGTAATCACGCATATTTTATTGAGAGAAACGGGTACTTTTTATTGGCATCGAAGCACTTACAAAGGAAAGTATATGAATTTGATTTTTACCCAGACTTTTTTTATTCCTATGGTTTAACTTAAAGTTTCTATATTCCAAAATTATGTATACTAGCAACCCACCCCGGCTTTACATGGATAGTAGAGCATATATATAATTTTTTGCATCAGTTTGTTGAGTCGAGTGTGAACTAGATTATATATGGTATACTGTTCCCGTCATATTTGTAAGTATAATACAAAATAAATATAAAATTGTTCTAAAGCAGTCTACTGTTTATTTCAGGGTATAATGAATGATAACCAATATGGACCTTATGCAGATATTATTAAACAGTAAGTATTAGATTAGAATATTCTATTAACAAATAAGAATTATATCAATAATATAATATTTATTTATTAATTTATTTATAAGAATATCTTATTCTGTCTTAATGACTATTGATATTTACTGAATATTGTATTACTGTTTCAGATCCATCGGACTAGAGTATGAGTTAAGGCTAGAGAGGGAATTGAGATTGATGAACATTACATTTTCTGATGAAAACATATTGAGATCCCGAGGATATGATAAAACTCCAGATTTCAAATTAGATGTTCCTATAGCTATAGATGGTTTTATAGTAAATTGGGTTGAAAGTAAAGCTTTGTTTGGCGATGAAGAAAATCATTCAGGCTATTTGAAGGAACAACTTTCATGCTATTGGAACAGGTTTGGTCCTGGTTTAGTGATATATTGGTTTGGTTATTTAGAAACCTTAAATTCTACACCCGAAGTCAATAATATGTTCATACTACGAACAAGTTTTCCAGAAAAATCAAGTATTACGCAATACAGAATTGATTTATAAATTAATCAGCTATTGTCTGAATATTTATTATTTAGAAAGTTATGTGTAAGAAGGAAAACCTAAAATGGCAGGCCAGTATTTTAATAATAGGCCAAAATCTAGTGGATTGATAGATGATTTCAATATTTAATGAAGTTGGAACCACATTGAGAGTTACAGGATCCCAATGCCAGGTCATTCAATAGTTTTAAGTCTATTCTCAAATATTAAACAAAATATTAACTGAAGATAAATATGATTTTTAATCATTATGCTATGTTTATCCTGTTCTTTTAAATATAAATGTAAGAAATTTGTATTGTTTTTATTTTACAACTTTTACAATTTTATCACTTACTCTCTGAGTAACATGTAAAAGTGTAGCATAGGGCTAATAAAAAAAAGAATAAGGGAGGAAAACGTTAACATGGTTCACCTACAATTGTAATGTAATTCGAATTTTCTTCCCGGCAGAAACGTGAAGTGGGATAGAGATAGGTATCTCACAATGAGTTAGATATTAATAATGAAATCTACTTATACCATTTACACGTGCCTGAAGATGATGCATACTATTTTGACTTTTGAGACTAGTCAGGCATCCTGATTTTAAAACTCGATAAAGCCGAATTACAATACTATTTATTAAGATAGTATAAAGAATTTTATTGCTATAGTTAGTACTTATACGTAGTATATCTAATCAAGTCTGCAACATACACACTTCCACTACCAAAGATTAAGGACAGTACCTGCAGCTTTGTCTACGGGTATATACTAATTTGTAATTACCTAACTACATACTGTCAATGTCAATATTTACGTCATTGTCAATTTGACACAATACTACTTAATACATTTGCAATTAGATTCAGAATAATTTTTTTATTGAATTCCCTGTTTTACTATTGTCTCGATATATTTTTATTAAAAAATTCTGGAGACCTTGTATATTAAAAGAAACAATGGTTGTTGGAGCTTTCCCTATTGCTAAATTATCTGTACTTCTAGTCAAGCAAATTAGCAAACCTATCGCAAATGCATGTAAAGAACGGGCCAAAAATAGTCCTTTTTTCAGGACTTATGTTTGCATGCCTCCTGCTCAATGTATGTATATATTTTTTTATTTCTCACAACAGCACTGTTAAATATTGTCTATTAATCTGCGATCTTTACATTTGTGTGAAAATAGTTACACAATTTTGTGTTTGGTATACATGTATACTTTTCTTTTAGTCTACAATTGGTGTGAAGTAAAAGCAAAAATGTGGATTTTAAATTTGGGAAAGCCTGTGAATATTCCAGTATTAAGTCAGGAAATGGCAATCGAATTAGGGGCTAACCTGCTTGGTGAAACTGTTATATTTGTTATTGGTGCTGGATTACTCATAATAGAGTACAACAGGTACCTGGATTCTGTGTAGTTTATATTATTGTTTGAATTAACTATCTTTTAACAAATGCATTATATTATAGGCAAAGTAAGAAGGAAGCTGCTAAGGAAAATAAAAGAGAGGAGGAAATGAAACACATCACTAGTACTATAACAGACCTGTACTTCACAGTTCAACGACAACAAACACAGCTCAGGGAAATGGAGAGAATTATTTATTCAATAAGTGTGTATAATTTTTCTTTTTTATTTTATTATTTGTTTTTAAAGATCTTAATACTAGTGGTTGATGCCTTTCTGTCTTTTAAATGCTTTTTTAATATATATCATACACATTATGCTGTTTCAAACATCACTACTTTATTCTCTTAAATTCCCATTATTGTTACCTATTATCTAATTTAGCAATCACATGAAATCTCAAAATTTATTTTGAGTTTTTAAAACTGTATTTTGCCCATTTTTTTATTACATATTTTGAAAAATAAGAATTTTTAGAATATAAAACAGTAATATAAATATTAAACAACTTGCTGATATCCTCCTGCTGGATATTAGTTTCCTTTCTTCTCTTTATAAAGGTAGTTTGTTTTCTTTTTTAAATACCATTTAATCATACCACTTGCGTGGTTCTTGAGCTATAATACTCTGTGTTATGAGGAATAAGGCAACAAATATCTTGGGGCACAACCCAGACATTTAAACTTGAGCCAACTCAGAAAAGTTTATTTCCTAAACTAATTCAACCAGAAGTCAAACCTGGGATCTCATTTACACAAAGCAACATGCTCTCCATTGCACCATGGAGATTGTTAGAGTTATATATAGTCTATTATTATTTATTTTCTGTTCAAGTTTTTTAATCGCTGATAAAGAAATGTCATCCTCACTCGTCCATAACTTTTCTTATGTATGTACCAGTATATTACAAAAGTATTATTGCCAATAAACATAGTTAAGCCCAATAATTTAAAACTACCTTCAATAATAATTACAAGTGAAGAATTTAAATACAAAATACCTAAATGAATTTGCAATACTTATTGCAGACCAAAAGAAAATTTAATAATTCAGAAAATATTTTTTCTAAATGGTGATTTTTTAGGTGGACAAAAACCAACTCAACCCTCATCACCTGCTGCACCAGGAAACCAGCCTCCACCAGCACCTCCAACTGCTGCTACACCACAGAATATGAACCATATTAGAAACTATGAAGATATGCCCGTAACATATACACCATATCCCAACAAGGGAATAATCCTGCAATCTCTTAACTATATTCAAATGGATGCATTGAGTTCACTGTTTCCATGTAATGGCAGTAAACGAGATATATCTGAAGAAGATAAACCAATACAGCAACACAGAAGAGGCCCAGCGGTTTTATCACAAGCATTGTATAATATAGAAAATAATTTCAGAAGTTTATTTTAAAATTATTTATCTATTAATATATAGAAGAATTAAAACAATTAGCAGAAATACTTAATATATTTTTTGCATTATGAGATAGATATGCTTGTAATAGGTTACATATGTATTTATACTAAAAATATAACTTCTTATAGTTCTTAACTATTCAAATATCTGTAGGTATCCATGAACTGACAAAAAGTGAAGATTGTTATATAATTGTTATAATGTACTATATTAATTTAAATATATTGAGATTGTCTAATATCATTATATTGTTTTATAAACGATGATGGTTCTGGTAGTTTTATGTGATTTTTACATTAAAAATTCAACGACCCTATTACGAGTTTAAGTATATCAGGCAATCTTAATTTCGACATTGTAAGATGGACGTTTGTTTTCGAATATTTTTTTTGTTTGTAGTAATCTCGTTTTGTAAAGCTGTAATTTAGTAGTGTACATAAATTATCAAATCTACAATTTGTTTTATTTTATTGAACTAAGTTATTATTAATTTCCACATATCTTGGTCGCCCAGACGAAATTCACATGACTTCATGACCAAGATGTTTATATTCCGGACATTTAGACAACCTATGCCCTCTATCACAAATATTGTGTATATAAAATTTCATGAAAATTGGTTAAGCACTTAAGAAGTTATTTTCACATTTATATAAGTAAGGACTTTTATAGTAAACTAGCTTTTACCTGCAGCGTCGTCGTTTTGATTCGATTTCTTGTTACATAAAATTTCAGGCGTCTAACTTCGAAATTACATACTAACTTAAACCGCGTTTTTAGCGGTTGAAATTTAAAATCCCTTTCCTAATGTTTACTTACGCTATTCAATAAATCTATCTGCAAATTTTCAAGGTTCTAAATTCAACGATTTCGGTTGTGCTGTTGATTTTAGGCCCTGTAGACAAATGGCTTATGAATCCATCAAGGAAATTTGCCCATTGTTGAAAATCGTTGTCATAAGCAAGAAATGGAAAGTTTGTATAAGAGGTTGGAGATTGCCATCTCACTCTATCTCATATATGTGATGATAGATGATATGGTGATGATTCCATTGATGTATTCGCTTACCATTTGTTTAGAGAGTTAGGTTTCATCCTCACCTATCACCACTTAGTGTTGTCCCATCAGCGTATACTGATAGCGTAGTGAGGGGGGAGAGAGGTTAACATCATTATCATCCATAAAGAATATAGCAGTTTTATTTCTTTATAATTTAGTTAAAATGTACTATTTATCTAACAACCCACTCCGGTTTCGCTTTTTTTTTATTTGTAAATAAAATAGTTACTTAAAAATACGGTAACAATCTTGTTTTTTTTTTTTATATAAAAATACATAAAATTAAGAGTGGTTTTTATTGATATTAAATAAATAAATAAAAAAAGTTATAAATAAGATTAGATAGACTTAAATTTCCAATACCCACTGAGAATGTGAGTAAATAAAATCATGATCATTTGTTTATTTAAGATTATTTCCATATATCCTGGGGTGGGCATGGCCCACCTGGCTTCTCCTTAAATACGCCTATGAATCTGGTAACATTTATGCTTAAAGAATCGAAATAAAACTAGACTTATTAATCAAGCCATTCATTCATATAAATACAATCTTGTGGCGTAATTAGTCCTGTTGAACAACATTTATGTATAAGTGGACAAACTCCGCAAGGCACTTGAACTAGCCCAGGAGCTGGCAAAAGTGGATCTATGGCTCGATATACCTTACTGCCATCAGGGTACACACTGCTTTCTGCTTTGCCGTCATAAACAATTGTATTCAATATTGTTATCACATCTTCAACTTCAAGTTTGACCTGAAACCACCAAATATTTAATATTTGGTTTAAATTAACAAAATAACAACATGTACAGGATAAAATCAAAATCATAAGCATTATAAAACTAAATACATATGTACTCATACTATACATATATAGATACTTTTGTTTCCTCCGTAAGATCACAGTAGTATTGTGTAATACAAACAATTATAAGAAAAGATTACATAGAATGACTACCTCAAATACATTGCAGGGAGTCAGTGGATGTAGGTAGCTCAGAACCGTTCTTTATGGTAGTCTATGGCTGAGGCCTATGTTCGAGATAAGATTGATATGATGATGATAACAAAAAATTACATTGAGAAAATAATGGACATCTTTGTCGCTACAAGCTATCTCTTCCAGGCAAGGTTTAGATGCAGAAGAGTACTATACAAATAGTTTGACTGTTTATATACCTATACAAATACACATATATATGTAGTTACAAAAATAAAAAATAATGTGTATATGATAATCTGTGTCTTGAAATACAAAGATGACAACTTACTCAGATAAAAGTTCTTAACTTTTAGCTATAGAACATTTAGTTTTTGTTGTTTTTCAACTCATGTTTCTTTGATAAAAAAGTTCAACTTCATTGGTATCTTATATTATCCTATACCTTACAGAGGATGCTAATGGTTTCAATTTCACCCTGTTTAGCAAGTTTGAATATGAAGAGTCTGACATGGTAATGGAAAAATATATGGTACAAGAAAAATCTTAGTTCTAAGAAATAGCAACACATGAGGGGTACCATTAGTATCATAGTATATTCTGTAATGTATATGGTACTGTTTCACTTCAAATATCAATTTTCTCATAACACAATTTTAGACCTGTTTGGTTAGTTTGGTATCCAGAGAGAGAGAGAGAGACCTTGATCATAAAATTTAAGTGGATCTTTTTTAAATTTTATTGTTGCTATAACAAACACTGCTATCAATGACAATGACTGCTGTGGATCTGAATTAAAATGAATGAATGAATGTTCATGAAAAAATTTTAATGTACAGATGGTAGCTTAAAATTAAATAATAGTGTATTACTTATATTGGTGTTAATATTAAAATAAGTAATGATTACATTTTACTTACATTACTAATTCCTAAATCAGTAATATATTTTTGAACTTCAGCAGCAGTGGCATAAGACTGTGTTCTACCAACAATTGGTCCTCGAGGATTGTTCTTTATGTTGTCAGCCCTTTGCTGTAGAAACCTAAGGCATTGCCTGTTTAGAATATCTACAAACTCTGACTCAAAATCTTGATCTTGATACCATGCTCCACCAGATATAGATCTATCTGGTTCTAGATTATACAACATATACACTTTTTTCTTTGAAGCCTTGAACAAAACATAACACTTATTTTAAAATCCTATATTTATTTTTATGTCAATCCCATAAAACAACCTGTGTTTGTTTTCTTAAATTAATATAAATCTGTCTAATATTTAATTGTGGATAAAGAATAATCTAATAATTTAGAAGCTTTTTTTAAAGACCATTAATTTTTAATAATCATGCACAACTAAATAATAAAGAAATCATATCAAATAAACTCACATTAACACATTTTACTGCTTTTATCAGTTTTTTACTCTCTAAACTTTTAAGAACTTTATTCAGTTGTGTATTTGCTAAATTAGAGCGAACCCTAATATCTCGAATCCATATTCCCTTGTTGCCAGCTTCTTCAATTAAATTAAATACTACTTTTTCTTCATTATCTGCACCTTTTACAGCTTGTTTACTACTCTGTGTTTTTAACCTGCAATAGTAAAATTAATAATTAGCAATAATAACCCATAATGGCTTCAAAGCTAGGATCACTTTTTGCAATCCTACTGTATAATATTATAAATATGAAAGTAAGTTTATTTGTTTATGTTTATTTTCATTCCACATAGTACAGATTAGTTGTCACAGTATAATAGGTAAGCACATAATTCCCAAAGAGAGAACCAGCTTCTTCTATAACAATTAGATCTATATATTTACTATACTTTATATAATTAAGGCTAAGACACTTATTTATTGTTATTAAGTAAAAATTTTAATTTATTTGATTTTTTATACTTATTGTGTATTTGCATACATTATTGAATGTATTGTTTTTAATTATATATGTATATTGCAGTTTGTTTGTTTGATACCTCTTAACACCTTAACAGTAGGGAGAAAAGGGTTGTTAATAATGGGGACTACTAGCCCAATTATTAGCAATATACCCTCAGGTCAACCTCCTTGCAGTCTTCCCTGGAAATCATCATGCTGAATTCCAGGTGTACACATCACAATGGGCTATCTATGTTTTATCATTCTCATCTATCATGCCTTGCTGATGTCCTCCCAGTGTATATAATAATTACAGTAGGGGTAAATATTTTGATATGATCTATTAAAAAAAAAATATATATATATATAATTAATCACTATGACCAAAATTAGGTGTACACATATAAGATGGAAAAGGGCATGGATAACTATTTGGATCAATATATACTGTGGGTAAAAGGCAGTAATGTATTATTTCCAGTGTTATAGACAGTTTCTTCTCATAATATTTATTCAAATAGACTTGTTTACAAGCACTTTTAAATCATATTTTTTTTAATCTACTGCAGAGTTAGAAAGTTATCTGTTGAGAAGGGCCCACAAGAAACTCAACAGTTACTCTTTTAAATATATTTATTTAAATATACAACGTCTAAAATTACATGGTTATTAAAAAGCCCCTGCATGATCAACTAACACTAGGAACATTTGTCATTCAAGTAATTGGTTAGTGTATAATAAGCTTTGTTTAATAAGTGTATTTTAATAACAGTTTCAATCTTATTAAAAGGTAGATCTAAAATATCCTTTGGTATCTTGTTATAACTTTTAATGTCCATTCCCATAAAAGACTTAGTAACATATATGTTTTAAATAAAACTTCCCAAGAAGGGATGAGAGATAATATCTAAATGATACTTTGAAACAGTAAGTTTGTATTTGTATCTAGTGTAAAGATTATTGAGATCATTGTTTTTAAGAAACAGTTGAAGATTACTATGTAGTAATCTTGAATAATAATGTAAACAAAATAATAATACATATATAAAAGTAATAACATTCACTGTAGAACTTAATTTAGCTTCAAGTTTTTTAATGTGAGAACTCCACTGAGTTTTATTAAGAGTAATTCCAAGAAAGACAGTAGATTCTATAAAATCGAGAGGTTCGTTATTTAATTTTACAGTGGAATTAGAATTGTGATTTTAAGAAAATAAAAAATTTACACAATTTTTTTAGTGTTAAAAACATATTACCTGTATATAAACGAGCCACCTTGTTTGAATAGATCTATCAAACCTTGTTGTAAAAGTTTGTTTATCATCATTACTCGCTGCTCTGAAGAAAGCTCGGGTATTGTAGCTGCTACGTCCTTATCTGTAATACCCTTAGGATTTTTCTTGGCGATATTAAGAATTTTTTCAGTAATGGCATCTTCTGAAGAATTAGAACTCATTGTTCCTGATAGAGTTATGAAATAATATTTGAAAATCTCAAGCACAAATATATAAATTCTATTATAATATAAATAAAATTTTATTTATACACATAAATTAAGATGAATAGCTGATACAGAGTAAGTAATCACTATCCAGAGATAAATAAAATTACTACGTTATAAGAGTTGGCAGTAACCTTATACTCACAAGGCCTGGAAAAAATTAAAAGCATGTTTCGTTTTCAAAGTATAATATCAACACAATAAAATTATGTATATTCATAGCATTATGCTCACATCTATATAAAATTCTATGTAAATAATAAAACATATATATAAAATTCTCATGTCGCGGTATTTGTTACCAAACTCCGAAATGGCTTTACCGATTTTTATAAAATTTTGTGTGCATATTGGGTAGGTCTGAGAATCAAAGAAATGAATGAAAAGAGAAAAAATTAATGATAAGGGTGACCCACCCCTATGTAGATGTAAGCTTGATGATATTTGTACATATAGATTCAGAAGGAGTGAGAGACAAAAAATTTTGAACAAGATTGAATTTTTTTACGGTTTGGTAACATAGAATTATAGAAAAACGTCATGCCTAGAATGATGTTTCAACTGTCGCAGGCCTGGTTACCTTGTTGTTGTCATTTTCTGTTTAATCTATGTTTTTATTTTAACAGTATTTTTTTAGATATGATGTATTTTTTTTCTTTTTGTTTATTTTAGCACATTTATTATGAGATATATAAATATCAATAATTAAAACAAAACATCTAAGCTCAACGAAATTATTCTGTGCCTGTGAACTTGCTATCTATCCATGCGTCTATACAATATTTTTAAATTTCGTATCAGAACAAATCAAAATAAACTTTTTATTAATTTCTAATCCTCGATAATGATGAAATTGACCCTATGGAAATTCGGTTTTTTATTGTTTTTGAGTTCTCTATGTGCATATTATTTGTATTGTAAAACTTATGCTGACAATATATATAGGAGACATTATTCCAAGTAAGTTGTTTTATTTCTTTTTAAAAGTATTTTTATTTATAAATTATGTATTTATTATATAACAATCTTTTAGTATTTGCATTTTATAACATTTATATTTTAAATAAAACTTTCCCAAGAAGGGATGAGAGGTAATAGTACTAGTAAGGTAATAGTATTTTTTTTCTTATTTATTATATATATAGTTTATTGCTAGCAATATACTCGTTATTATGATCGACTTCCATACATAAAACTATCATGTTTACTTTTGATTTTTAACAATTTTCTAAATATGACATAATGTAACGACTAACTTCATTCTTACTTATTATCACTCACTGGTCACCATTTTCATCCAAAAGAAAGTACCTTTCTGTATACCATATTGGTCTTTAGCCTTGGTACGTTTTGTAATGGATACTTAACATTTTGCTGTTTTAATGTTAATAATGAGTACTATTTTTTTATGCAAATTATAATGGTAATCAGACTGATTGCTGTGTGATTTTGGCATAGAATAGGTTACCTCTTCCTTTCCCATAGGCAACGTAAGAGGTGACTAAGGGAACTTAATGGTTAAGAAATGGGCAGCAGTGTCCCTTTTAAAATATCACCAAAGCCCAACTGCAATTGCCAACCAAGGAAAGGCATATGTTTAACAGTGGACAGTTAACGGTTGATATGATGAAACAAGCTGATGACCCATCTAATGGAATGTGTTATAAGATATGTACAGTACCATGGACATAGTAGAGTATATGGTTTTACCTGATATTTTGATTTTATAATATTTTTCATATGTTGCTATTCTTGAGAACTAACATTTTATGCCTCTGTACCCTGTAATTTTATTGCCATATTCCACCCTTCAAATTGAAACACAGATATGCAAATGTAACTGCTTCATGGTAGAAACACAAATGGACAGAGTTATTCAAGTAGACAAGTTTTATCTATTCTTATTTATTTATTAAGGCTCTGTTTGGTAAACATTTGTCTTAAAAGTTTGAATTCTTTATTTGAACTTGAAATTGTAAATATAAAAGACTAGTTAACTAATTATAAATTTATTAATTTTGGAATATTTTAACAATATTGTCCCTTTTATTTGTATAATCTTTATGGTAAACTCTTATTTGTTTACTTGGCCACAACAGAAATTTAGTGTTTTGCTCTTTTGAGGCACAATCATGAAAAAAGGAAAATGTTTTTGTGTTTTGCTTTTTGTTACTTTTTTTTTATTCTTTTATCCCTTTTACTGTGTATGTCTGTATTATGTAAATGTTTGTAATTTGTGTGCTGTAAATAATGCAAATAAATTATCTATCTATCTATCTACTGTGATTTAACTGTGACGAGAATTGTTTCATTATATATTTGTATTGTTTTTAGAGCTGTTGAAGTGCAACATAAAGAAGATGTGGAAAGAATAGTTCTGTCATTTGTAGTTTGTGATTCAAGATACAATGAATCCTTGAATGTTGTTAAATCTGTATTAATATTTACAAAGACACCAGTATACTTTGTTATATTTACTGATGAAAATCTGAAGCCCAAATTCAATGATACACTGAACAAATGGAGGAGTCTGACTAACAATCAGCTGGATTTTGAGTTACAGAAAATTAATTTTCCAGAAGCCCATGAAGAGGACTGGATGAACCTATTCAGCAAATGTGCAGCTCAAAGACTTTTTATTCCTGTATGTTTATCTTACACATATAATTGTAATTAGATAGTGTCTCTACATGTGAGATATGTAAATTAATATGAGGGATTTTAATAAGACCCAAAAATGCAAAACTAATAATTTTTAGAAATATTTGTCTGTCTGCATGTTTGTTCTAGCACCACATCAAATATACTGTATCAAATTTAATGTGATTTTCATAATTGTATTCCTGAAAATCTAACATAAGAAGTGGTATATGTTTTATTTTGATGTGCCATGTAAAAGTAATTTATGTCATTAGTTTTTCTACTCCTCCTATAACTTATTTTTAAGTAACAGCCAAAACTAGCTTATGAAATCCACACATGCGAAGTTGTGGGCAAGATGCTGATTATGAATATTTTTATGTGCTAGTTTTTTTTTAATTTTTTTTATTATTATTATTTTTTTATACCACTGAGGTGGCAAACAAGCTTACGGCCTGCCTGATGGTAAGTGGTTACCATAGCCTATGAACGCCTGCAATACCAGGCTTTACTTTGACTTTATTAATACTTTATTTTGACTTTTAATTCAATGTTTGAAATATAATATATAGCTTGCAAAGCCCTACTATATTACAAACTATATATGATCAATATGTTATTATTTAATACTACTGTACTATGTATTACTAAAATAGTTTAGTTATTCATTGTCCACTATTCTTGCTTGCCGAGTGATACAGATATATATATCTAATATAAAAAAATTATTATTGTACTAATTTATTTAATGTAACTATGTAATATTTCATTTCCAGAAACTAATACCTCACATAGACTCCATGATATATGTGGATACAGATACATTATTCCTAGGACCTGTAAATGAATTGTGGAGTTACTTCTCCCGGTTCAATAGTTCTCAAATATCAGCTGTAGCATTGGAAGATGATAACCCAAATGTGTCTTGGTATCCCAGATTTGCAAAACATCCATTTTATGGCAAATATGGTAAGTAATACTAGTTTCCGTATTGTTATAATCATTATATAATTTGTTGATTGCATCAGAATAAAGTTGTAAAGGATATTATGCTATTTTTAATCCTAGTCAATAAATATGTCTTGGTAACACAATTTATATCACAGACATAGCTAAGTACTACTGCTTCTACTCAAGTGTTGCCATTTAGTGTTGTTAATAGTTGTTAAGCTGCCTTATTTTTATTAATTTCAATATTTATATTTATATATATATATATATATATATATATATATATATATATATATATTATTAACAATTTTAAATGATCTAAATTTTCGTTTTTCAGGTATCAATTCTGGGGTTATGTTGATGAATTTGACTCGTATGAGAACCTTTGGCTGGGTTGATTATGTCACTCCTATCATGCTCAAATGGAAGCTTTATATACCTTGGGGTGATCAGGTAATCATCATTAAAAAATATAAATTTGCTAATACCTGACATTCAAGATGGGATGCTCAGTGATTTATCATAAAGTTAAAAATCAGTATCAAATTTATCAATCAATTTATTTATTAAATATTTAAGTTTCGATTAAACACTTAATCGAAACTTAAATATTTAATAAATAATTTTATTAAATGTTTCAAATATTTAATTAAATAATTTATTAAATACTAAATATTTATTATTAAGTATTTTGAATAAATATTTAATAAATTTTCACCCAAAAAATTCATTCTTGCTTATGTCTAATAGCACTTTTTGATTAATTGTTAGTTTAATTATTAATTTGTTTTTATTATTATTCATCCCTTATTAGTTGTCAAATACAAATGTCTTTATTGTGGATCATAGGTCAAATTAAGGTATTACATTAATTAAATAGTATTTCCATGCCCTGCTATATAAGCATACAATATATGAAACACATATAAATCAAGTACATGCATTATTTAACAATAACATAAATCATAACATTTAAAATTATGCAGTGAAGCAAAACAATTTAAAATGAGACAATATTTTTGACTAATGATGATTATTTACGTTTATCATTAATATATTCATTTAGGCTATAGTAACATTTATTAATTTACATATTATGAAGGTTCTTTTATAGTTCAATATTATAAATTATTGTACTTTGCTTATTTTCGTACAATTTAATTATTTATTTGTACTTAGATCTGAATTCTTTTGTGCAATTACAGGATATAATAAATATAATATTCCACTACCATGAGCGTGCTGTGTATGTGTTGCCATGCCGGTATAACTACCGCTCCGACCAGTGTATGTATGGTGATGCGTGCGCTGAGGCAACCACCCGAGGCATCTTCCTCCTTCACGGCAGCCGTAAAGCATTCCATAATCATAAACAGCCGGCCTTTGAGGTATTCACCTATATTCTTATTCACCAATTGATGGACCTACGAACGGTCGAACAGACGAGACTAGAACGAGAAAGTTTGAAATTTACATTGACATGTAAAATTTTTTAAGTAAACCAGCACTAGGTGATCCGGCAAACATTGTTTAGCCCTCCACTGAGTATATTTTTTCTTATTGTAACAAAAACTATTCTGTCTATCAATTTGGAGCGAAGACAGTACACATATATAGACTAGTTGTATCTTGTGGCTTCGCCTGTGGTCGTATAGTGATGTTGAATAACCTATGAATTTCATCAAAAAATAAGATTTTCTGTTTTCAAATCTGACTGAAATTAACGTGTTCAAACAAACAAATAAACTCTTCTTCTTTATTATATTAGAGTAGATAATAAAGTGCTTTTAATATTCTTTTCAGGCTATATATCGAGCGATTAACGAGTATAATATAGGTATAGATTCGACAGAGACTCTCTTGAATAAGATGGAGAAGTATTTTACGGAAGCGCCTGCTTCAAACTGTGGAAATTTAAAAAATGCCTTTTTCCGATTACCAATTAAAACTATTAATGATCTATATGGCAAACCCAATAGATAGAATGTAAAAAGTTTCACTATTAAATAGAGAATGTCGTAGTTAGGGGTTCAATGTAAGTAATTATCAGTTGATTTTTAAAATCCCATTTTAAGTATTAATGAAAGTATTATATTAACTTAATGTATCGTATATGTACGTACTTGAAAACTGTATAAATATAGAAATGTTATTTAAATGTAAACACCAAGTTTGGTTGTACGATTATTGTGTGACTGAAAAAAATATTAAGTGGGCGGGCTTTGAACCCGCATCTTCTACTTAATGCCGATCCCAGTATTCAATTACGTATATATAAGAATAAGATATATTAGTCTTTATTATCAGCTCTCAGGGTATTTGATATACTGTTTTTATATTAATAATGGACTGACTTATAAAGTAATTAATTTAATAAAGCAACCAAACCAATGTTAGGATCTCTGAAGCATCATATCTCAATTATGTATCAAATTTGTCAAATATGTAAAAATAATAGGCTATAGTCTGATAGTCCATTACAGTATAAATGCGATAATGTAATTTTTTTCTTGCAATAATTTATATAGCGAAGAGAAACCTTTAAAAAAGTGTAAAATTGCATTCCATCTTGAGCTTAAAATTCATATAGGGAAATTATTTTTAAGTAACAGCCAAAACTAGCTTTCCTGATGTCTATTTTTTTTAATGTTGTAAATTATACAGGTATTAATTTTTAAAAGCTAAAAATTTCAATCTCAAATACTTCTCTTTTTTGCTTAAGGGGTAAATGGAATGAATAATTAACTACTTGTTTATAATACAAATGTAACGATTTTTATTAATCTCATGATTAAACTCTTCTTTTAGAGCTAACTCTGCATATTATAGCACGGTACTAACGACAGGTCAAAAACAAAAATACAAATAGTATCATACGATCAATACAGTTCTTTTAAAGTAAAAATTGACAAATATCAATTGTTACCCGCTATTTACTATAACAGGCAGTATATAATGATACGAAACAAACTCAAGAACAATTGTTTCACGTAAAAATCTCTAACCACAATTGCCTTGGATAAGATGTAACCATAGATATTAAAATACTATATATTACTAACAGCGCTCAAAGCTCAAAAATCCCCATGTCTCATCAAACTGAACCGACTGTTCCCATACATGCGCCGGCTCCTTTATGCGAAGGTTTTGTTGCGGAGCTCCGAAATATTTCTAAAAATTTAAATTCACGGTCGGGACTGAGACGACGTAATTACCAATAATAATCATATATAAAGATACTATTTACCTGTAATACCGTCGCGTTAAGTCCCGATTGTAGTTATTTAATAAAGCGAAAGTTAAAGTTAACTATTTCAAAAAGACCCGTTTGATGTGTAAAAATGTGTTAAAACCCTTAAATCACTTCGAGTCACAGAGAGTTCGTAGGTAATTTTAGAATATTACCATGTCTTCTATTTTTAAATAAATTTTTAAAAGTATTCCAGATTTAAATGATAATTATTAATTGAAGCAATCGCCTTCATGATTATTTGTCGATGATTATGTTCAAGTCAATTTACTCGTATATTTATTGTGTAAACTTTATTTTTAACCTTCAGTTTTTTCGTCTCAGTGATAATGAAAATTTGATAATAGATGCCCTACGTAAACTTTAATTGTTAATTCTTTATAATATTCGATAGTATGAACCTCTAGAGTGAACGATTATGTTAGCTTCATATATGGTATATATGTATAAATAATTTTATGTCAGATGAACGACATCATCCGGTCCCGCTACAAAACAATAATTAAGAAAAACTATTATGGTATGTGATCCATACCACGAGAAGTAATTGTAAAGCAGTTTTGATACAACTCCAGTAAAAATTTAGTTTATTATTGGGACTTAGAATAAAGATAAAAAAAAATTATATAGAGAATAAATAACGGGAAAATGGAACTTCTAAATCGACTCCATTGTCTATCTCTTCTAATATTGTATTCTATAATTAAAATGTGTAACAAAAGATCTGATTGATAACTGTTGTGTACTGGCAGAGTCCTTAGTATTCTTTTTATTATTTTTAAACCTGTGACACTGCGACCTTTCCAGAATCTTTTGTGCTCGCCTCTTTTTAAAGTTCGCTGTTAGTGACAGGTATTTTAAGATGTTTTTTGTAGCGATGTTATTTATCTCCTCAGGGTATAAAGTGTATTTTCCAAAGGAGACATATCGTTTATGTTTGAATGGACTACAACAACAAATTAAGCGTTGTGGCGTTTCTTCCTCATTGTAACAAAATCAGCAAGGGCCATTATTATAAGGGCTATTATTATTTGCTGTTTCTAGGCTTTCCAATTTGAGGTGTCTGAGCTTAAGGCTTCGAGTCATGTAACAATAAGATTCTGGTCCTATTTGAGCTGTCTTTGCCACTACCTTTGCTAATTGATCTACGAATCTGTCTCAAGATAATGTTATTTCTGCTGCCCAAGTAATTTAATAACATTATGAAATTATAGATAGTACCTAGTATAATCATTATCCAGACTTAATGTGAGTGTAACACATTACACTTTTGTTACGGTTTATGTTACTATTGCGTTAGTAGATATTTACGTTGATTATAGTTAGTTTAATAAGAAGTTGTTAACCAATAATTTTTATGGTTGGCGAAAATGACGTTAGAAAATCGTAAAAAAATATAAGAAAATATTCATGTCATATTTAATCTAATCATAATTATGTGACTACTTCCTACATTTAAAGTTATTTATTACACATAGTTTGACACTGATTCTACCAATCATCACCGATTCGTTGTTAGGGTATAGAGGGAACTGGCTCTAAGTTATTGAATCTGCCTCATTTTATTATGTTTTTTAAATCCGTATTATGATTGTATTTTATGTCATATTTTAAAAAATCACAATAAATGTTTTTTAGTAATTATTGTTTTTATTATACACACCTATGTCTATAGAAAAATGCGTACAGTTGAGTTCTCACGCTTTTGAAGGCCACGGCTGAGTGGGGAAACATCATCACAAAATGGACAAAAATATCTACATAACTGCTTGTTCGATTATAGGAATAAAAAGGTATTCTTTATTCTAATGGTGTAAGTCATAGTTTGGTGTATGTCTCTTATGGATCATGTCACTATATTATTATGCGCAACTGCATGATCGCTATTCGACAAAGAGTGAAGCCAAGGCAATTTCTTTAAAAAAGGTGTCTTTAAAAGAGGTTTTTTCGTCGGAATGGCGTACAGGCGTAAAGATCCTAATATTGCAGGCGTTCATATCCTACGGCGACTGCCCACCATTAGGTGGTTCATATGCTTGTTGGCCAGCTTAGTGGAGTATAAAAAGTGTTTATAAATTAAAATACTTCACGTAATATACATATTGTGTATACGATCTGTGGAAAAAATGTTTAAAACTCATTGTTTTAAACGTCATGTGAGACTTGTATAACGTATTATAAATACATATACAAAATTTTCCTACCCAATATTTTTTGCCCGTCTGTTAGAAAAATTATTTATTATAACTACAAAATAAGAGATATTTGAAAAAGAAAATCGAGAGCGTTTCTGTATTAATTACAACAACTTGGCTACTTTAAGTTCTATCGAATCAGATTATAGGGATAACATGGCTGAAACCATAGGTTATAATATATACAGATACATATTTTTTTTTATTAGATGAAAATGGAATGGCGACCCCGCTTGTGCTAATGGGATACGCTGGCGGGGCACCAGTGAAAGGTGATCGATGAGGATAAGATAATTCGCAGTGGAAGCGTGCTGAGCCCATAACCTGTGATTTTACGAAATAATACAATAAAGAATTATTTCCGTATCAACGTATATTCGATACAAATTTTAGACAACTGAAAAACAAAAGAACTATATTCGAATTTCTTTTTCAGAAAACAGGCCAGTTAGCCTATCATGATGAATTCATCTGGAAATAATCATAATAATTTCGAGGTGGAAACGCAAGGAGGTCGACCTGGTTGGGTATGTTGTTAGAAATGGGATTCTTAGTCTCCATTACTAACAATTCCTTTCCCCCATACAGACGGTTACCACTTTCCATCAGGTGGGCCGTCAGCTTGTTTGCCATTCTAAGTTGTATAAAAAAAAGATACATATTGTGTGTGATATAAATATTAACCTTCTATGTCAAATGGAAGTATTATATAGAAATGTAAAGTGTTTATTTACAGTCTAAACCCATTTACGTAACAAAGTCGTTGTGTTCATTGCAAGCAGCTCATGACCTTCTTTTTATGTATAAATTATACTTCATCTCGGTAGGTAGTAATGTTACAAAGTAGGTTTTTATAATGGATAAAAATCACATAGTACTTTATTATATCTGAAACTATTGATGAATATGGAATGTCAACTTTGTCTGCTTGGGCTTCATTCGTTAATGTCAGGTTACTAGTCCCTTTGAATGATGATGGCTGAGAAAGTTTTGAGAAGAGAAAATTTGCATAACATCATAAGGCGAACATTTTGGTACCTTAAAACAAGAAAAAAAATTATATAATGTTCAAGCAAATAAACGTATTTAGATTAAGTCAGATCAATTGTCCCACCGTAAACAATTCACTAGACATTAACCGCGTGGTTATTTTCCTGTGAGTTCACAATCCTCTCTACTACAAGTACCCTTCACTTGACAACTAGGTTAATTTTTTTATGGGATAAAAATGGAATGATAACCTCGCCTGTGCTCCCAGTATAAGCTAGCGGGGCAGCAGCGAGGATGAAGCCAGGTCAGTAGGCTTAACGTGATAAATTCAATAATAATTAACTACGATGGTTTTCAGGGGGAAGTCTTGGGCAGTAATTATGGGTAGTCACATGGGGCCAACTGACTTGACTACCTCGTTTAGTTTCATCCTCATAATTTTTTCCATTTCATCACCATGCATAAAAAACATAAATCTAATTAACTTTACAAAAAATGCAGACTTGGCCATTATTCCATTTTAATTCATTGAAAAAGCACTTTTAAGAAATTTTTTATACTACTTAGAATGGTAAACAAGCTGACAGCCCATCTGATGCAAAGTGGTAACCGTCGCCTATAGACATGAGCACTACTAAAAAGCCTCACTAAAATGTGTCGAACAGTTTAAAAGTTACACAAACAAATATTGCACCAGTGAGAAGCCAGGAGGGGGGTCGCTAGTATGTTATAATACTCGAACACTTGTTTGAATTTAAAACGCGAAATTGTGTTTACAAGTAAATGTTGCTTCGCAAAGAAAAATAGGATAGGAATGTACTTTTTTTTTAATGGATGATAATGGAATTGTAACCCCTCTTACGCTTTCGGTATACACTGGCGGGGCACCAGTGAGGGATGATAGGTGAGGACGAAGCAAGCCAGTTAGCCCACCGTGACGAATCAAACAACAAATTAATCACGGTGGTTTCCAGGGGGAACCACGAGGAGGTTGACCTGATATATGTAGTATATTGCTACTAATCCCCATTATTAACAATCTCTTCTCCCCCCGCTAGGATAGCAGAAAGTATCAAAAGTGATATGGAAACGTACATAAAAATACAGTCCGAGAACATAGCGCTTACTTTTGTTCGGTTGTCTGAGAAACTCATCGTTTTTGGTTTGGTTAAAATATTTCGTATTCAATATTGGAATGAAGGTTATTCTGTAAATAAGCAGAGACCAGCAGCAAATTATGAATTATTAATTACAATGGATTGTTATTTTGTATGGACGTGAGTAACTACTATATTTATATTTACATTATTCCGAATTGTAATGAATTATTTATTTGCGTAAAATTATTATTGAACGTAATATTTATAATAAGAAAACAATTATAATTAATATATCTATCTACCTTATACATATTAATTACCTACTTCTCAGAAAATATAAACAACTTTATGCATTACATGAAATAGGTAATTGAGTAAGAATCAAACCGTAATTGTTTGTGTTTGTAGGTATACAAGGTCCGTAGTAAGATAGGTATGTAACACGTATCGAGTAACTGGAGAGCGTCTTTTACATAAAATAGTTTCAAAAAATAGTTTAACCCCGCTAAGACACAAGCTTGCGCGTTTACCGCTAAAAGAACTTCATTTGCTGTGGCTCCGCAGTTCCAAGGCACATTTCTTAAAATCTCTAAAAGCATTGGGATCCTTGGTGTCGATATCTCTAGTGATGTGCAATTCCATGGCCACCTCGATGATTAGGTGAAGCTGGCATCCAAAAAACTCGGTGTGCTCAATAGAGCGAAGCATTACTTCACGCCGGATCAGCGATTAATGCTCCACAAATCGTAAATCCGGCCCCACATGGAGTATTGCTGTCACTTATGGGCGGCAACATCTAAATACCAGCTTGAAGCCTTCGACTCGTTGCAACGATGAGCTATGAGAATTATCGATGATCACACAATTAACATATATAATATAATTATATAAATAATAAATATTATTCTATGCGAATAATATTATTGTTTGTGCTTTGAGTAAGTAAATCAAAGTATTTGTTTATATAAATAGGTAATTTTATTTCCGTTTTTTTTGTGCTTATATCACATATGATATAATACTTAGTATGTACGTTTTGTAACTCCAGTACCTACGTGTACTTACGAATAACTGACATAACAAACGATGAATCTACTTACCTACCACTGCTTATACAAG
Source organism: Galleria mellonella (assembly GCF_026898425.1). Lineage (NCBI taxonomy): Eukaryota > Metazoa > Arthropoda > Insecta > Lepidoptera > Pyralidae > Galleria > Galleria mellonella. Next base: position 5,682,044 of record NW_026442138.1, read on the forward strand.
AATCTAAAATATAAGGTACAATTTATTACAACTTATTTAGGTTTGTTACTTTTTATTGTATCAAACAAAGTATTTTATTTAATTAATTAATTTTCACTGGTATTTCAAAACACATTAATTCGTTCTTTCCTTCTGTTAGCGCCCAGTGTACTTTTACCGATATACTTGGATAAAAGTTTAGAACGGGAAAAGAATCTTTGTAGATGTACTTAGTGCCAGCTTTCAAAGGACAAGATGCCTTTTCACCATCCTCCGTCGTTATTTTGTCACAAATAGAGTTTCCGTCCACTCCCACAAAAGGCAGTGGCACCCCAAATACCTCAGCCGTGACGTGATTCTTGACAACCGAAATATCTTGATCTGCAAATAAATTCAGAATTTTCCTGTTCAAAGTTCACATTCTTATACATGCAATGTCTACTTAAACATTATATATTGCATATTAATTTAAATATTATAAACAGAAAAGATTTTTTATGTTTGTTTGTAATGAATAAACTCAAAAACTACTCAACCGATTTTTAATATTCTATTACTTATAGAAAATTAAGTATCTACCAGACTATATTAAGGAAACTGTGCTAAATTGGGAGAAACCGCTAGTCACATAATAATTTTGTAATTCGAAACGGAAACGCTTATGAGTACAACCCAAGGATAGGAATAGGTATTCGTGATCCTGAACAACTATTCTCAAATAAAATAATGTACCTACTTTCATTTGAATTTCAGGTTTTATATATAATCTAGAATACCTTATAGTACCTTCGTATAATGCAATATAGATATAAAAATGAAAACGTTTTTTGAGAGCACTAAAAGTGTGAAATTGAAAAGTATCATTAATACCATACAGTAAGCAGTTATGTATCTAAATCAGCAACTACATTTGATTATAGTATAATTTTACAAATAAATTTTTAAGGCCAAAAATATATAATCCAAAATATTCACAACACTGATTATCTAAACAGTGTTTGTCAAAACTCTGAGTAAATAAATATTGGTTAGTCAGCATAATAATGTTTACAGATAGTTTTATGTGCCTAAATATATATTAAAAATAACAGGAATTTTAAATTATACATCATTCATCATCATCATGCTTTCAGCCATTATTCGTCCACTGCTGGACATAGGCCTACCCCATAGACTACCATAAAGAACGGTTCTGAGCCACCTGTATCCACTGACTCCCTACAATGCATTTGAGGTTGTCATTCCATCTAGTAGGGGGTCGTCCTACAGTGCGTTTGCTCGTACGGGTTTGCTACTCAAGAACATTTCTTCTCCATCTGTTGTCAGTTCGAGTTATATGACCAGCTCATTACCATTTCAGCTTGCTTATCCTTCGAGCTATGTCGGAGTAGGTACTTTCGTTCTTATTCGGATATCCTCATTTCGGATTCTATCATGCAAAGAAACTCCGAGTATAGCCCTCTCCATAGATCGCTAATTTGAAACTTTTATATACGAGCAATCGTGAAGGACCATATTTCGGTTCCATAAGTCATCACTTATATCGATTACTTATAAAAAATATATTACTTTAAACATTTTTTTATTTTTAATGGACTTATTTTGTTTGGATTTAAACAAATGTTAGACATGATTTTGTAGAAGACCTCTAAACAAAGGTTCAAGTACATTGAACTTGTTTAACGCACAGTAAAGTAGTAAATGTTATGTTTACAATATAGATGTGTTCATATACCTACTTTATATTCTAAGATTTACAATAACATTCTTACCGGGTGTAAAATGTACTGTGATGTGCTGATTAGTTCCTTTTCTTAGAAGGCAGGGTGATCGTTTGCATGGACTCAGCTGCACACTCTCTGACAGACCCTCTATTGATCTATCTGTAATTAAAACAACATTTTAACGCTTGGACCTATGTATAATAGATTTATTTTCTATATTAGGTGCATAAAAGCGCTCACTTTTTATCTTTATCCGAGCAGTAAGTGCTTTATATTATTCTTAATTCCGTGTATTATATAGTATATATCATATATGTGTAAGTATATTTGTTATTCATATATATTTATTCGTTTATTTATGTAACTTTAGTATGTATGTATATCAATAATTAGTAGTACCACATTCGAGTATTCTGACACTGCCCTATGGTTGACTGGGAGAGAATGCTTTTAGCATTAAGTCCGCCATGTACACATATTTGTACTAATGAATAAATAAATAAATATATAAATAAAAATAGTTTATACTGTAGCAGATATAACATCATACGGTCTATATTATTTAACTGTATCACTCGCTTTTCACAGTCCCTTGTTACTTTTTATACATTTTACTTATTGTCTCTATATTGCGCCGCGCTCTACTTATCTATATCCTTCGGTTATCGTTCTTCAAGATCATGGATTCAATTCTTGCAAACTATTATGGAATTCGAGGATTTTATTCGATTGAAGTCTTATCCAAAGTTCGTATCTATTCATATGCGCAGCGTTGAAACAACAGGCTTGACTAAATTTTACCATTTCTTCCCTTTTAATTATCTCTGACCCATCCGTGTCTTCTTCCCAACTTCTATTTTTAACCTACTTTAATTGTGGCAAAACCGGTTATTTTGTTTTAAAACAAAACTATAGAACAAATTTTGATAAAATTTCTATAGGACTAATCTGTAATAATATCGTTTTAAATAAAAAATAATTCATTTTTCATATCGTTTTAAAACTGATAGAGATATGTGGTTACAACCATAAAAAACTACAACCAATTTGAGACCTTTTTGAAGTATACGTATTTAATAACTATATACGAGGTTGTTACCTTGTTACGTAAGTATTGTTAAATAATATACGCGAGCTTGTATGCGAAAAAAGCAGACAGCTTTCTAGCATATTTATACCTAAATGTGAAATTGAATTGTTAAATATAGATAAATAAAAAAAAAAACCAATAATGACAATATCTAATTATTATTTTATTATTACTATTAGGCAGTTATCATAAGGTAGGTAAGTAGGTTCATTAGCGATGATTATACATATAAATTGCAAATTACATATTTTGGGTGACATTATAATTGGCTGATTTTAGAATCCGCGCTATTTAAGGACGAGGATCGTAAACGTAAGTGGATACGGATTCGTCATCCGTAAATAATTACTCTTCATTACAAAATGGTTGCAAAGCCTGCCACTTGGATTCATAACCGTTGCGGTTTTTATTACAGAAATCAAAGAGCATCTACTATCTATCAGCTTCCGCAGTTATAACAGCGTAAGTTTCCTCGATCACATCTAAGTTATATGTACTTACTTACTTACGTAACTTTATTTTCATTCACGGAGACCATGAATAATATAATGTTGAACAATTTGAATTTTGAATTTCAAATGATGTTTGAATCATTTTCTTGATACGTATCTTACTTAGGTACCTACATATATGTATATTAAGTACGTGTCACACGTCATACTATATGTTTCGCATGCGAATTATTGGGTAGGTGTAATAAAGTGATACCATTACGTTTGTGCTCCAACAGTAATGTTCGGGCGGATTTATTGATTATAAATTTATTAATCCAAATTAAAATAATATAGCACTACAAGTATTTCATTTATATACAATTTTCACAGAACACTATACATAAATTATTAATACGTACTGTTTGTCTTAGTAGATTTTTAAAAAAGTCCGAAAGTACCTATAATGCTAATTTTCATTTCTTGTTCATCAAGCTATTGTAGTATAAATTAATATTTTTTGGGTTGGGTTCACGATATTAGAGCGAGAGCATCATGACTGATTGGTGTGAAGAATAATTCGAGAAAATATAAAATTATTTGTTGAATGTAGTTTTAGGATAAATAGGTTCTCTTACAGTAATTTACAGTTGCTCCGGAAACTTTTATCGGAAATAAGTAAAAATTATAAGTTACAATTCTACTCATCGGAGGAAGATTTACTAAGTACTGAGGTAAAATGTTGACGGTATCCGGCACTTTCACTGATGCTGATAACGAAAAATAAATACGAGTATATTGGAAATTCGCGCTATTCACTCCACAGTCCCTCTCTCTCTCTCTTCTCTTAGACCTCACGCCCATTTTGGACCACGGTGCCTCCTTTGAATCACAGCGTCTACGAGTGTCTTCCTTCCTGAAGTTGGTAGTGTTCATATTTAATAAATAATTGCTAATAATATAACTTACAAATCTAGTTTTATATGAGGACAAGGATTCATTCTAGGTTACGTACTAGATAAATAAACTTGTAAACTACATAGGTACTTATTTGACTGCACGCTATTAGATATATTTTGTTGGTTCTGTTAACATGATTCACTACCATATCACAAAAAAAAAAAACTACTAAGGATAAAAATTATAATACCAAAGATAAAGGATGGTAATAGCGAACAAGAACAATGAAAAACGATTATGTTCTACAAAAAAAAAGGCTTAAATTCTGGCAATTTCCGGTTATTTTGATTTCAAAACCAAACTACTGAACTGATTTTGATAAAATTTCTATGGAACTGGTCTATAAGTATATTCTTTCAAATACAAAAAGGATTTTTTAAATCGGTTGGGAACTGACGGATTTCTGACGTAATAAACATATAAAAAACTACAACCGAATTAAGAACCGCCTTTTTTTAATTTTTTTTGCAAAGTACGAATATTTAAGAACTAACATTTTGCTCGCTACTTTATGCACGTGGATTTCAGAAGGAGAAAAACCAGTCAAATTTTCACATTTTCAGGAACACAACAGTGAAAACCGCATTCAATTTGATACAGTAGTTTTTGCATGATGTTCGACAGACAGACAGATAAAATTAGAAAAATATATGTCTTCTATTGCTCATATTAAAACCCCTCTTATAAAATTTTCTTAAATGTCTTCAATATACAGACATTGCATAGTTACATTTTTTATATTAGTAAGATAAGATCTATATCTTACATGCTATCAAAACTAGGATGCATTTTTATCTCGCTATATAATTATAGAAAAAAATTTCAATGTAAATGATTGATACAATGGATAAACAACGAAAGGACTACGTAAGATAATAAAATGAAAGCACGCTATTCAACGAAATTAATAGAAAAAAGTCAAATCTCAAAATACCATTTGATGTCTTAAGCATACCTTAATAGTTCCCTTAATTGTCCATGATTCGGACATATGCTACTTTTTTATCCTAATCTAAGTCAATCAAATGTATTGATCACGCAGACGAAGTCATGGGCATTGCGAGTATCTTTATATATGATTTGTAGTTGTCCTTGTCTATGTTCGTAGTGTAATTAGATTTAATTACAGGCATCCGCTGGTTTTATTATAAGGACATTTAATGTGACTTAGAGGCTAAAATACTTAATTATATCTAGGTACCTAAGATTATACCTTTGTTTCGTCCGCTTGAATTATAATAAGAGTCTCTTACATATTACTTTTATCTTAATTCAATTACGTCATTTAGTAATAATTTTATTATGTATGAACATGAATAAATTTAATATTTTTTTTATAATCGAGTATTGTCACACAGAACGGCCCAAATGAGAGGCTACGTGATTAAAGTGTGTAACTAAAGATTGTCCCACATAAAAAAAAAAACGATTTCAATTGTTTGTCACAATCATTTACTTTGGGTGAAAGCTAACAGCCCCATTGCTAGCAATGTACTCTATTACGTCGATCTCCACACGGCTTCCCCTGGAAACCATCTTTATTAATTCTTTATTAATTTGTCACTATAGGCCCACTGATATTTTTCATTCTCATCTATCATCTCTCACTGGTAACTGTATACCAATAACGCTGGCGGGTATACCATTTCACTGTCACTTATTGAAAAAAAAAAAACCATTTAATTTGACCTGAAAACTAAACTACTAAATCGATTTGGATAAAATTTCTGAGACCAATATGTAAGATATCTTTTCAGATAAAAAATTCACACTGGTTTAGAACTGACGGAGTTAATAAAGATAACAAAAATGTATTTTTGTATATTTCAACCGGCTTCAAAAAGAAGGAAGTTCTCAATTCGGTTGTATTTTTTTTTGCATTTGTTACCTCGTAACTCCGTCAATTGTATTTTTTATCTGAAAGGATATACTTACAGATTGGCACCATAGAAATTTTATCGAAATCTAAAGAACTAGTTTTGCCACAACTGAAGTCGGTTATTTTTTGTGAAATAAACGGATTGGAATTTTTTTTTTATATCATTCAGATTGGTTCCATAGATATTTTTTCGAAAACAGTCCAGTAGTTTAATTTTTAAATAAAAATAACTACTTCCATGTTTTTTGTGGAACCAAAATCTTATTCATGCACAATATACCAGTAGATACTTGCAAGACAAAGAAAACATTCTTCATTTTTACCTTTAAATTAACAAAACCAAAACTACAGCTATAAAACAAAATGTTTATTTAACCAAGTAAAAAAAAGTGAGCGAACCGAATTCGAAGAATATTGCAATCATTCTCATCTTTGTTAGCCTGCGGCTTAAGTAACCGTCCGCTAACAAAGGGGTACCTATTATTTATACATTTTAGCTAATATATTTGGCTGTTTTTGGGGTTCCGTATTGAAACGGTACGTAAAAACCCTTGTACCTGTCCGTCCGTCACAATGCTATATCTCCACCACATACACTATAGATTTGAAATTGTTTTAGTGTTTATTATTGTTGTCCCGCACGCAGAGCGTGATTTACACATTTTACATATGTAAATCACGCTCTACACAAACGATGCGTTATCTTTATAAATTTTGAATAGATTTTTAATTATAAGTAGATATATGTATATCTAAATATAAAAAAATTTCGTGTCGTGGTGTTTATGGTTGTACTCCTTCAAAAGGCCTTGACCGATTTTTATAAATTTTTTATGTAAATTTGGTACGTATAAAAATAGATGGTGAAGTACACCTCATAGTATTATGAAAAGTATTTCATAATGTAAGTGATTAGGGTGTCCCTATCCTTAACTTATATGTCAGAACAACGTTTGTATACTTTTGTTACGTTACAACATTTCGTCTTTCGTGACACTAATTTAGACACGATTTCTAATATACGATTATAAATAGTCTATCTTAAAACTACATTTCTTGTAACTGGCATAATTATCCATTAAAAATTTTAAATGGGAAAGCAGAAAGGAGTTAAGGTGACAAAGCTGTTCCTAGTATTTCCTTATAGTTGTTTAGTACTTATGTATTCTTTATTGTACACAAAAGGGTATTTGTATAAGAAAATAATTGAATATAATAGTGCACAGGGGCGAGCTTATCTCTAAAAAAGATTTCTTCCAAACGCATTATTAGATAAACTGACAGTTTACTCGTAGTTTAGTATTTAAGTGACAATATAACCAGTCAAAAAAAATTATAAATAAATAATATGTATGGTGGTAATATTTAAAATTTTGACCTTTACAAAATGCATAGCAAATATACTTATATACCATTATTGATAACTTCAAGGATATGACTAAATATGTATCACAACTTTATCTACTTGCTTCCTAACAGCATTATTCTTAGACTTTAACTGCATCATTAAAAATAAACGACATATTCGTATGCATCTAACGCATATACACAAGAACACGATTAGATATGTATGTGATCTACACAAGTAGCAACATACATGAAGCTATATCACAGTTTTTTTGCTTAAATTTATTATTATTACACCAATCAGTGTAAACGTAATATTCATTTTTTAATAAAAATCATATCCAACAATAAAAAAAGAGGTATTAGGTACCTTCTTTAATCTATTAGATTAAATCAGTAGTTATTTATCTAAATAGTTAATACTGATTCAAATACCTAGGCACGTAAACACCTTTTTTACTTAGATTAGTTTAATATTTTAAATACCAAAATAAATGTCAAGGCTTGTCGTTAGAAGTAAAAGTAAATCAAAACACAATTGGGTTGATATTAAGCTATAATTTTTCTATACCTATCTATTAATTTTATAGTTTCGCGATTGCTCTTATACGGGCCATTATAAATAAAATTTATAATAATTTTGACTGAAATTTATTAGAAATTTAATTCATATCAATCCTTAGAGTTTAGTTTTGAAATCAAAATAATAGGTTTTGTTGCAACTGAAGTTGGTTTATTTGGGGAACATAATCTTAATTTAGTATCAATATAAAATGTATGTAAAATAATAAAAAAATTTTTGGTAACATTAATTAGTTATACTAGATAGTTTTATGTCATTCATCCAACAAAAGTAAGTTATTGATGTGACATGTGAGCGTAAAAAAAATGTAACTCGCTTCTTCGGCAATTAAAAATTGTATCACATAATCGCATAATTTTTTCAAGAGACAATTTATACGATTTTAAAGTGATTTCCGAAAAGAGGATGTTCTCAATTTGTCTCGCATATTCATTGCATTTCGTTGTGTGTATATTATATAATATGTTTATCAATTCTAAATCAATTTAGCAATCAATAAGGAGTAATGGAAAAAAATTGTTCCTTTTATCAAAAAAATATTAATTAATTATAAATGCAGCTTAGACTCATGTGAGGTCTAATATTATTATGTATTATGTGACTACGTGAATTATATCGATCCCGTATGTATTCGCTAACGTAGACAATATATATATATATATATATATATATATAGCTAATTTCAACTAAGACATAGAGTACTCTAATACGAAGGGGAAATTGCACTGTCCTACTAATATTGTAAAAGATGTATATTTGTATATTTGTTACATGTTATATCTAAGTGCTTATATGTCATAAACTTATTACATAGGATGAAGTGAAGTGAAGTCACAAAAGCTCGCTCTAAAATATATTAATAAATGATTTTTAAAACGTCACATAATCAATTTTTTTATTTGTACTACTACTATTGGATATCAGAAGGTTGTCTACAAATAATTGATCCGACCATAGGGTCGTTTCAGGACATTTATTGACATTTCAATTAAGTTTATTTAAAACAGATTATACTATCTAATGGAACCAAAACTACTATAGACCCCTAGAGATATATATTACTGGCATTTCTTGAGCGTTTGATGAGTTGACGCGAAAAACTTGTTCTGCAAAAGCGACTACAAGACTTCGTATTTAATGTATAGTCATTTATGTACCTACCTAATGTTTACAAAACTAAACGAAGCACGATCGGATGCGTAAACAGGTTGCCTGCCTATGTAAGTACCTATCATATAACATAATGTAGATATGTTTGTTTCTGCGAAAATTGAAAGCCGATACTAGTTGACAGTACATGCCTGCCTATGGGTTAAAAATATCTTATTTTATAAATCATTTACAAACAGTAATATCAATTTAACTTCTTAGACACATACATACATTACACATACACACATACTCGTACGTTTCGAGTTTTAAGTTTAATATTATAAATGTGAAAATTTGTAATATTTTATGTATGTTATGATGAAGAATGACATTTAATATATGGGTAAGCTGCCTATATCCTTAATACATAGGGTATTTTATATACTGAAAAGGGCAAAGTCGCGGGATATAGTTAGTTATTATAGGTAGATATAAAATTCCCATGTTACAAATGTTCGTTCACGCTAATCTCCAAAACCGCTCAACCGATTTTAGGGTACCAATAGTGTAGTTTTATCCCGTTAATGAAAAAGAGACTCTGTAGATAACGGTAAGGAGCAAAGTAACGTTTGCCTTAAGAACAAGGACTTTGTTTGCCAGATCAGCTAGTTCTTAAAGATTATTATTTATTTACGCTTTTAGTACAACATTGTCAAATAGAAATACTGTGTTGTACCTTTATTAATGTTTAAAAATTTTAAATATTATTTAGATAGAATTACTTTTGTTTATGCAATGTAACATTACGGTAAACAATGCTCTTTTGCCAAGTTATATGTCAGAAAAGCAGAATGAAGATCCGCAATTTTTTAATAAGTAGGTTAGTGTTATATACAAGATGTTGAAACTATATAGAAGATAACAAAATATTTAGTAGATAATATAAGTATAATATTTTACCACGACTCACCAGGACATTGTTCCACGTTTGTGGCAGTAGCGAGAGCAAGGACTGCGGAGCACAAAAACACAACTTGTTTGAATGAAATCATGGTTACGTCTGACGTATAAAAAGGTAGGAGCAGTCCGAGTCTGAACACTGACTAGCGTCTGTCTGGCCCCAGTCCTCTACAATTTACGGCCGTCATTCGAAAACTTTATTTACATTTATAGTCATGAAATAACTTAACTATGATGTTAATACACAATAATTGCTACCTAATGTCCATTGCCCTAAGATTTAATATGTACATTAATTAGCTCGTCTACTTATGTTTACGGTACGTTAACAATCTAAACAGGTTCTATTATGTAGTATTCTTAGAACTTGCTTGTGAGACAATGATGTCGATACTGAAAAGCTAACTGTATCTTTAAAATTGAAATTTCACTTTTATATTATTGAGACATTCTTACTACTAATTTGTTAGACACCAGTAGAAACTAAAATAATACTTAAGTAGGTATATTTCAGTAAAAAGATTGAGTTGTAGTTTATTTTTCTGTACTTCTTTCTGTAGCGAAATGATAAAAAGGCACCGTTAAAAACAAATAATAAGAACTAACTACTATCTATGGTTAACAACACGGATAAAGTCGTAACACTAAGATATCGTCCATCCACATTGATATGTTCAGAGAGGATATAGGGTACAAACTACTCTCTAAATGTTTTTAAGAGAAAAATTTGAATTACAGTTATATTACGTACAGTAATAAATTATCGGTGATAGTACTAAAAAAGAAAAGTATAATTTTTCCTAACACAGTTTATATCAAAATATGTTTACGGTTCATACGACATGGACTTACGTCATAAGTAAAAATAAATACGCTTAAAATTCTCACAATAATTTATCTATTCACTGCTGAAGAACATAGATCTCCTTTATCGACAGTCATAAGTAACAGCGCTGAGCCACCTGTATCCACTGACTCCCTTGACAATGTAACTTACAAATCTAGTTTAGTAATTTATTTATTTATTTTAAAAAATCAACAGCGGTTTACAAATAAAATTAACAAACATTTTATAATGAAGTTGTACGGCCAATAAAAGGTTTTTCTAAATTTAAATTATGTAGATTATGTAGTTTTCACAAGAACTTCTTAATTCTTTTTAAGATAATACAGCCTATGTTACTCGCTGATAAATGTAATTTTCTATAGGTGAAAGAACTTTTAAAATCGGTTAAGTAGTTTTTGAAGTTATCCATTACAAACAAACATAAAAAAAAAACAAATCTTTCCTCTTTATAATATTAGTGTACAGGTACAGGTAAAAATCTTTATTACGATCTATGTGTGAGCCCAATTCGCACTCGATCAATTTTTGTTTTCATGTCGTACCTTACATTGTAAGTTCAGGACTATAAACAAAACTTTTATGACAAATTAAATAAAATTAAATATCTCGTTTGTTTGCTTTCTGAAAAAAATATAGGTACTTAATTATTTAACCGACTTCAAAAAGAAGGAGGTACCTAATTCTGTCGTACTTTTTCATGTTTATTACCTTATAACTTTGTCAGTTATAAACCGATTTGAAAAATTCTTATTTATCTTAAAGGATGTACTACTTACAGATTAGCCTCATAGAAACTTTATCTAAATACATTATATTGATTACATAATGATGATTGCAGACTTTTAAGAGTTGATAGAAAATGTAAATGTGATAGGATTTCTATAGACGCGAGGACATTACGATATAATATTAGATAATATTTATTCTGCTGAGGCTTTCTGTACATATTATAAGGAGCATGTACTTCACCATTCTAGTAATACCAGTTTATCTCGAGAGAGCTATGCTATGCTATGCTCCTGAACTTCTCCTAAATAAATATTTATTTACATTCGCTTGCACCGATGTAGATTCAAGAATATAGTGGACCATATTCAAAAACAGATGTGTTAGTTACATTTTACGTTACACTATACATTAACAGATACATGTAAAATGTAACACTTCTCTGTTTGTTAATCTCATAAAACGATGCAGACATGTTTCAAGGGGCACGGTAGTGCCTCCGCCGAGTCAAGCACAACCGTACCATCCTTTTCTGGAAGCGCCTTACGTCACTTTTGACCCCCATATAATTTCATTGTGGGTAAAGCGTGGTTTGAATTTTTAGTGATCAAAGTTTATAATATATTATAACTAGAGTGACCGTATCAATAAATCTTTATTTTCATAATAATTATAATGACCTGGCTATTACACAGCACCATAATTAAAAAAGAACTAGCTTTTAGCCCGTTATTTCGTATGCGGGGATTTCAAAAAAAGGAATTCATTATTCCTTTTTCTGAAATCACCATTTCTAGATAGTGTATTAAGATGAAACATACCCCAAATTTTAAGTTAGACCTTCAAGAATACAACTGTAAAAACTGAACCCAATTTGGTGCAATAGTTTTTGCGAGATGCTAGAACAAACATATAAACAGACACACAACATTTCTAAAAATTATTGTTTTGACATTTATTAGTTTTATTAAGATCCTATATATTATTATTTTCTTAAATAACTACTATATACAGACATCGTCTAATTACAATTTTATTATATTAATAAGATAAGATGAGACAGTGTAATACAAAATCTACTATTTCGATTGCTAAGTAAATTTAAACAGTGCACTTAAGAATAAATTATTTTATTAGTAGAATGTCGTGCAATTGCAAAGTCATTATAATTATTATAGAAATAAAGATGTTTAATACTAATACGGTCACTAAAAACTTTAATAAGTAATTAGATTTGATATCAATGTATAACAAAGCTATTGAATAATATTGAATAAATCCATGAACACTAATTAAAATAACTGACTTGGTTTTACATGGGATTTTACAAGTTTTTGTAATAGAAAGTTCTTCTTGAACTGAAATGAAAGTGTTGCAAGACTTGGTGTAGAAAAATGCGATAATTGCGATGCAACTGCGGCTACACTATTATATATTTATAAGGACAACGAGATAAATAAAATACATATTATGTTTTCAACATCTTTTTTTTTAAATTAGAATTCAGAAGACAGATTGTATTATATTTTTCTACAGTAAAAAAGTATAAGTAGCCAATACGTGCAATATTAAAAAGAATTAATTTTAACATTTTAACTTGAATCTGCAACACTTGTCATTTTTTCACATTTAATGTTTTGGTGCGATTTAATGTTTTCAATGAAAGAATTTTAACAATAACTATTTACACCTAACAACATAAAGGATAATGCTATAGCTATGATAATAATAAAACATATAAATATTTATTACCTAATTTTTGTTAAAAATATTATCAAGTAAATATTATTTATTTATCTATCTATCTGTCTGAGTATTTATCTGTCTAGTACAATAAGAATAAGGATTCTTGTACATTACTGCCGAAACCGGTTTATCTTACTAATATACTAAATTGAAGAAAACTTAATATGAAGGATCTTAAGAAGATCAATAGATACTAAAACAATAATTTTAAAAAATTTTGTTTGGCCGTTTGTATATTTGATACGGCTTTAAGTAGTAAGAAGTAACGCGCATAAAACTAGTTAGATATAAAGAAATAAAAATCATTGATTCATAAAGGACATTTTTCTATCTCATATTCTTGTGAACTTTTAGAGCTTTATACAAAAAGAACAAAAGAACTTTTATAGTGCGACTTACTTTTTACGTCCGGACGTCTATCACTGTCTTTGGGATATCTTTATCTCTTTATACACATATTTTTATTTTCTTTTTTTTATTTTCTACTCTAAATTTCGAAATGGACCTACTAGACTAAGTAGAGTATCATATGAAACAGCTTCATAAGTGCATTTTAAAACAGATTTTTTCTTGTACTGCGTTATTATAGAAATATGAAAAAAAAAAAAACAAAATAAAATATTACTATCATTCTTACCTCTTAATCTTCAAAGTTGGTTAAGCGAAAAATCGTACTACTATTATAAATATGAAAATTTATATAAACTTTTTTAAAAGTTTGTACTGGTCCTCTTTCACGCAACAACTACTGAATGAATTACAATGAAATCCGTGCTCGTCCTAGAATTATCTTGTGTCTACCCCAGATGATATTTAAAACTTTATCGAATGTAATGGCGGTGAGTGCAGACAGTAAAGTCGCGAAAGTTATGAGTTTTCGCTGTCATCTGCCCCCGGATATGTAACATTTTGGCCTGAGCACACGACAAAGCGGTATCAACCTCGGCTCATGCTATCGTATCTTAAAACTGGGATCCCCAAGGGGGGGAAGAGATTGTTAGTAATAAAGACTATTAGTCCCATTGCTAACAATATACTCTATCAGGTCGACCGCCACGTGATCTTCCCTGGAAACTATCATGCTGAATTCTAGGTGTATTCATCACGATAGCGTATACTGATAACGCAAGCGGGTTTACCATTTCATTATCATCCATTAAAAAATAAAAAAAACTAGGATCTCTACAGGTCGATAGTTTCGAACCGATAACATTACTGAAATTACATATGCACCTTTTGGTTATAAATGTACGTAAATATATTATACTAAGTTTACGGTTATAAACATACGTAATTACATTATACTATGTTATAAACGCACTTAATTGTCTGTTGTAACTATCGCAAATGGCACTGTTTATCAAAGTGCATTAAATATTTTTTAGCGATTAAAGAGCAATCGTACTAAGTAATACTAATAGTATTCGACGATAGATGGCTAATATAAAAAGTTATATCTATATAACTTCTGAACAAATAAAAAGTGATATGGAATTACGCAAAATAATACCTAATTCAGAAAGATAATATTTTTAACAATTAATAACGGTTCGCGTAATATTTGAGTTTTTCATAGATTAAGAATAGTAACTGAAATGTTTTTTTTTACTCTTGTCAAACTTTAAGACTGTCATATAGTGACAAACCGCGTCACTCAAATATAATTAAGACAGACTCTCTTATCTGTGTTCCAAGATAGTACATTAATCTAAAAAAAACAGAACCAAAAAATTTGAGGTTATGTTTTATGTATGTTTATTTTCTTCATCTTCCTATTGTTAATAATCAAATTTTCTATTAAATAAATCTATATTATATTAATAAAAAATGTTTGCTAGAAAAGCTCAAAAACTAATCGTTATTATGAAAAGTGATCCCCAAAAGTATACATTCAGATTTAAACATAAATTAGACAATTTAAACAAGAAATCAGAACCAGCAGCTGCTAATGATGTTATTAATTATTTAGATAACTTTCCTGAATATAAAGACTTGAAAGAACAGTTACCCAAAGGGTTGCTTAAAAAATATAAAACTCCAGAAAGCATGTATTTGATAAATAAAAAAACAGCGAAAATAATAGCAGCTACACTTAACAAACATATAGATGAATCTTCACCGGTAGTGGAAGTAAATCCTGGATTAGGATATTTAACTAAGGAACTGCTCAACTCACAAATCAATCATATTTATATGTTTGAATCATTGAACCACTTTTCATCTCATATAAATGTAAGTATTATTTCATAACTTATATCTACTACTCATACTCTTATAAAAATGTCAAATGTTTCTTAAATATAATTTATAAAAGTATCCTCTGACATGTCTGATTTTATGTATGTTGAATGTGAAAATTTGTTTTCTCAATAGTAGTAGTATCAATTTATCCACAACAGGAAAGACAAAGGAACAAGCCATACAACATGATCACAGTACAGAGTTTGTATTTTTACGTTTTAAAAAGGAAAAGTTGTCCCAGTTTTGAATCAATTATGAATTGACAAAACATTGTCATAGTTAAAAACAGTTTTATTTTTATGAATAAGGAGGTAAAAATATAGTACATACACTTGTCTATTTCTCAATTGTACTTACATTTACAGCAGTTACAAATGCAGCATCCTGGTAGATTAAAATATAAAATAGCAGATTTTTTTGGTATGTGGAAATTAGCTTTTAAAGACAAAATGGATCAAGGTACTAGAATTAAAGATCTGTTAGGTGATTTAGCTACTGATAATAATGGTGAGTATTCATTACAATTATATTCTAGATGTATGGTCTCGGCTTAGAAAGGGCCACCCCTTCTTTTTCTATGAGTGAGAATGTAAGAGGTGACTAAAGGAATTTAATGGTTGAGGGATCGGCATCAGTAATTCCCTCTTAAAACATCACTAAAACATAACTGTGATTGTCAGTCTGCCTGTCTAGCATGGCAACTACTAGTAAAGCTCTCCAAGGGGGAGGCCTATATTCAACAGTGAATAGTTCAGTGCTGATATGGTAATGATAAGATCTTGAAATCTCAATAATTTATTCAGGCATCATTTAATGTATATGTAAATTGAATCTGTTATTATGTTTAAAAAGATGTTGAAAATGTTATGTTCATTTTTACAAAAATTTATGAGATTGTTTTTATAAAATTAGTATACATACATATTAGTATATAGGAGATGGGTATACTAAATAGTTTGCTTCTTTATCCTAGTAAATAAACTTGTTCTGGTCACACACATAGTTACTCAATTAAATATATTATGTGATAAAAATTTCGCATTCAAATATTGCCTATCATTACTAATTATTGTCAACCATTATCTGATTTGATAGCAATGTTGTCGCGATAACATATCGTTATAGTAATTGTACATGTATATTTAAGGATATAAAGTATAAGGATAGTAAGTGCTTGTACTAAGCCTGTTTACAATACCTAAATAAACCAGGGACTTGCTTTCGTTATATTCATACATAAGAAGCGTAAGCAGCTTTAACACATTTTGTTGCCTATACCTATTAACAACAGATAATGTTAAAAATGAGATTGGTAAAAGGTAATTGATACCGTTTGTCAGAAACTAAAATTCTTGAGAAAATTCATCTATTATTTAGATTGTTAGTAAAACAAATAACATGCAAATAAATTATTTGTGTTCATAAACTTAGAGAAATAGTAAAAAAATATGGATTTATGTAAGTACTGTACCTTTGAATAGCACAAATTCTAAAAGTATATTGTTTTTCAGATAGAGTAGTGAAAATAGTTGGGTCAATGCCTGGCTTATCTTTTGTGAGGCATTTGATAAACAATATTATTTTTCACAATACAACAAACCAATTAGGAAGACCAGATCTCTTTATTACCATGCCTGGTTATCATTATGAAGTAAGTATATATATATAGTTGTTACATTACTATATTTTAGATGAATAATATTCAAAACATATTCTATAATGGGATAAAAAGAAATATAGTAATATAATATTATTACTTTGTTTTTGTTTTCTGATAATGCCAGAGTATATTGAAAGAGGTTGATCATACAATTTATGTATTTTATATAATTTATGTATTCTTACTTACAAAGATGGTCAAATAGTTAAAAGTATTGCTATTTCTGGAATAAACCCTTATAATAGCATGAAGTTTTTTAACAATATGCAGTTTTTATATAAAAACATATGTTTCTTTAATTATTACAGTTTCTTACAGATAGTCAAATACAGTTAAAAAAGCATAAGTCGACTCCAGCATTATTTCAGCTGTTGTTTGATTTTAAAGTATTAAATACAGTACCAAAAGCTCATTTTTTGCCATGGACATTTCCAGCAACTAGTAAACGGATGACACTGGTATGTATATATTACCATAGAAATTTATAATTTTTACTTACATATGAAAGATTAATAAAGTTATTATATGTAGTTTACTTATGTATTATGCGTTAATGGTTTAAAATAAAAAAAAATTATGTGCCTATTTTTTCAAAACACAAACTGAAGTAAAAATATTTTTATTAAAATGAAATGATGCAGCTAGGTATTCGTTTATTTGTCGGTTTAAAATATACTAAGTGCATATATTTTTTACTGTTATTTTTGGCAATGTAATATTTTTATTTGTAGATGGATGAGCATTGTATGTATTTAGTTAACATAACACAAAAGAAGAAATTGCCTTGTCCACCTGAATATTTACCATTGCTATGGTATTTCTTCAAACCACACATGTTTTCTAAATCTACAAAAGTTATACCTATGTTAGAGTGAGTACCATAAATTAAATAATTTCCATAAAATAAAAATTAAAAATATATCATCATCATTTCAGCCATTGTCTGTCCATTGCTGGACATAGGCCTTTCCCATAGACTGCAATAAGGAACCGTCCTGAGCCACCTGCATCTCCTTACTCCCTGCAATGCATTTAAGGTCGTCACTTTATCTAGTGGGGATCGTAGTACACTGTGATTGCCCGTACGGAGTCACCACTCAAGAACCTTTCTTCTCCATTGGTTATCGGATTTTCGAGCTATGTGCCCATTGCTACTTCAGCTTGCTTACCCTTCAGGCTATGTCGGTTACTTTGGTTCTTTTTCATACATTGTTTTAGATTCTATCATGCAAAGAATATATACTTACTAAAAAATATATACTTACCAGTAATAAGAATAAATGATAAAATCAACTAGAAAATTTAATAATAAAGTAGAGAGAAAGTCCTATTTATTAACCCAACCTTAAAAATTTATAAGAATCAGTCAAATGAATTAATTGTGAAAATCTACAAAAAGTTTTCTGTGCTTATTTATGTATTCTTGTTAATAATATTCACAGTTGTCTGTGCATAATCAACGAATATGATTTTCTTTTATGTAAGGCATTCCAGCATTTCATTAATTACTTACTAGGTAGCTGTAACCACGACTTATGCACAACATGGTCAAAGTCATAGAGTTCAAATAAATAATCTTAGAAGAACCGTCAGTACAAATAAGATACAAGTAATTAATACGAGTACATCCGTTAGTAAAAAAAAGCATACCTTAGACCTAAAGCAAGCGTAACTTAGACCTAACAAGTATATACAAGTACCTATACAAGTATCGGGGGGGGAGGATTGTTAGTAATGGAGACTGATAATCCCATTGCTAGCAATATACCCAACCAGGTCGACCTCCTCGCGGTTCTCCCTGGAAACTATAAATATATCAATATCTGGCTGCTGAACAATCAGAGAATTGAGCAGAGAAATAGCCTGATAAGTGGGAGCAAACTGAGCAGTACAGGTGCAAACCGGTTAATAGTTAATTTCTGATGAATTCATCATGATGGGCTAACTGGCCTGTTTTCATTCTCATCTATTATCCTTCACTGCTCCGCCAGCGTATCCTGTTAGCGCAGGCGGGGTTATAACCATACCATTTTCACTTATCAAGAAAACAAGTATCGGGGTAAGTAATTAGTAGTAATGGGTACTGTTAGGTCGACATCTACACGATTCCCTCTGGCATCTTGTTGAATTCGTCACGATAACCCAACTGACTGGCTTTCGTCCACGCCTATTATTCCTCACTGATTACTCATCAATGTATACCGACAGCGCAAGGGAAAAGGCCTTTTTAAAAATAAAATTTGAATGGTAGCCTCCGCTGCGCTATTGTTATACAATGGCTGGATACCAGTGTGGGATGAAAATGAAGGCAGGTCAATTAATCTAACATGACAAATTTAACGGCATTTCACCACGATGGTTTCTAGGGGGACCGAGTAGGGGTCGACCTGATAGGGAATATTGTTAGCAATGGGACTGTTAGACCCCCTATTATAAATAATCCCCTCGGAGAAAGGGGTTTTTTTAATGGAATGGTAACCCTGCCTACGCTGGCGGGGCACCAGTGATGGATTTTAGGTGACAATGAAAAGGCAGGTCAGTTAGCGCAACTTGATGAATACACCTGGAATTCAGCACAATAGTTTCCACGGTGGACCATATAGAGGTCGACCTAACTGAGTATATTGCTAGCAATGGATATTACTATCAATCCTGAGGAGAGAGGGGTTTACCATTCCATTATCCATTAAAGAAAATATTGTAATATTGTTCCGCTTTTAGGCAGTGGATACCAGGATGTGGCATATGGCTAATCTCAGGACAAGATCCTCCTGACATTAATAAAGAAATAGCACCAGGTAAAGAAGACGCTGAACTTCCACATATGACAATATTCACAGAATTTGGGGATCTCAGTCTTAGTCAGAAGATAACCATTTTCAAAAAGTATGTATTTTTCATTATCTATTGGATTAACTCGTGATCATAGTTAATGCAACCTAGTTGAAACGTCAAGGACATAGATAAACATTTTTTAAAGTTTGTAATAGAAATGAGATAGAACTTAATTTTTTTTTAAGTACATATATATTATACATAGAAACACCCAAGGATTGAACTGAGGCAGTGTGTTTTAACGCCGCTGCTATCTATAATATTTTGAAAATAACAATACTATAGACATATAATAGGTACCTATTAGGTGATTTATTTTAAACTATTACTTACAGTAATGTTATTGATTCCTTTTGAATTTTAGATTTGTGTCATGGCCAGAATTTGAGCAATGTCAGTTTAGATTAACAATGGAAAATAACTTGCCAAAATTTATTATACCTATTGAAGATGAAGATAAGGACAATATTGGTACGCACATAGACGAAATAGAAAACTCAGACTCGGAAACAGAGACATGATGTGAAAATAAAAAATAACTTCAGAAGGATATAAGTATTTTGTCTTTATATTTACATTATATGAAATAATTCAGAGAAATATTTTAATACAATTCTTTAGAAACAATAAAACAGTTACACTATATTTGTATAATTTTAACGAAAATTTCGCCATTGTTATCAGTCTGAGAGCTTGCTTCGCTGCTCATAGATAAAATCATAAATTTGACAATGTAGATATATTTATATTATTTTCTATTTCTGCCTAGCAGTTAGTGGCCATCTAGGAATGGTGAAACAAGCTCTAATAATTACATTACCTTATTGATAAAATACTGATAAAGAAATATAATAATTGAAATAAATAATAGTTTTAATTTCAAACTAAATTTTTCTTTACAACCTTTTTCATATTAATTTTATTTCCATTGAATAAGATTTTATATAAGACTAATGGTATGTTATTATTATAACACATTCATTTACAATGTATAGAAAATATGTATAGTAGACAACTATTTAAACATAATTATTGTACCAATTTTGTTATAAAATCAAAATTTTTCTTTTCAATTATATAATTTTATTTAAATTATATAATAATACATTTTTTTTTAAATAGTTGTCACCTGGATTAGGTACAGTTATATTTTATTGATAAACATTACACAGAAACAAGTTGTATTAATACTCATAAAATTTAAGTATTGCTTTATTCATAAAAATCTTTCATTGTTTCTGCATCTAAAGTACTACTACGATAGGTATAGACATACTAGCAACATCTTTCAACAAGCATAGTCTCTCATTTTTATGAAAATTATAAGGACGGGTTTCTCTCTATGCTTCCAATGTGCTCTTTGTTACTACAGTTTTAAATTTAGTACCATATAACTTCTATTTGTAATGAGTATATATATATATATATATATATATATATATATATATATATATATATATATCAATAAGTATATACAAACAATATTACAAATTACCTGAAACTTTTTAAAAGTATATTATATGTATACACCACCACCTCTATTTACAGATAATTACTACAATTAAGTACAAGTGATGATTTATAATTTATATAATAATATTACTTACTATATGCTGTTATAAATTTTGAAAGTGTCTATCATTGTATGAATTATGATTATTGGTTTTAGGTGTTATGTAATTCAAAGTTGGAATGTCTAAAGGTATTTCATTATTTTTCATGCCATATTTGTTTTGATTCATCGATTTTTGGATACTCGAATTAGTATGAACATTAAAACTGATTGTATTTAAACCATTTGGTTTTACACTTGGACTTGAAACAAAATCTGTCCATTCATCGTCGTCAACAAAACTTGATTTTTTTGGTGGCGTCGGTTGCGGTTTAGGTTTACTTGACACAAATTCACCCCAAATATCATCGTCAACAGTTTGATTATTTACAATATTTTTTTTATTATGAACTGGAGAAGCAGTTTTACTGTGGCCACTTGTAGAATCACTTTTCAAAGACTGAAGTGATTCCACAGGATTGAATCGTGATAAATCTTGCAAGTCTATACCCGGGTTGGGCCAATTAATCTGAGAATAACTTTCCAACGACAATGGTTGTAGAATTTGACCACTCTTTTGCTGAGATTGCGTTAGTCCACTGCTTGTTGACTGCATTTGGCCTGTATAGGGTGTTAGTGTTGGTTGTAACATATTTGTGTTCTCTAGTGGTACACATGGATTTACCCCTGTCCCGGTTCTTGTACTGAGTACTTGGGAACTTGTAATATCTATGTTGGTCGATGAAGCATCATTTAACATTGCGTTATTAGTAAATGATATGTTATCAGACTTCAGATTATCATTTACTGGAAAATCTACATCGAAATCAGTTTTTCTCAATGGTGCTGATACATTCTGACTTTGAACGTTGTGTGATGACTTGCTTTCTAAATTGTTAAAATTTAACTCGAAAATTGTTTTTGAATTAGATGGTAAAGCAGATTGGAATGTGTCGAAATCATCATCGTAACTATCGCTGACCACTAGTGTTTGTTCTATTTGTTTAGTTACAGTAAGTACATTCTTATCTATTAACGTAATATCTGATGTGTTATGATTAACAGTTCGTGTATCTCTAACATCTTGTTTCTCATTATTAGTAGAAGAACTGGATATAAAATTAGAGAAATCATCAAATGTTTCTTTGACTTCGCCAGGGTCAGGCCAATTCAATGTGGGCATTATTGGTTCCATCTTAATAGGTTGCAACAATTGGGTTTCATAAATGATATTTGATTTAGGTAAGGTATTACAAATTGAGTCTTCTTTTATTTGAAGCTGATTTTGAGGTAAGCTAACAGTTGGCTGGGAGGAATTAGTATCAGTTGTTCCTTTAAAATCTTGAAATTCCCAGTATTCATCAGTGTCACCAATTACATTATCAAGAGAATTATTAATTTTATCTTCCTTATTTTGGAGATTGTCTATAACTGGTTTAGGAATGAGTACTGTAGGAGCGGGCCCACAGTTATAATGGATTGTTTTAGACCTTGGAGTTTCTGAATCAGTGGGTGTAAAAATATGGGTGTCAGGAAGATTTATTTGACGTATGGGTTGAACGCTTAAAGTACTTGAATATACTTTATCTGCTTTAGTGGAAATTGCAGCTTCAAATACATCTAAATCAGTTGGAGTTGGTTCTATAACTGTTTTATCACTGTTGTTACTGCAGGCTGAAAATTTTATATTTAGAGTTATTTTACAAAACATAAAAAAATATTTACTATATTGCAGGCTTGTTATATTAATAAATTTTTATTTATATCTATTAAAAGTTAGACTCATTGTGACTTTACATTAATCTAGATCTTCTCACTACTACTTCTTCTACTACAGAATAACTACATATTGACAGAACATTTTTTTTTTATTCAAATTTTTGTTGAGACTTTAGTACACTGGAGTGACTATACCAATGTACAAAAGTCGATTGCTTGGGTACCTTAGTCCCATTCGTGTTTCAACTGTGAAGCAGTTGTGTTTGCATGGCTGTGTTTCGGTTTAAAGGGTGGGATATGGCGTGAATTTACAGGGTACAGAGGAATAACACCTGAGTCCTTAGGAATGGCAACGCATAGGGGATATCATGGGCGAAACAGTATACTCTGTTATGTCCATGGTACTGCTCATGTCTATAGGCGACAGTTACCACTTTCCATCAGGTGGGCCGTCAGCTTGTTTGCCATTCTAAGTTGTATAAAAAAAAAGCCTCATAGGGATTGTCTGAAAGTCAGTCTGTCAGTCTGTCTATAAATTAATTTAAATATAAATAATGTTATAAATGGTGGTTTGGTATAATTCAGTTGACTTAATTGTCTCCATGTCCCAAGCTAACAGGATGGCAAAAGATCTACACTTGTCTGCATGACCAAGATACTTAGAGAAAATAGGTGTTGCTGATTGATAAATTTTATTATGCCGAATTTTACATTCATGACGAAATACAAAATATAAGCGAGAGAAAAATAATTTAGTTTGCTATTACTAAGGTAACAGTACATAGTTAAAGGATTACTACACTGAACAGTAGTAGGCACTTCCCTTTTTATAATTAAATTCCCGGTTTTGATTCTCGATTTAATTTAGGAAAAAGCTTTTCTAAATTTGCTTGGTATTCTAGATTATGCCGTGTTGTGTTACCAGACCTTGGTTGTTTGAATTCTCATAATATACATACAGGTTTCATTCTATATTAATATTATTACATTAGTACACTTATACACAGTGCTTGTGCAATTGAACTAGTATTTGTTTCCCTTTTGATAAGAATGTTACTTACCATGTGAAAGTAATTCGGATATCTTCAAAGTTGAATGGTTGTGAGCCATTTGATCAAGAGTAGCCATGAGATGTTCTAAATCTAGGAGGAGGGCTTCAGCATAAGTGACTATAGGATAATTGGATCAAGCGGAGAGTATGGGTGGTAAGGTATCCATGTGCAAGACATGCAAAAAAATGTACACTTGTGAGAAAATAGCATTAATCTAGTTCATATATTGTGATGTTCTATGATGCTATGTTACAGCACGAAAATTTCTTCAATTCTCTTTTTAATTTTAATTTTTACACTTAAATTATTTATTTAGTAGTGTGGTAAACAAAAAGTGCATGAAAACCAACCTGCCATTTACAAGTTTGGTGCAAAACTCGTGTTGTAAATTGCTAATTTGTTAGTGGTATTCACGGCATAATTTACCATTTGCGCATTGTAGTTGTACATATATATGGACCTATG
Source organism: Galleria mellonella (assembly GCF_026898425.1). Classification (NCBI taxonomy): domain Eukaryota; kingdom Metazoa; phylum Arthropoda; class Insecta; order Lepidoptera; family Pyralidae; genus Galleria; species Galleria mellonella. Next base: position 5,706,932 of record NW_026442138.1, read on the forward strand.
CATAATTTAAACTAATAATTTTAATAAATATTTCCAGTTTCAATACTTACATTCTTGTCCATTTGATGTAAATGGGTCAGTCCATGTTCCAGATTTGTTTGTCACTTTATCAATATTAGGGATATCATTCTGTGTATTTGGTGTGGCTTGCTTTTGTGGTTGAAGAGGTGCTGTGCTTAGGTTTGCAGCATATTTTGGCATACTATTATAACTCCACTTGGGACCAAATAACTGCAATTTTAAAAATGATGAACATATCAACTGGTACAATAAATAGACCAAAGAAGTAACATAAATAAAGTTAATTGAAAATTTTAATCTTGATAATCATATAAAACAAGAAAATATTTAGCTAGGCTAGCTGATCCACCTAACAAGATTTTGCCCCATGCTGCCATGTGCCTAGTGATTACATTTTTTCATATTGGGTTAAAACTGTTTTATTTTTCAAGCAAACTTTAAAAAAATTTCATTTAAATTAAAATCGTGATACATAATGTTTATACATTAATATTACTCTATTGTTTATTTAATTATTATTACATATTAGGAATTCAACATAATACTATTATCAAAGTAAGTAAAATGAAACATTTATCTCAAAATAATGTGTTCAGTTTGAGGTATACTGGAACATATAGAAAGAGATGTATATATTAGATTAAGATAGTCGATATTGTTTACATATCAGGTAGAAAATTAATATGAACCACGAGTACAAACATAACTTTATAATAAAGAAAGATGTTTAAACATTAGTTTAAATGTACTTACAATATTTCTAGAATCAATGCATAAAGCTTTCAATAAAGTTTTCTGTGCTAGTGATTTATTCCAGTTTACCATGTAAGGTTGTCTTACATCAGTTTCCATCAAGTGACCCCATGTTTCACTAAGTAAACCATCAAGTGTTGCTTCAAATTTTTCATCAGTCTCTGTTAATTCTTCTTCAAATATTGAATTTAAAATTTTATTTATTCTTTCCATAACTTGAACTTCATTATCTGGTGATTGTAAATTTAAAACTGGTACTTGTTGATAAACGGATGCAGGTTCTTGAGGTAATACCATTTCTGTAGATTCTACACCAGATGATCTAAAGTCATCAAAATCTCCAAAATCATCCTCATCATCTTCAACACAATGTGTTAAGTTTATTTGTGTTTCAATTTGTTTATTATCAGAAGATAAATCAGTATGTGTTAATGTGGTATTTAACTGATCATTATTATTATTTTCAAAATTTGCTGTAAAATTACCAAAATCTGAGTTTTCCCCTTCATTATTTTCCCAAGGATTTTCACATGTATCAGCAATAGCAGGATAACTGTCAATGACTTTATCATCAGAATTAATAAATTGGAAGTCATCAAAGTCATCATTTAATACGTTTTCATTTTTAGGTTCAAAAGATGTATTCAATTCTTCTTTATTAATTTCAGATATAGTATCACATATAGGAGATATATTAAATTCTTCTTTATTTATTTCAGATACAGTATCACATACAGAAGATGTCTGAAATTCTTCTTTATTTATTTCAGATACACATACTTTTTGGATGGGAAAATCTTGCAAATTTTCACTTTTATTTATTTCTAAATTACTTTCACCTACTACATTAAAAGATTCTATTTCTTCAACATGATCTAAGCCTTTGGTTGAATCTTCTAAAATATTTTGAATTCTAGATGGTATATTATGACTAATATTAATGTTACTACTACTTGGAATGTTTGACAGTTCATTTTTTATGGAACTATGTGTGTCATTGTCATTTAATGTATCTTCATACTTTGCCTCATTTTTACTGCTGGCACTCACAGACTCTTGATCCAGTTTCAAATCTAAATCTTCAACAATATCTTCTTCAGTACTCAAATTATTTGTTATACTGGCCCCTGTTATTCCTTCAACTTGTAATTCAGATTCTTCTTTTAAAATATCATCATTTTTGTTATAATTTTTTAAAATTTTTTCAGTACTTGAAGATTCATCCTTTTTTTCTGATAATGATGATTCAAACTGATCATATGAACTAAAATCTCCGTAATTATAATCACTGTTATCTTCATCATCATAATTTGAAACTGTAAATTCAATCAAAAATGCTTTATAAACAATCTTTTATTTAATGACAGTGTGATGTGAAAATCATAGTCTCTATGGGAAATAGACAATATTAACTTTTGAACCCTACATGAGATGCTAGGGCACCCTTGAATGGTTTATTTTTATATTTCTTAACTTATGGTTAATATACAGATGTTAGCTCTTGTGTATTTTAGTTTAATTATGATTATTACTGATTAATAAAACTATTTTATTTATTTATTCATTAGTACATATATGTGTACATCGCAGATTTAATGCTATAAGCATCCTCTTCCGGTCAACCATAGAGAAGTATCAGAATACTCAGATGTGGTAGAATATAAGTAGATATAAGTAGATGAATGTAGAATTTTATTAATACCTCTACAAGTGGTGTGGGATTCATGTGTACCACAGTGTAAGAATAACATAAGCATTTTTTTCTTTAGATATCATAATTTTCCCAAATTAAGTATTAGTGATTTTTGCTGATATTTTTTATACAACATATATATTAATGAAGTAATTATAAATGAGACAATAAACAATTATTAAACTGATTTTGTAATTGAGTTATATAAGTAAGTGGGTTGTTATATTATTTTTTGAATAGTTGTCAGTCACTAGATAACAAGGAATAAATTCTATATTAAACAAATAAGCTGGCATAAGAAGAAGAGGAATTCAATATGGTTAATAGATTATTTGGATGATGAACATAATAGTATTATAAAAGATTTTTATATATCTTTGAAAATGGGATTTTCACATATCTGTGCAATTTTCACATGTCTGTGGAAATGGGAACAACTGTAATTTTAAATACTGATTTTAATGAGAGATATAAAATAGTCATTTGCAGCAATTGTCAAAAAATCTATACTCAGTCAAAGATAGGAAGCTTGTTGGTTTTGCCTAAAAATTAGATATAAAAAAAAGGAAGAAAAGTGTAAGATCTTTAAAGCATTCGATTTTAATTATTTGACTTATGTAAATGTAGGACAATGATTATAATGTAAATGGAATTCTGAGCATATCAACCAGACTTGCCAATTGAATCCCATTGTTTTGAAGTAATGAAGGAAGAATATGGTCCTACCATTACCGCTACTATCTTTTATAGTACTTTATTTTCTCAAGGTTCAAATTGAATTTAAAGATAACTTGTGAAAGTAATACATTCTATTATTTTTATAATGAGGAACAATGATGTGTTATAAGTGCTTTATATATCATTATTATTTATTCGATTACATCAATTTGAGCTATTATACTTACGGTTATACTGCATATCAAAATCTTCAGCATCTTTGTCATCCTCGCATTGGTCAGGAGGTGGAGGAGTGCTACAAACAAGTGGAGGTATCGACATACTTGGAGATTAAATCTATTTAACGAAGATCTGTTATTTTTCACAATTTAACGTTGGAGATTTATAAAATAATAAGAACGCAACATGTTATTGAAAATAAAGATATAAAATGATTATAAAGAGGACAGCTGTTAATATTACAATAATTGACAAATTTCAATTACAACGATTGACTAATTACTGACATTGGCATTTGCACTGACAGTTTTTATTTTTTTATTTTTACGGTCTCTGGAATGCATCAAATCTAAACTTAGCTTAAATCGAATTTTTTGGAGATTTTTTAATTTTTTTTTTAATTTTAATATATACATTGTACACATACATGCGTTTGTCTGTCTTTAAAATATACAAAATGCTAACTAATAGGGTTCGTCATTATATTTACAAAATTTATACTTCTTTAATTATATCATGAATTTTTGATAGGCTACTGAGTCTTAGAACAAGGCTCAAGAGCCTAAGTGTAGACTTTGTGGTTTAAACAATTACGGTAGTTAGTGTATAGAAAATGTTTGATATGTCAATTATTTATTAATGACAAATTTTGTATTTCTAGATTATATATTTAACACAGTTAATGTAGAAAGTATGCAAGCAGATTATATCTTAATTTGGTAGAGTTATACGGCCGTATAAAATTTTCTATACACTAGTCTGCTATGAATTGAGTAAAATAACAACTGATAAAGTATCTTTCGTCCTCTTTTTACTAATTATATTTGTATAAGAAGAAAGGAGGCAATCATATGATTTACGGTTTTATCATTCCTTCTATGTAATTCCTTGTTTTTAAGGCTATATTGCAATTTTGATTGCAATAAAAAAAATTTACAATTTTAGGCTACTTGAGGGTACAGATGGGCAAAGCACCGGGTTTAAACCCGGTGCTTTGGTAAAAACCCAATAAACACCCATAAACTCCCATAATCACCCAAAAAAATAGGTTTTTACGTATTTTTTTGAAAATATGTAAGTAATACCAATAAATTATTTTTATAAATTGTATTGATCAATTCTACAATATTAAATAAAACGTTAACTAATAATATTTCAGGAAATTTTAAAAATCTATATATAATAAAATGAAAGTAATTAATTTTCAGTGTTTTCATGTTGCAGTTGATCAACATGTTGGCCTTTTGCTTCCCGTAGATACTTTAAAATTTCTTCATAACACCTCGTTCGCACACATGGCCGTATATATTTAAATTCTTGAACCACTAACAGTCCGAAATACTCATTTCTTTTATCCTCTTCTCCATAAATTAAGCATTTAGAACAGTTTGTTTCTTCTTTCAGTAAATTTTCTTTTACTTTATCCTCGTTTTTTTTCTTTGTTGCGACGACGCTGGGTAAATCATCTGGACACTGGGTCTCACTATCGCCAAATATATTTGGAGATCGGCTTCGGCTACGGCTTGGCAGACATTTTTTTCTTTCTACAATTTTAAATTAAATTTATTAGAATAAATGCTTCGAACACACACGATCTAAGTACCTTTTGTGTTTATTATACCTTACCTACCTAGGTATAAAAAGAGTACTTACGTAGATTTTCTTTTATTAACTGTTTTATACGAAGATCTTGATCTCTCAAATTAGCATCCATTTTACTTCCAGTGATTATCAACTAAATTAATAATCCACAAAGTATTAAATAACGTTTTTATGAAATATTTAGCACAAAAACAATACCCTTTAAATATCGATCGTCAGTAACTGTGGCTGACTTACCTATATTCTAGCAAGCAGGACTGCCAGATGTGAAGGGGAAATCCCCAATAAATTGTTGCATGTGACTGATGATGTGAGCATGTTCGTTTCATAATAAAAATGTTGCCAGGTAACCAAAAAGTCGTATGTTTTTGTGCGAATTACGATCATAATCTTTACGATCGTACATTAAAAAATAGACAAATAATAGTATGAGTACGATTTAAATCGTATATCTGTCAACCCTGCTAGCAAGACAGCGACAAAATCACGTTGCATAACAATGTAGCCCAAGCTTATATCTTATGAAATATACGGAAGAGATACGGACTTAGAAAAAACAGAAATGTTGTTCTTTGTGGAAGTCATTGATGAAATTCTATGTATTTTAGCCCGCAAACTTTCTTCAAACAAAAACAGCGCCATCTAGTATCGAGTTCTGTAATTATCTCTTTGTTTATGGATTTGAAGTAAGACCGCCACGCATGCAATACATTATGACTGGGGATTCCCCTATTCGTCGACGCTGAATATGAGGCGACGACAATCACTGTCAAACGTGTTCACTATTACTCTGACTCTGGTAACGTGACTTCCTGGTAACGTGTTAGGTAGGAAAAGCAGTAAAAAAGTGCATATTAAGGGAGCAGATTTGAAATAATATTTATACTTAACAAGAAATAATTAAAGGTAAGTGGATTTTTGAATGATACAATTATATCATGATCACTTAACAATTTTAACTTAAAATTAGATGTATTATTACAAGCTTTTATTTAGCTTGCGTTATGTAAATAAAAGTATGTAGGTATGTTCGTATGTTGATGCAATTATCCTCAATCCTCAACCGACTGGGATAAAATTTTCCATACACGTTTATTTTGGATGATAGTGCATAGTTAGCTGAGAGTCGTCATTGGATAATAATGGTGGATAGCCTAAGATGTGTACTAGATATTTATTTTTAACATAATATGCGTAAGTACCTAATCGAATTAAAGAAGTTGCTGAGAAAAATACAGAACAATACGATAATAAACTAGCGTCTGCGTTTAATCCTCCGAGGAGATGTAATTTTACAAAGGTTTTTTGTATTTATTTTATTATTTTTTTAATAAATTTATTGTAAATAACAAGAAATAATCATTGTAAAAAAATAGGCACTCTATTGTTGAATTTTCGTCAGACCAACTAATCATCGTTCATTTTTTTAGGTTCAATGGGGAGACCTAAAGATTTACGCATATGGGAGCACTACCGTACTTTACCAAACAAGTCTGTTTCTTGCAAGCTTTGTAATAAGGTCTACAAATTCAGTAATGCTGCCAAAATGCTTCAACATCTTATCACTTGTCCAAAATCTCCAGAAACATTAAAAGACTCTATGAAACTTATAAAAGATAGCTCGTCCAAAACCAAAATGTCTGGACTGTCAGAGATAGAGACAAATGATTCTTTTATAAGCCCCTCGTCGTCTGCTAACACTACAATAAATGCTGAGTTTCAAGACACCGATGATCATATAAAAACAGAATTAGCGAGAGCTATATTTGTAACAGGGACGCCATTATCGATGGTGCAACATCCTTTATGGATACAATTTTTCGAAAAATTGCAACCAAAATTTAAAATACCTTCACGTAAAGCTTTAGCGACAAAATACTTAGATAAAATATATAGAGAAATGCGTTTTGAGTTAAATGAGGAACTAAATGCTTGTAGTTACTTACACCTTCAGTGCGATGGCTGGTCTAATTTAAGAAATGAAGGAATAATAAACTTTCTTATATCAAAACCTCAACCTGCATACGTTAAAAGTTTGAATACAGAAAGTAATCCTCACACTAGTGAATACCTTAGCCAAGAAGTTGAAAAAGTAATGAAAGTGTATGGAGCAAATAAGTTTCTTGTACTTATTGGCGATAACGCTAGAAATATACAAAAGGCATTCGAATTAACAAAACTCAAATATCCACATGTTGTTCCTCTCGGTTGCTGTGCACATATCCTTAACTTGTTGTGCCAAGATATTGTAAAGATACAAGAAGTAACTGTGTTTATTATGCAAGCCATAAATATAATAAAAACTGTTAAAAGGAGTCAACGATTAAGTTCCTTGTTGATAAAATCAAGGCAGGGTGAAGATTCTACACAAACACTAAAATTGCCTTGTGCTACAAGATGGGGAAGTAATGTTACTTCGTTAAAAAGTTTGAAAGCAAATAAGATAGCTTTGCAAATATTAACAGTTAGAGAAGATGTGGTAATTTCAAGAGATATTAAAGATTTAATTCTAAGTGATGATTTCTGGACGAAGACAGGGGAATGTATAAGTATTTTGGAACCAGTCACTGAAAGCATATTTTACTTAGAGAGCGACCAGAATCGTTTGCATCGCACATATATTACATTTAGAGATGTACAAGCTAAGATACGTTTTGCATTAAATGAGATTTCGACATTGAGCGAAGAAAGCAAACAGCAGATTCTAACATCAGTATCTTCAAGATGCAATATGGCAATGAGGCCAATACATTTTGCAGCATATATTCTAGACCCCAGGACTCTAGGAGTCGAACTTACTCAAGAGGAAGAACTTAAGGGTATGGAGTTTATCTACAATTTAAGCCAACACTTAAGTTTGTCAAATGTAATGGCAGATTTGGCGTGTTATAAAGCTAAAGAAAACTTTTGGGCCAGAGGATTTGTATGGAGCTCATTAGATAGCATTGAGCCCCTAATATGGTGGAAAGGTATTTGTGGTTCCACTGAGTTAAGCAAAGTAGCGATTCGTATTCTATCAGCTCCCTGTACTTCGGCAGCCACTGAGCGTTCCTTTAGTATCCAAGGCTACATACATAATAACAAAAGAAATCGATTTACAACTGAAAGAACTGAAAAAATTTCATTCATTTGTTATAACTGGAATCTTAAACATAAAGCTGAATGCGAGGACATTCAGTTTAATGAAGAAAATACCTTAGAAGCTTTCATTGAGCAAGTAAATGAACATAACAGTTTAGACGAAATAGAGCCTATCGAACCTATACAATTCATCGCTTGTAATAACTCTGAATCTGACAGTGATTGACTGTAGTTTTACATTTTACTTTCATCTCTTTCTTAATAAACTCAAAATCAAATTAAAAGTTTTTTATTCTGTAGGCTGCATAATAATATTGTCTATGTCCAGTATAGTGGACGTCTTGCGGCTGAGATGACGATGATGAAGTACAAAATCATAAACACCCAAAAATTTGGGTGTTTATGGGGTTTAAACCCAATAAACCCAAAACACCCGGTTTTTACCCACCAGACTTTAAACCCACCCAGGTGGATTGCCCATCTCTACTTGAGGGCCACAGACTAGAGATACTATGATTAAAAATTAAGGTCCAATTTTTAGCGAATTCCGGTTTGTTTTATCTGGCAACACTGCTTATAATGGTAACACAATACTGACTGAACAAAAAAAGCCGCACTTATTCGGCGTTCAATTTTTGTTATTTATCAATTTATTTACATGTTGAAACTGTGCTAGTAGTATAATATCTTTAAATCATCAACGTAACCGGACCTGAATTATTCAGGTAAGCAGAAACTACATATAGAAATTGTACAATTTCCATAGTAAATAATGATGGCCACTTGTTATCTTGTTATTTAATATTCTATCTACGTTTTTATTATTGAAATGTAGCATGATTTATAGCTATTATTGTTATGTCTCTAACGTATAATAAGCTTATATTGCTAAATTACTACGAAATTAATCAAAAAAGATAGTAATAAGAGAAAGCACTGTCAATAACCTTTGACATGTGTCATTGCTTACGTGTCATCTCGTCCCGACTCGTACCTTCATTTTGTGAACCTAGCCAGTTCCCGAGGTGCCCATGTATTTTTTCAAAATATACCTCATATCTTTGTGGCAAGCTGTTTATATATAAATACTATATAAACTAAAGGTTTGTATGTATATATTATCTTACAACTTATTTAGCCCTTTTCAGTTCTAGAGCAGTTCCATTTTACTTTCAGAATCTATTCAGTTATATTATGAAGTATCGGTGATTGAAATAGGAATTAAATATTAATCTACATTAAATTAAATATACTTCATAGTATATATATATATGATCACTATTTAGTTTAATATTGTTTGGATATAAACAATATTTGTTTAACAAATCAATGTTATGTAGATTTAGAAATGTAAAGGGTTATCCTCTTAATCAATCTTTTAATGATTGAATTATTAGATTGTATATAAAAAGTTTTTTATCTAAACTCTAAAAATGCATTTTATTACTTACTAAAAGATTTGTTTATTATACTATAATATTAAGACATCAGATTTTTAAATGTTATTAATTAATAGTTTTCAAGTAATAATTGAATAAAAATGAGGAAAATAAACAAATGTGATATATTTTACAAGAAAGAAGACAGCATTATATTCATATTTACAGTGTATTATGTTGTGCCCATGGACTGTTTATATCTATAGGTGACAGTTTACCATTTGGTTGGCCGTTAGCTTGTTTGCTACCTGTAAATAAAAACTTTAATAAAATTCTAGTATGATACAAATCTAGATAATATATACATATACACGTATATATATACATATATACGTATATATATACATATATACGTATATATATATACATATATATATATATATATATATATATATATGAATTATATAAATCTCAAGAAATGTATAAAATGTAGATAATTTCATTCAACAATTTTTTATTATTTTTGTCTTAGAGTTTTTCTCTTAAGAACATACTATTTCAATAGCTTCACTTTTTGCATAGCCTATAAAATATATAAGTGGCCATTTTGTGTATTGTAACACTTGTTACACTATGAAATTAACTAATTATAAAATTTATAAGGTTTACTGTTGTGATCCCTACAAAACATTAGCCATAAACTATAATGCCAAGGATTTATTCACTCACTCACTCACCTATCAATGGTTGGTCTTTGTGTTTTCTATATATAGTATATATGAATTTACAAAATAAGTATTTAAGTATGTCTGTTTAGTCTGTGACTAGATGGAGTTGTATAATAAGTACATTGATATTAATTATTATTATTTTTCTCTTTACAAAGTTTTCTATACATGGCTGAAGCTAAGTGTTTCAAGATATCAATCAAATATGGTTACATTAGTAAGAATTTAGGCACTAGGCAACATGTATTTAGTAGCTTTTTGGAGGACAGTATATGTAGCTGGTTGTATATGCAATATTTCAAGGTTTGTGTGAAGTGTATTCGAAATAACACCCATTGAAGATAGTGTGATTGCTACTGTTGAAGTATGAAGATACCACTGAGATTTAATTTCTATGGAAAAATCTATACAACTTCGAGTAAATTGTTTTTCTAAGGCTGTGAGTGTTGCAGATTGCTATGTCTATAAGGAAAACTATTTTGTTGTCTTTGTTGAGAATAGTTATTTCTGGTCTTTTATAATATATTGTTTTTGATGTCTGTTATAATTAGTATTTGACTGAACTTTTGGTTTCGGTTAGTTTCAGTCAGAATTTCTACTGAAACTAAGGCCAGTTTCGGTTTCAGCCAAAACTTTCGGCCGCGCTGAATCTTTCTGTGTGTGTTTGTCTAACTGAAAGTTTTTTTCAAATTTACTTCCAAGAGTAAGTCATAATTTTAACATGTTTTTACATATAAATATATATGACATATTTGTTACATACTTTAAATAGTGTTTATTATTACCCTTTAACTATCTGTATGTTTGTGTAAATAATTGTGTAAAAAATACACTTGATTTCAGTATAGAAGAGAAATTTTAAATGTTTCAGTAAGTTTTGGTTTCGGCCGAAACTGAGACCAAGGCCGAAAGTTTGGTTTCGGTTTCAGCTGTAAAACCTGTTTCAGTCAGACACTAGTTATAATGTATTGTTTTGTCTGTTCTGATGGTTTATTCCCAATATATTTTGTAATAGTTGTTTTCAAGTAATGTTTGTGGTTGGTATTTGTAATATGCTGGTTTTTCTGTGATTATATTATATTGATTATATTAGACTATTACATATTGAAAAATTTTTGCTACTACAATGTCATGTCGGTGTTTGTAATTAGTTTGGACTATGGATTTACAGGCACTGGTCACATGTTGAATTGTTTCTGAAGTCTCATGGTTGCGGTATGCCGGTTATAGTAATAGTGTGAGTGATATGTTTTTTAAAATCTTTATTATTATCCACTCAGACCTAGATTGGCATTATGAAAGCTTCACTTTCAGGGAATAGGTCTCCATGAATTTGCCACACATTCAATGTTTTTTTGTCAATATGTGGTAGTTGTAAACCATGGTAATGGCCTTCTGTGCAGTGATTTTTGTTGTCAATTTAAAATCTTGTCCCTATCCTGTATAATTTTTACATTCCATTTGACATTACTGTCTTCTAAGTTTAATTGTGTAAGTAACATGTTTATGTGTATGTATATTTTGTGAAATTCTGATTTTTCTGATTGTTTGTAAAAGTTATTTCTTAAATTTGTTATGAAGATTAACAATATCACTTAAGAGGGTAAGGTGATAAGTTTTCAGCCTGGCCATAGTTTGATTTTCATTTAATGAGATTATAAATCCTGCTTAGATCTATTGAATATTTGAAAGAGTATTATATATTTATACACTACTTTGTTAGCATATACTGCACTTACGGGCTGAGACCAAGTAAGTGCAGTGTGTGAGTTTTTGTGTGTGTGCACGCGGGCCTATGTGTGCATGTGCATGCTCACGCGCCTGTGGCTATGTGTATGTAATTATTACATTTTATTTAAATTTTCTATTCTTTATTTTCAAAATGTTTATTTTGTTTTTTAAATCTAGATTTACAGGTTTGTTACATCAAGCAGTTCTAAGGGTTTCTATTAATTAAAGTTTAGGGGAATCTTCTTGCAAGAATTTGCATACGATACGACATGTATTTAGGATGACTGCTTTTTGCATTGTGATCTATTTCTTATCAATCTATTTCTTATGATTACTTGTTTGATCAGCAATACGCTGCTCAGTAAATTTACATTTGGATATCGTTGAACAAATTCTGTGTAGTTTTGTTTTATGTAAGTAGTTCTATTTATTTCAATAGGGACGTATAATATATGTATATATATAGGACGCATATTGTTATCCCATTTCATGCAGACCTTAACTTTACCAGTTTCAGTGGTCACAGAATGTGGGGCTTGTGCCTCCTACGAAATACCCTCAACCAGTTCTATTGCATTACATTGTATATCCTGAATTTCAGTTACGTCGGCTGTGATCTTTTTGTCGATAGAGACCCATCTGTTTAGTTTCTCATCGCCAATAGATTGTATGCTCCCATCAGAGGTTCCAGATGCGCCCTGCCCATCGCCCCCGTAAAGTGACGTTATACCTGTCTTTACCTCGTCTCTCCATTTTTAGTGGGTTGCTATTGAACTGTTGGTCGTACCAGTAATATGTCAGTCACGTATCTGACCCCTATTGAATCAGCTGGTTGATCCAGACGTATGAGTGGATTTGAGGAAGCTTATTATTATTGATATTTTTATATGCTCTTTGTTCTGTAATTAACATATTCAGTCTGATTAAAATTTTCGGTCAGTAGAAAGCTCCATTTTCCATAGTCATATAAATAATTGTAAATTACTTCCTTTGATAAACAGACAGACATTTAAGTGTAAACTCTTGAAAAAGAAACTTTCATATTCTATATTAATTTTCATCTATTTGCAGGTGGAAAGGTGGATGCAGCTAATGCAATGGAGCTGCAAGCAGTGTTGGTCCTTTGCGGCGTGGGAGTTATTGTGGTTGCTGTACTATTGCTAATGGGGTTGTTTTCAGCCTCTGGCACTAGTTATGAAGAAGCAATAGCTCAGCAACGCAAAGCAACAACTGAACTGCTTGCTTTAGCTGAAAATAAGAACAAACCAAAGAAGAGTAACAAAAAAGCTAATAAGAAGGTAAACTCTCATGCAATATTAATTATGACGAATAAAAGATTTGCCACTTTTACATGGGAAAAACATGACAGTTGTAGGTATTTAATTAAATTACGTAGCAGATGATTTGGGCATATAGAAGTATTTGGTGTGACATGAACAGTTATGTTCGGATATCTATAATTCTATATGTATTATAACTTAGAAGCATATAGCTATAGTATTTTAACATTTGCTTTTGCAAATGCTGTAAGTGTACTATCCTATGAATGTTATTTTCTCTTATATAATTAAAACTAACTTAACCATAATATAATTACGTTCTTTGTAACAAACAGTTTTCGCTCCTCAAGAATTATTAAAAAATTCAATCATTATAGAATATTGTGCATCCAACATAGGAGTAAACACTTGTGATTAAGAAAAATTGGTAAAATTCACAAAAATATCTTAGTCACAAAAAATTTAGATACATTAAGAAATTCCTTTTTTTGGAAGCTTTGGTGCAGAATAAAAGCATGTAGGAGACTGTAGAAGACCTATAATGAGAGACAAAAAATACTTATCAGAAGGCACCTTTACTATACATTGAGTGTTAAGCTACGGGTAAATGTTATTTATTCATAGACAACTGACAGAAAAATACATGAATGATAGTGATAAGTAGAAATAAATAGAATTTTTGTTCTTATTATCTTATCTTTATAGGTATGCAATGTTTAAGAAATAGGGTTATCATAACTTTTATATATAATCATTTTCTCAATATTACTATGAAATATTTATCTACTTATGCTAAATTAAATTCGGGGCAAACTTTTTTTTTTGCGTAGCAATAATTTACTTTTTAGGCAGCAATTAATTTTGTTTTAGTACTTAATATTTTATGTTTCTGCAGTACAGATAAATTTAATCAATTTGTTTTTGTTTATCTTAAACTTAATTAGATTTCTTTTTGTATTTATTAATAGTTAGCAAAAAAGGAGAAAAACAAGGATAATACTGGATTAGCGACTGGCAGTGAGTTGGAGAGTGAGGCACCAGCTGAGAGTGGCGTTGATGATGACGTTGTACCTGCATCGAAGCCGCATGTTGAATTCTGTCCACCAGTAGTTGTTGATGTCCCTAGGGATTCCCCTCCAAACATTAAGGTAAGTTGACTTTATTATCGGCTTATAATTTTATTTACTCAATTTAGAATAACAAAGAAACTGACGATCTACATAATGAAATGTGGTAATCATTATTTGTAGAAATGAAACATTCTATGAGCATCATAGGATACATCATACCTTTCATAATTTTACTTCTAATACTGTCATATGTCATATATGTACTAAGTTGTTGTGATCCTTTATTTCTCTATATATATTTTGAAAAATAAGTAATTTATATAATTCGAGTATCATAAAAATAATGTTTTTTTTCTTAATTTTTTTCATTCTTTTAATTTCTTCATTGTTGTTTAAAAAAAGTAGACTCTTTTTAAACATGGACATTAGCAATGGTCTATATTTTAAATACACTATCAGGACTTATAATACATATTTATATCTAGTTTATACTTTGACTAATTCAATTCATCTGCACTTGATTGTGCCATCCAGCGTGATATCATCACATGCAGCCTATGATGTCACTCGATGTCAATGTGAATATAGGGATTGTTAGTTTTACTAAATCAAATATAATTGAGTAGTTTGTTCCACCATTGTATGGTAGTCTTATCTTCTGCCTTGTTTTATCAATTTTTTAGGGTTGGCTGATGATTACAAGTGGCCATCCTTTTTTAGTAAAAATATGTGTTAATTATTGAAATGTATTCTTTAAAATTAGTGTTTGTGTTCATTAATGGGGTCTCAGAATTTTTTTTTTTTCTAGAATATATTACCATTAACAAAACAAAAAATTCTAATAACAATGTATCTGTACCAATGGCACTCCACAGTACGAGGTATGTACATACCTATTATTAGTCCTGTTGGTGCAGATCTTAGATTATATAGATAGTGTCTCCATGCAAATGCTACGACAAAAACATGTTAACTTTTTTATGAGGATGATAAGGCACACATTTGAATTATTAGTTTAAATTAAGGTAAATAAGTGAAAGTTGTAACCTAAAATATTATTACTATGTTTATTCTTTTATAATATATTTATTTTATTTATATATTTAATTATATTATTTATTTATTATCATTATTATATTCCCAAGAATGTGGTAAATAAAACCTCATATTTTTTTCATATTGCTTTGAAAATTAATAACATTTTAAGATGAAGTTTAAAAATCGCTATCTGTGGACCCATGTATACTTTAAATATAGATGGATAATGTCACTAAAATTTACAATCAGTTTAAATTTTTCTTTTTTTATTTAAACGATTCTTTGAATATGAATATCTCAGAAACTTTGTAGACTTAAAACATGTATTGATTTCAGAATTAATGGAAGTGGGAGCCATTTTAATTTTATGCGTATGGGTTTTTGGAAATATCTATCTATGGGAATGAAAATATGAGTTAATTGTAATTAAGTTGACTAAACGTAAAAATTATTGAATTGTATATATAACAAAAATCCTTTAGAAAAAGTATATATAGATGAATTAAAAATCTCCATTTTGAAGTTATATTATGTAATAAAATTGTACAAAATATAATAATAAAGAAAAATAATTCAATTCTTATTGAAAAAACTCCACCTCATTTCGGGAATTTAATTTCAATTGTTAGGAGTTTTTCCGAACACTTGCAACAATAAAAAATGGCGTGATTTTTTTTTAAAAAAATGTGAAATACTTAAAATTTTACATAATTACCGGTTATAAGTGATTCCTGTTATTAGTTCTATTTTTGTCTTATATGTATGCTTCTTTTTAGAGCGCAAAAACTCATTTTATTTATTAAATTATTAAATATACATACGTCAAGATACATTATGTGCGTAGGAATACTAATAAAAAATAAGTCAGCTGAATTGCTGACAAAAAGTTGACCGCAACTTATCGCACTACGGTGGAGCATCACCGTTATCACGACTAGTACCTTGGTTAGGAATAGCGGAGCCGCTAGGACCCCGTTCCTGGTCGTTTCTTTTTGGTGTTTACCATTACAAGGTTTTATCTGTAGTTGCTACACTTGGCAGGCGGGTTGGCAACCATAGTCAGACTTTTGGTACTGTTTCAAAAGGAACGCTGTTGCCCACTCCTCGACCATAAGATCCCTTAGTCGCCTCCTTCGACACCCACGGGAAAGGAAGGGGTGGCCTATTCTATGCCAAAAAACGAGTCAGCTAATTTGCAATTAATTGATATAAATTTTACCTGTTTGTAAGCCTCGATGCTCCATCTATATAATCTAAGGTGAATCAAGTCAAACAGATGAAAGCTTTTTTTTTTGAAGAATTTTATTTTTCTAGAATTTGATTGTATATAGATTTTTTCTAGAGGAAAAAAATATTTTCTCTGGAATCCTATTAATAAATACTAACACTAACTGAATTTCGTTAACTATCATGTATGACTAGTCTTTATTATATCACTTTAATTCACTCATTCTATCCCTATGATAATTTCATCAATTTCATTCAATTGTTTGTCATGGAAACAAACTCAATTTACATTAAAATATAATAGTATTTATCTCAGTATATATGCACATTATAACTCTTAAAATATCAGGAGTATCACGAAATGATATTAAAGTGTGACATCTAATGTCTGTAAAAAGTTCCTTTATAAAATTAGTAGGAAATAGGATATGTATTAATTTTTTTTTAATGGGTGAAAATGGAATGGTTACGCCTTCTGTACTATTAGTATATGCTGGCGATGCGCCAGTGAATGATGATACTTGAGAATGAAAGCAGGTCAGTTAGCCCATGGTGGCTAATTCTACAAGAATTAATTGTGATGGTTTTCAAGAGTGGTTCCTCATAGAGGTTGACCTGATAGTGTATATTGCTAGCAATGGGGCTGTAAGACCTTATTACTAACAATCCCTTTCCCGCCTGTATTAAATGTCACCTATCATAACAACATTGACTGTAGGTAAAGTTATCATAATAAGTAACATTTACCTATTTATTGGATGTAATAGAAGGGGATAATTATTCAAAACTCTGCACTACTAATATTCATAAAATTGAATTTCTTTTAGAACATAGGTCGATATGCGAAAATGACTTTAAAAATATTTTTACAAGTAGATTTTAAATATTTGTACGGAAAGTCCAATGTCGAAAGTATTTGCTGGATTCCGGGTACTATACCCTTATCTTATTTTTTTTATATATTTTTTTATTTATAAATAAGATACCCTTTATAGTATGCCATATATTTTAACTTGTCATTCTTAAATTTGCTAATTCTGCATCTGCAATGAATCAGATCTTGTAACATTGACTATACTTTCTCACACTTTTAATGTACTAGAATTTACCAATACTTACCACTAGTATCACAGTATGTGTTCACTTTGTATATATACATATGTACATAGGGCTATATCTGTACAGATCCGCAAACGCGGTAAGGATCCTAAAGTTAAGCCGATACTATTAAATAAAGAGGATCCGAGCTGCATTAACGATCCAAACATGCTGCCTTCACCCACTACTACAGTCTCCAATCGTTTCGAGGAGATGCACCCCAAGGACGAGTTCGAGTTAATGCAATCGTCACTCACCACCGAAAAAGTGAGTTGCTCAGCTGCGCTCCACTTGTCAGTTGTCGTGTTTGTTTTTTTTTTTTGGATTGAAGTTTCTGATTTTGTTTTATCATTGGTTTCTTTTTCTGTTTCATCTTTATAGAGATTTCTCATATTTTAACTCGGTTATTATGACTATATATGTCCATCAAATGTCATGTTGGGGAATAACAACTGAATGATAATCATACCTTCTCAACTAATGCATGCTGCATGCATTTCTGATGGCTTGGTCCTGATACTTATTTCCTTATTGAGATCTAAAAATATATATGTGAGGGTGAAATAAACAAACATTGTGAAATCTACTTTTACTGATTTAAAATTCATTTGATAAACTAACTTCAGTTAAAAAATTGTGTATTTAATGTAGACTTAGTAGTTATCGTAATAATAATATTAGTAAGATTTTATTTTATATATTGAGTTATTAAATTGTTTGTCTCATAGCTAACAATATTTATAGGATATAAGTAGAACGGTATTGAGTTATAAATATTCTTTTTTTATTTATTAGTTGCCAGAGAAGAAAGAGGAAGTGGTTGAGAAAAAGGAGAAGAAAGAATCGAAGGTAGTAAAAGGCGGCAAAGCAGCTGTCAAACCGGCGCAGCTTCCTGAACCCGTGAAGGAAGAAGCTGTTCGGGAGCGTCACAACAGCGGCGATGTACCAAAAGAACAACGTAAAGGTATCTTTTATTTATACATGGAACTTTTTTAATCAGTATCCAATTTCACTTTTTAACTTTACTGTCATGTATTTTTATAGAACACAATATGGTGTTCTATAAAAATATGTGACAGTAAAGTTATCCTAAAAATATTGAGTACTGACACCGCGCATTACGCGCGTGGATAAGTACCTACACCGTATTATTCTCCTAAGGTCATTCCCCTCAAATCATATACATAAGTTGCGAATTTTCCTTTCATACTTTTACGAGCTTAGGACCGTCAAAATGCAAAAAGTACTTTGTAAATTGACTAAACACAGTAAGTCTCTTAATTAGTGAAAATTATATAAGTACCTCCGCGACCGATGCAGTCATCTCCATTCTGACCTTATATAACGCGACATAGTGAGGCATCATTTCATAGTATTCACAATATGAGTACATTATAACGGAGGATGCCATGCACTTAAAAAACAAACCGATGGATAATTAAAAACATTTCGCGTACGACTGACAAACATAGAAAAGAAAAAGTAATTTGCACGAGGGTGAGAGGAGGGGGCACTTTATTGCCGCCCACTAGGCGTCTGTTCTCGTCGTTGCGTTAACCGATATGATTCCCCTCTACCCGCGCACTATCCCCTCGCTCTAGCAGCATTCATTCAAAAACTCAGCTACGTACTTATTTTTTTCTTGTGTGAAATTTAAATTCCCGCAAACTACGTGTGTGCGGATTTGTATTTATTGTAGAGTATGCAGTATACAAAACATTTAAAGACTTTTTAATGCATTTAAATTTTACATTACTTATTTTTATTTTTTATGTATTCTATAAGTGATAAATAATGATACCACAAAATATATGAACTTATGTGTGTTTATGATATTTTATTTGATTTCTTCATACCGTGTAAACTATTATTTGGTTGTGTCTTGACATTTGAGGAAATATTGTTTAATCCAAATTAAGAATCAAACTAAATAGCTGAACCTTGAGGATTTCTTTCATATTTTCTGTTTGTGATCGCAATAAATTGTTATCTAATTTATCTCCGAAATCAGAAATCATCGTCATTCTTAACTTATAGGTAAAAAAGTAGAGAAAAAAGGCAATGAGGAGGTGGCAGAGGTCATTCGCGAGGAGGTGGTTCCTCCATTGAATGCCCCACAGCCGAGTGAACTCACCACAGAAAAATTACTGAAGCAAGCTCTGACTTCCAGTTCTGCACCATCAGTTGCCTCCTCACCACCAGCCACTAAGAACAAAAAGAAAAAGCCTGAACCCAATATTGTGACGCTCATGGGTGAGTTCATTGATCATGTAAATATAGTGTCTAAGAAGTATATTTATAATTTTATTCGGTAACAATCTTTATAATTTACATACAGAAACATTAGAAAGTGTTGTTGAGATTGTGCCATATGTTTTAATTATCAAAATTCTTTACTAATCAGGCTCCTGTTGCAGAATTACAATAACTTAGCAGTCAAGAATTGCAGTAAATTAAGCAATATCTTTTTAAAGAAATGTAGGTAGAAATATATTGTATTACAATATCTTTACAGCTTAACATAATCACTATGAAATTTGGTATACACATACTATATGGGATGGAGAAGGATATAGGCTATTTTTAAAGTTTTATTCCAGTCACGCAAATGTAGTCTCTTGACTAGAATGTCTTTCCAGGAACAGGGGTAGAAAAGGGAATATTATGTTGGTTTGGTCATATACAAAGGTTTTTAACAATCAAAAGTCGGGCGCCAATGAGTATGTGTAGATGTCGCTAGAGTTCGCCCTAGTTCGTTAAAATATGTGATTAAACGGGAAATAACTGGATCCACGTGGGTGACATCCTAAAAAACATGTCATCGTATTCATTTACTGTATTGTAAATCTAATTTTATACACAATAAGGACTTGAATTATAAATAGAAGAGAGATAATAAGTGGTTCTTGATTGTTAACAGCGGGCGACGGCGGGGCGGGAGTGAACGTGGGCGAACTAGTACGCGTGGTCCGTGAGGCGCCGCTCTCGCGCACAGAGATACAGATTCTCACCGACGCGCTGCTTAACAAGCATCACGACCCACTGCCCGAGCACTCTGAGTGGACTGAGGTCTGCATTACAGACTTGCTGAACTTATATTGGATACTAGTTATTTCTTATAGCTTTCTTGAATCTTACTACTATTATAAATACGAATTTAAATATGTGTTTATTATTTGCAGGGGCCGAATGACCCTATACAGAAGTTGAAAAAGCAACTTGCTGAAAAGGAGAAAGCTCTTGCCGATGAAGTGGAAGCTTCACAGGCTCTTCATGCAAAATTAAAGGAGTTGAGGTAAAAATTTAAACAGTAGTGGTAACTATAATTATTTTCTATCTTTTTGTTCGTTATTTCGTACGCGTGGATTTCAGATGTAGAAAAACCAGTGAGGTAGACCACTTCCAGATAAGATATAAGATAAAACATGCATCATATTTTAAGTTAAGTTAGACCTTCAGGAACACCACTGTGAAAACCGCATCTGATTTAATACAATAGTTTTTGCGTGATGCCAGAACAAACATAAATGACAGGCAGACTACATTTGTAAAAATTGTTACTTCATATTTAGCTTTGGAATTATTTGAACACAATTTTTTTTTTTTGGAAAATTGTACTGTCAGAATAAAAAAACAGTACAGTATATTTAGTTACAATATGTATACATTCGCCTAATAACGGATATAATAAATATTGGCTATCCAATATATAAACTTATAAGGAAGAACCTGATCGAAAATAATGTAGATATATGACCGGTATGAGCGATATTAATGGGACCCAATATATATGTGTCAGACTGTCATCGATATTCTCCATGCATATGTTTAACACATGGTGCGTGTGTTGTGACAGGGCGACGCTGAACACGGAGCGCGGGCGGGCGGCGGCAGCAGGCCGCGCGGCCGAACAGGCGGCGGCGACGGCGCGCGCCGAGCTGCACACGCTGCAAGCGCGTCTGCAGCGCTTGCACGACGACAACCGCGCCCTGCAGCAGGACCACCACCTCGTATGTCACCATCTCTCTCTCTCTCATACATACACGCACACGCTCATGCACACGCACACACGGACTCCGCGCCAGTATTTACAGTTTATAGCTACAAGTGGGCATTCTAGTATTAGGCGATTAACAGAGCACGTTATAGCGATTCTTTCTTTGATGGTATCAAAACAGGGAAACAGTTGAAATATTTATTTATATAAAGGTTAGTTTAACATGTTTCTAACACTAATATTGTTTACAAGATTATTTGCAAACAATCTTACAAGATTTTGAAAATGATGGTGCAGTGTCATAACACTCTGCGTAAATTTCTCTCTTAAAACAATAGTATTTAAAAATTTATATTTTTTACAACTTAGAATGGCAAACAACTGTGGACGACAGAAACAAATATGTAACATTAACTATACAATATTTTTTGCAGCTTCAGTCTAAACTGAACGCTGAAGGTGAAGCCCAAGCTCAACGAGTTCAAATGGAGATGCATATTCAAAGATTGACAGAGGTAAGTATCTACAAGAATGTTTTGATAAAAGTTGCTGCTGTTATTAACATTTATATTTCACCTATGACTTCGTCTGTGTGACGGGGATATGTTGATTAACCAAGCCTATGTCCTCTTTATATATAAATTAATGCTAGTATTTAAAAGCGTTAATACATTAGCTTACAAAAGTATGGCAGCGTCGTTTACAATTGTTTATTAACTTACAAAGTATTTAAAATAGCTCCGTTGCTAATGTTTTCATTTGCTTTCAGAGTACTTAATCAGTTGGAAACATTGAAAGTTGTTGAATTGTTTTTGTATTGCGACGTTGCCGCACTTGGATAAGGCGAAGTATAAACGTGTTTAATGACCTTTGTGTGTGTGTGTGTGTGTGTGCAGAACGAGGCGCAGCTGGTGTCGCAGCTGAACGCGCTGCAGGCGGAGGTGGGCGCGCTGCAGGCGGAGCGCGCGGCGCGCGCCATGGAGCTGTCGCAGGCGCGCTGCGACGCCGCCTCCGTGCGCGACGCGCTCATGCTCGCGCAGCAGCACCACGCCGACCTCGCGCAGCAGCTGCAGGTCACGTCGCACGACACCTCTCTACACACGCACACTCACTACACTCGCTGTACTCACTCCACTACACACTAGTGTTTTGTAGGGAACAGACATCATGGGTATCCATAGGGATGCTACGATATATTTTTATTACTAGTTTATGGGAGAAACGTTTATTGTAATGTTAATGAAAAATAAAAACAAAAAATACGCGATCAGATCATTACAGGTATTGCATGATTGATCATCGTCGCTTAGATTTTTTTTATACCACTGAAGTAGCAAACAAGCATACGGCCCACCTGATAGTAAGCGATTACCGTAGCCTATGAACGCCTGCAATACTAGAGGTATTACGCGCGCGTTGCCCACCCTGAAGAAAAATCTTTACTCCCCTGTTGAAGAACCCCATGTTGTTGTCTCGTGAGAAAACCTCAGCAGGGAGCTCATTCCATAATCTGAGTGTTCGTGGTAGAAAACATCTCTGAAACTGGATGCATGCATTATTAATGTAAGAAAGGTATCTGATGTAGAGTCTTAATATTGTTCATCGATTTTACAGGATGCAAATCGAGTGTGCGGTGAATATGCCGAACAGCTTGCGCAACAGGATTTGAAGTTTTCACAGGAGAGACACACTGGTATCTAGAACTTTGAACAAAAACTTAACAATGACGATTCTTAAATGCTTGATTTTCATAATATTGCTTTTTTTTCTTTATTTGTAGATTTTTACGAATATGATAATAAAACATATTCAGTTAAAATACACAGATATAATGATGCGCTTTTAGAGTCTGTTTTTATTCAATTCTTACCGCAACTCTCGAATCGAATAAAAATTACTACTATAACATTTAAAACTTACTTTTTGTCTTACTATAAGAAAATGTATGTTTTATAGCGACAACCGAACATCAAGCAGAAGTTCAGCGGCTAACATCACGTGCACAGACGGCAGAGAATAATATAGAAAAACTGAGGGAAGAAGTCGAGAAACAAAAGCAACAGGTAAAGAATTTATTACTTTATATCTATATAAACAAAATTTTATTTTAAGCATAGAATTTGCTTACAAAATATGCAAATAGTAAAACCTTTTCTCCTCGTATTTATTAGCAAATGCATTTACTAATAACTTATACCTATGGTCTTTACTTTGACAGTTGTCAAACGAACTCGCGTCACTGAAAGAACAGTTGAAAGCGCGCGAGTCGGAATTGGCGGAGCTGAAACAAATGAAAGTGGTACCTGCACAGAATGGATTGCCTCCCACGAATGCCAGTGATCAACATAAGGTAAAGTGAAAATGTTTTTTATTATTATTTTACATATACACTTTTTTAATTTTGTAACATGCACTGACAGACCATTCCTAGATTATGCTACAAAGAAATCTTAACTGGATAAAAAATATATCAATTGCTGATTTTGCTATTATTTCAAAGTTTCTTTTTCATTTTGAATACTGATAAATGAAATTCAATTTTACACTGAATAATGTTGTCATTAGGCCGCGGAACTTGCCAAGGTCGAGAGTGTTGTGGAATCTCTCCGTAGTGAGTTGGCAAACGCACAAAGTTCCAGCAAGGAGCAACGCGAGCAACTTGCGCGGCTGCAGGAGCAACTCTCTCAATATCAACAAAAGAATAACGTGAGTATTTGATACGGACACTTATCAGTAAGTATTTATATATTGTAGAAATTATATATCATGGATTTTTCGAATCGTTACGAGTGATAGTTTATTATTTTAACACTGTGCACTTTTTTGCATCTCCCAGTGATCCTGTTGCATGATTCCTCAATAATTATTTATCACTTAGCGTATTTTTCTTCATCTATTATTTTTTTTCTAAATTCCTAGACCATGACTTTATAGAATTTTATTTTCGAGTTAATTGACCTGAGTTGTAACAATAGCTCAATACATATTTGACTATTTTTATTGTGAGATACAAAAAATTCTTAAAATGGCTGTTAATTATTATCTGTAGAGATAAATGACCAAATATGGTATAAATCTATTTTGGATATCATAATATCTAATTTAAAATCTATTAATCATATATTAATATTACCTTAATCGTTTATTTTTTGTTTCTAATTCATTAACTTTCATATCGGCATTTCAATGGTGGAAAGGCTATTTGAATTAAGTGCAATTTATTATTTAACAATATAATAAATGAATAAATCATAATATTTTTAAATGATTTGTATTATAATAGAAATTTTGCCCACCTGTTTTTCGGCTGACACATTCTAGGAGAAAAATTTCAAAAGATATCACTTTTAAATAAGAAAAATGTGGACTAGAATTTTTCAAACTGTCTAGTTACTATTTTATACGCATATCGTTATATATATATACAACTTATATATATATAACGATATGCGTTAACGTACGTTAACGTTAAGTAACTTATACTAATCTACTTATACTTAATCTAGAAAAAATCTGTAGATTTAATAGACATGTAATCATAATGTAAATAAACAGCGTTGGTTCGAATTGACACTTAAATCCAAACTACTTTCCACCTTGGATTTCATTCATATTTTATTAAAATTAATCTTAACCATTTTATATAACTCCCTTCGCTTAGGAGTTGCGAATTAAAAACTGGAAAATAATGGAGGCATTACAATCTGCTGAAAAGTCTCTACAGTCAAAAACAGCCAGTGCGTTGCCGGCCCAAGACTCGCTGCACGTAAGTGTGTCGCTTTTCCATTTTGTAATCTCAGTGTACAAATACATATACTGCGGTAACTTTGGCCGGCTTCGCTTTTCTGTATTACAAGCATAAAGTGCGTCGTTGCTTTCCACCGAATTTTGTATTTCGTTGTAGGCGGATATTACATTATCAAATATGTCAATATATGGACTAAGCTAGTGGTTCATTTTTAATGTCAATAAAGTGTTTATATTATATTGGTTTGTGAGTAATATAATGAGATTGATTTTTACTTTTAGTCTATCTGTATACACTATGATTTAATCTATACATATGATCCTATATACTTGATAGTGTAATAACGTGCTCTAAATACGTGCTATAACAGTATAATATGTTTATACAGCCGAATACAAAATATTTATAAAATTCAAAATTCACTTTCATCCTCTTATTGTATGTTTTTTTATACTGGGCGGCATAAACAATTTAATGGCCCATCATCTGAAAAGTGGTAATTATGACCAATAGGCATATGGACATAACAATATTGTATGTGTTTTTTTTTAATGGATGATAATGGAATGGTAGCTCCACTCGCGCTATCGGTATACACCGGTGGAGCACCAGTGAATAATTATAGGTGAGGATGAAGTAGGTCAGTTAGCCCATCGTGACGAATTCAACAAGAATTGTTTACGATGGTTTTCAGGGCGAACCACGTGGAGGTCGATCTAATAAGGCAATTGCTAGCAATGGGGCTGTCAAACTCCATTGCTAACAATCCCTTTTCTCCCATATTGTATGTGGTTACTACTTCTACAACAGCACCTCTGACATAGTAAACCACTTTTATTTAAGGGCCATTTTTCAGAAACGTACGAGCCAGGGTCTACTGTATACATGTGTGTGTGTGTATATATATATATATAGTTATATAAATCTATGTGTGTCAAATGTATGGAAATACTTATTGCCTGAGTGTGGTTTAGAAAGTTAAAGCGATTTGGTAACTCACATGGATGGTGGTAGGTGGCGGTGATTTAGCAATCGTATGCTCATTTTTTATCAGGATAATTACCAGTTCGCCATTCATGATGGTTCATAAACTTGTTTGCGTGTATGCGATAAAATAAACATCTGTGTTCCTATTTACGATTACTGTACATTTTTGTTTTTAGGAAGCAATATCGAAAGCACAGGAAGCACAGTATAGTGAAGTAGCGAATGTATTGCGCGGTGCTTGTCCGGTCGCAGCGCCTAATTCAGTGGCCGGTCGCGAATGGCTCCTGTCATTTGCAAATAATCTTAAAAAGGAGTTGGAGAAGAGAGAAACGGAGAGGAAACTTTATGAGAAAAAGACTTCAATCCCACAGACTACAACAGCACCGACGACAGATTCCCGTGTCAATGAGCTGATCACAAAGAATGAACAACTACAGAGTGTCGTCGATAATTATAAGAAAATTATAAATGATACTGTAAGTTTATACAATTTTATTTCAGTTTTATATACCTCATTTTATAACAAACTATCCTGCTAATGTTCATATGACAATAAATTCAGCTCATCAGACTCAGAAACTTAATAGCACTGCAATTGGGAACACAAAGTGATTATAAACACCAACACTTCAGACACATCCGAATCGTCCTTCAGATAATAAACAATGATATCTCCACCAAATAATTTATATCCCTACAAAACGATGGATAAGTTGCCATTTTGCCTTCCACAAGAGTTTGGAATTGGTAATTCAATTATAATTTTAACACAGTTTAGGTATAATAATTTAGATCCAATAGTAATACAAACTCCGAATATGTTAATTCTTCTGTATCGAGTAGGCTTACTTAAAGTTATATAAAAATAACTATTAATATTTAGTTTTTAAAATGGCAAATTTACAATAATCATCTTTCGTGTCTTAGGAGGGTGTTCTTAGCCAATTACAACAAAATGTAACATTAGAAGAACGAAGGTGGGCGGAACAATTGGCAGAAAAACAACGTGAGATAGATGATCTCAGGAGTGCAGTGATGCAGGTAATTTATATTAACATACATTTTTTATACATAGGTTCGGTCAGCGTCTTATTTCGATTAACTCATAAAGGTTTTCAAAACTCCTTTACTTCGTAAAAGATGATGATGTATGAAGTCGACGCTGGCTGATTATTATTTTGCGGATTGTAATATTTGCATTTGATACTGAGTTATCATCTACTAGTAACGTCCGCGAGAATTGCTGTATATATGACTTGGTAATAAGCAAACTTAAAATACCTTAAAAACCTTTAAAATTTAAATGGTTAAAAAATTAATACATCGTTTAGAGAAAGATAGAAAAAAATAAATAATATGTATGTATATTTTATAGTTACTACTTATTAAATATATTCAACTTAAGTAAATAAAATCCGGTTGTGTCGATACCTATAATTAGTATTTGTTTTATTGACAACATTTTTATATAGGAACCTTTGGCCTTCGCATACTCCTGCATAGAAAAGACATTACCTACCATCACAGCAGAGGTACATACTGGACTAAATGTCATATGGCACTTGTGTTCTTCTGTGTTAAGTGTGCAACTATGGCGTTAAAGTTTTCTATATTACAGGCTTTGTGGTAAATTCTATCTCGAATATTATTATACTTTAGAGAATATGGGAAAGTTTATATAAACATATATATGAATAATAGATGTGCGTAGGCGGGCGGGTAGGTATGTGTAATATCGCTTTCCCCAATATTAAATCATAAATATTATTATTGATTTTGAATATCAGAGGGAAACTATATTTCAATATTTATTTATCTCAGTTGAAATCTCTGGTATTCTGAAATCAAAGTGGTACGAAATAATACTGCGTTTTTCAACTTTTATTATTTAAGCATCCATAGTTGATCAAATTAGATTTTATTAGGTATACATACACGTTACCTATATTATTCTATTGTATAGAGAGTAAAACTCGTGCATGGACAATAAATCATAGATAATCCAATATGTTTTTCTATGATCAGCAAATTTTTGGTCATAATTAGTTATAATGGAAATTTAAATGTTAAATTTATCTACGTTACTTGGTAGGTTACAAGTCACTCCTCTCTTTCCTTTCCCCTTTTGTCCAGTACAACACATTTATGTCATATGTTGGTGACGGTTATTAACTATTGCAATGAGGATATTAAATAATTATTATCTATTAATTTGTGACTAGATGCAGAAAAAAATTGACAATTTACAAGCAGAACTCGAGCGAGTACGATCTGCTAACCACAACCACAGTTTTACTGAATCTGAACGGCATGCAGAGGTAAGAGAAATATTTAAAGTAGTTATTATCTGCGACTTCGGATTTTTGTATATGACTAATTTCGTGTGCTAATAAATTTGAAAGTTCGTAAAGATGTTTAAATTACTGAATGGATTTAAATTAATATTGACATACACGGCGATTATACCTTTAATTAGGAATAGTTTTTATATTGATACACGGGCGAAGTCGCGAGGTAAGAAATAAACTACTTTCTAATTGATAGTGTTACCATATTATTTATAAAAAAATTCGTTTTAAGCCCTCTATAACAAGGAAACGCTTATCATAAACCTATAATGGCAAAAAATGTTATTCGTAAACGCACTATAACAAACGAAGGCGAAAACGTCAGATAGCAATCCTATAAAGTTAAATAGTAATCTAGTAGTATTAATATATCTACCTACCATAAAGACATTTTAACCTCAAAATTAGTTGCATTAAATTATAAATTTTTATTTTCTATGACCTAAAATGTGAACCAGTTAAAAATCTGCGATTTATTTAGAAGCATTTATCTACTTTAACTATTACACGTTTATATCACTTTCTGTTAAGTATGGTATTTAGTGTAAAAGAAAGAGAGAAAACGGTTCAATAACTAAAATAGGTTTATGATAGTTTTGACATTTTTATGAATAAGAAAGTAAGACTTATGTAAGAATGTCTTGTTTAATCTTTCTTTTTACTCTCTTTCAGGAAAGGCTAATGGCTGGATTGTCAGATAAATGTGGCATTGATGTGTGCAATGGACCTTTACAGGTAATCTTTTATATACATACTTTATTTCATACAAATTTTTCCTTAAACAATCCATGAAGTTTTTACTTACAAGTTAGTACTATCCCCCCCCCCCCCTCCAACCCCTTAGCGTTCGTTAACGTACTGGTAGCGTATACCGATAGCGTTAGGGGTGGACCCCTACCGCTAGGTATACGCTACCAGTAAGGAATGATAAGTGAAGATGAAAGCAGATCGGTCGGCTCATGGTGACGATATCACCAGATTATAATCTATAGTTACGATGATTCTGTGATAGCATGATGTTTGGAGGTCAACCTGATAGTATATTGCTACCAAGAGCGCAGTTAACAACCCATTGTTTCATCAGTATACAAAACATTTGAAGATTTAATATTTGCTTTGAGGCTTATAAATTAGTATACAACGTTGTATCTTATATCTTTATATGATATAAACTTCCATATCATAATTGTGTTATAAAATAAGTATAATTGAATATTGATGATTTTTGCAATTATATATGAATTTGAATATTTTAAATATGCACGGACGCCCAAAAAGTAACTATAAAAATTGCAAAAATACTTTCGATCCATACAGAAAAGAGCCCATTTAATTTTTTTTTTTTTAATATTGAAGGAGATAGAGCAAATGGAAAACTAATATTTTATATATATTTTAGTATACAGTTGAAGTTTGTTTATGTGACATTATTTACATTTACATAATTGTTTTATTTGACAGGTTGGGTTAGAAGAAAAATAACAATTAAATAATTCAAGATTATTTAAAACAGTATCGGGGTGTCATTCCTATTTGACAAACGAAGTCGGGCACAGGTAACGCTTGCGTACATACGTTGCGTTGCCGCCGTTGGCTCCTTCAACGATAAGCGCCACGTTTGAACTTTTAAAGTTCTATTGAATAAGTCCGTCAGATAATACGATAAACTACGAAATATATTTTACTTTATACTTGTATGGAAAGACATGCACAAAACTACTAAAAGAGTGCTGTTTTATGAATCTAATAAAAGTATTACCAATATAATAAAGCTCCCTGTATATCTGTATCATTTATATAAAAATTACCCACATTAACTTTCAATGGACACAATAAGATGCTCAAGTTAGTATTAAAAAATACGTCTTAATTTTAGAATAATTCAATTTTGAATGCTTATGCATAATTTTACGATCATTTTTTAAAGACATGGCGTTTGTTATTTTTGACAGGAAAGATTTTAGTGACAGAAAGTACGTAATTGATGTGTGCAATAATAACTATTTTGTTCGAAATGAGCATCAGTGAAGTCCAATATTGCATGCTATTTCTTTTATAAATATTTTTGTAAACTCGAATATGTCTATATAACGATGTATTTATTATACATAAAGAGTATCGATTCATTTGAGCTATTAAAGTTTGATGTTTTAATGTTATCATTTAAGTTAAATGTTTGTGATCAATTTGGCAATGACTACAATGTACATTAGTATGTTGATGCTTCCAATCATATTTTAATATTAATATTGTAACCTAATTTTACTTTCAAATTTATTTATAAAACAACTTTGAATAAAATCGAGCATATATTTACGTAAAAATCTGATGTTGATAAAATATTTTTATTTACTGTGTTTTTTTTTTAATTAGTTACTACAAAATGTTAAACATTTTTATTGTACAATAAAATCTCGATTATCCGAATCAAATAAAGCCGTATTCCGTATAATCGAAAATCTAGATAATCAATTTGAAAGTCAAATCAAACAATAATTAAATTTTAATATCTTTTTTTTTAATATGTAAAGGGTTTTACAATTAAAAATTTTGATTGGAAATAATTAGATATCAATCTTTGAACGTAATGAATCACATCTTTTCATAGCGGCAAAGTCCCTGATGCGCTTCAGTTGTAACTGTATGGGATTTGATTCATCCTCTTTCAAACCTTATAAAAGCAACATCTAGATCTTCAAAAGCTTCTGCGTGAGATGGTACTTGACATACGTCACCGGTTTTAGTCTCTTCTTTTTCGTTACTATTCAAATTGTTAATTATTTCTTCATCAGTTAATTATAGAATCCAGGATCTTCACTATTGCAGTTCAGTCACTCTTGATATTTTCTTCATCACGCCCATCACCAATGCTTTCATCACCAATGATTTTCATTGCTTCTGTAATTTCTTTGAAATTGTCTTGCGATTTAATTGAAGAATAGAATGGAATCTTTAATAATTTATTTCTATTTTTGTTTTTTTATATTTATAATTCAATACTTTAATCACATAAAATACGTCCAGACATGGGCTGCACACATACTCTCTTTTGTAAGAATCAAGTAAAAACTGCGTTCTCTAGAATTTAATGGCTTTACGTTGCTAGCTTCCATCTTCCTTCTCAAGCATGCAGGAGAATTTCAATGTGTAATTAGAATTATTTTTTATATCTGATATCGCAGAAGCTCCTGCATATATTTGCGCCAAATTACTGCTAGATTCAATATTTTTTTTTTAACTGTCAAATATTTTTACTTTGTCTTTAAAAGACAACACTACTCTTTTTCGTTTCGATCTTTAACGCAAAAAGTAAAAAAATGAACACTATCGTGCAAATAAATGAGAGCTTTAGTACCTACACGTCGGAGGCGGAAATAAACTTTGAGCCGTGAATAAGTCCGGATGATCGGTATTCGAATAATTGAGATTCTACTGGATTAGAAATTATGGTTATTTGATTGAGTTAAAGGGGCATACAGAAAAATTATGATATTATAAAAGGCCTGAAATGATGTATTTAATTGGCCCATTATTCATGTATAGCTGCTATTACTAAATTGAGCTTTTTTTTATTTTGCAGCTGCCGAATTATGAGTTAAGTATTTTTAACGATTTTAAGGGATGTTATTTACTCTTTAGATTTATATTATTTATAAAAAAAAAAATAGCTTTTTGTATCTAATGCATAATCATTTCTGTCAGTGCCTTAGGGTAAGATTTGAATTAATTAAACTGACTGTTTCATTTCTAGTAATAATTAAATCAAAGCTTGATAGAATAGGTAATTGTTTCAGTGTTTATTTTATTTGAATAACGTGGACACATTTAATTTAGTACCTAAGTAAATCATTGTGTCAAATGTCCTGAAAATGAACATAGTTGTAGTAGTATGAAATGTAATTGTAAAATAAGTAAGCCACTTTGTATGATAAATTAATATATTAGATAAAGACATTATCAAATAAAATATTTCTTAATCATTATTTTGCTTTTCATTTAATATTAAACTAACTTAAGTGAATGGACTACGCCACACGGCATTTCATATACGAGTAACCAGCTCTAGTTTTACCACAAAATGATATACAGAATAAAATTATTTCAGAAAATGGTTAATTTTAACCCTTATCCATATACGGGTTAAAGCTTATATGTAGTAAATCTAACTACGGTTAAGTGTGAATAAAACATTTTATATCTAGAAATCGAATAGAGATCGGAATATGAAATTATTGCAGATATTGAAGCCGAATCACGAAATAATAACAATGTTTATTTAACAAAACAATAGGCAGAGAATTGTCACTATACATTTGTAAATTAACACTGAGTGTACTTACTGACAATAATACTGTTTTAATGTAATCAAAATTATCAGTACATTAAACAATTAGCATCTACGTGTAATTATTATTCGTAAGTTAATAAAATATTAATATTGACTGATGTACTGATGAACGACTGTAATCCACAATATTCCTTTATCCATAATACTTTTAAACAGAGAATAGCCGTGTAACCGACTAATACGAAACGCGATGAGTCATTGTTGAATCTTATGCAGATGCCGTAAGGTCTAATAATAAATGGCGAACGTCGAGAAGAAAAGAAAAAAAAAAAATTGTCGACCGTTTGTTTATTTTAGACTAAAAAATCGACTGGAAACGCACATACTTCCATTGACGGCATTACACACCAAAATAATGGATAGTGGGATCTACAACTTTGTTAGCTTCAATTGTAAGAATGTGAAGCGCTCTATAGAAGGGATACGGGAATTATTTAAAAGAGCGGATTTTTTTTGATGGGTGAAAATGGTATGGTAACCCCGCCTGCGCTAACGGGATACGCTGGCGGAGCACCAGTGAAGGGTGATAGATGAGAATGAAAACAGGCCATTTAGCCCATCATGATGAATTCATCAGGAATTAACCATGATAGTTTCCAGGGGGAACCGCGAGGAGGTCAACCTGGTTGGGTATATTGCTAACAATGGGGTTCTCAGTCTACATTACTAACAATCCCCTTACCCCCGTAAAAGAGCGGATATCATAGCCTTGCAAGAAACGTGGTTGTTACCGAGTGACCTATCATATTTGTACAGCATCGATTGCAAGTTTACCTCTACGGAAACTTCAGTGATCGATACAACGGAGGGAATACTGCACGGGCGACCGCACGGCGGTGTCGCGATCCACTCTGGCGGCACAGTGTATTTTCCAATGTTGTAGTAGTGCCATGTGATAATCTCCGCATATGTGCAATAAGAATAATGTTAAAAGGGCGATCAATCCTAGTGGTGAGTGTCTACATGCTTACCGATATGTCTACAAACTATTATTGAGTGTAATTTAGATATAGTTTCACCTAAGATAGAAGAATTAAAATCTGAACGTAATAATGTATTGTGGAGTGACAGAGGCATAGAACAAAACGACTCATAATGAGTTTCATTCTCATTTCAAATATCTTGAGTTTCCATCCTAGTTTTATAACTGTGCCGATCGGACTTGTAATATTATACAACATAGACAGGTAATTGATATCAATGTTGAGACTAGACGTGTGGTGGAAATTAGATGTACTACTAGTGACTAGTGGCAAGGCCACATATCGATGAAAACTCATGGCTATTTGTGAGTCATATGCTGCATGTCACGGACTGATACACAATGCTGTGAAAAGTGTGGTCATGGTCTTAATTAAAATAATTATAATTACTATAAAATACGTCTGCTCTTTTTAATCCTTACGTACATAATAATTACGCAATAATAAATCAAAACAATGCAGAAACAATAAATGTTGCAACTTGTCGACAAGGAGTCGCGAAACATCCATGAAAAGAGCTGTTTCGCTGCGTTTGACGGTGAATACGGCGGAGCAGCGTTGAACGTGGCGGAACAGCGCTGAACGCCCCCTCTATAGCATTCGCATGATAAATACAAATTTATCCTCATTTTATACTGAGTTGCCGCGAAAGCAGAATAGACGCGGAAAGCTGAATGGATGCGTACACGTCTCCATACAAAATCGTTGTTTTCTATGGACAAAAGCTGAATAGATCTGAATAAGAGTGAGTAGTCCCTAAGTGTCACCAAAATCGTTCAGTGAAACGCGAATGGAGCTGAATAAGTGTGAGAAGTTCCTTAGTCGCCTCTTACAACACGCACGGGAAAGGAAGGGGTGGTCTATTCTATGCCAGGTCCACATGGCAATATAGAAGTCTACATAAATCAAATTATGAAGAAATATTACCACATAGCAATAAAAACCAAGGCATTACATGTTTAACTAACATATATTGTAACGATTAGAGTATCCTTTTAAATAAGGAATGCTTTATTTTCACGGTAATAATTTGTGCTTCTTTTTATATTTATGGGTAGCGCAAATGGTACAGCGACCCGATCTCATTATTAAACAACGTGGTAATATACTTATTTACTTTTATTTAATTTACTTAATGTGATAACATTAAATTGGCACGATGAACTTTAATTGAAGAAAACTGTATTGAACATTATACTCACAAGTTAGTTCGTAATTTGTAATTTTGTTGCTTTGTAAACACTTTTTCATAGATGTCATTTACCAAGTTAATAGCAGGGCAGAACTCAAGTCATACGATAGGATAATAAGACTAGCAGGGTCAATACTTTAATCGATGAAAAAACTACGAAAAACGAAACAGAAAATTCAAATTACGAAAACATAAACAGAATGAAAAAAAAACGGCGAGGAATGTGACTATACTTAATTGATGATTCGCTAGATTTTTGATAAAAATAAAAATGTACCAAATTTACAAAATTGATTTAATTTCTGCTAAGGTTTCAAATATATTTTTCTAATAATCAATAAATTTTGCTAAGTCCAAACTAGGGTCTTAAAATGGTACATTTCGCTTAATCTGTTCACACTTAGGGTATAAACTGTAAAATTAATGACATTTGAATCAGGGTTGACAATCTCAGTACTAGCGAAATGGAATTTTTTTACGTATAGGTCTATAAAAATAAGAAGAACACTGGAAAACAAATACATGTATTGATTTAACTAACTTTTTATTTGGCACCATAATAAAGAGTTATTACTACTAAATATATTCATAGATGGCAGGGCGCACAGTTTCCTATATATACAAAGTACTCTGTGATTTGAATTGACATATTTACAAAAGACATCCTATGATTTCAATTTGTTTTATATTTTTGTTGATCCATCTAATTATCTTAACAAGTAAGAAATTCTTCGATTGAATAAATTATTGTTTTTATTGAAGTAAGTCAGCACCACAGAATACGATTTATTGTCACTACTCTTATACAACCAAAGTCTATTTCACAATTTTCGCTTTTAATTTCAGGGCATTGTCAGACAATTCAATTACAAGCATGACAGAAGTTACTGCTAAAAATGTTGATAACGCATGTGAGACAGCAGAAGAATTTACCCGTGTTTTCTATAAACAAGTGGACAACAGTCGGCACTTAACCTCAAAATTATATCTCGATACTGGTCTATTAGTTTGGAATGGAAATGGCATTACCGGTAACGATAAAATACAAAAATTCCTCATGGACTTGCCTGCAAGCAATCATGTGCTTAGAACATTAGATGCTCAACCAATATATGAGACTGTTGTGGCAAATAAACTAACATACCTCATACAAGCATGCGGAGATGTAACTTACCAGAACGACGACACCAAGAAACCATTTCAAC
The DNA here is from genome assembly GCF_026898425.1 of Galleria mellonella. NCBI lineage: Eukaryota > Metazoa > Arthropoda > Insecta > Lepidoptera > Pyralidae > Galleria > Galleria mellonella. Next base: position 5,743,338 of record NW_026442138.1, read on the forward strand.
AAACATTCCTGATTGTAGCTGTTGATGGGAAGTGGAAGATTGCATCAGATTGTTTTAGATTGCAAGTACCTTATAATAGTTCATAAATAATAGGCTAGTAACAGTAAATTTTTGTATTTAACAATTTACTAGTGTAAAATTATTTATATTATAGTGTTTCAAATAATGCCCATGATTCCTTGTCCAAAAGCTTAAAAGCAGGATTTTGTATAGTCTGTATAATTGCTTCATAATTGATTTGTAAATCATGACCAATGTTATTAATTTTCAATTTATTAGCTTTGAGAGTAAGGAATAAAACACTTTTACTAAAATACCACTTTATTGTACAAAAATATTCATGTACTAATTATGTTTTAATATATAATATTAAAATATATTGAAAATAATATTGCTAATTACATATAAAACAATATATAAAAAAGTAGCAATATAGTGGGAAATTTATGAGCAGCCTGTGATTAATATTTTACTTTATAAAGTTTGTAGATATTCATTCAGGAATATTGAACATTTATTTTTTCTAAATTGTCAGTAAATGTACATATGATACTTAAGTATGGACACTTTTCATCAATGAGCAGCACCAATATTGATGTTAATATCTATAAAATATCATTTATATTTTAAAAATTATAAAATCTTTCCCTCATATAAATATAAAATCAAATAAATTTGGAAATAATAGAAGCCAAAGGCTTTTGCTACCCTATCTGAAATTGTTATGATAAATCTATTTTTTTTTTAATTCTGTTCCTGAACATTTAAAATGTGTTGAGTATTAGATTTCATCATTTGTTATTAAAATGTATAGAATAAATACACATTTATTATGCACACCACTATTATTTTACAAAGTAAGGACAAGGTCCGTATTAAGGAGGATACATAATTATATGGATTGTAAGCTGGGTAAATAATTATAGCTTTGTATTATCTGCCTATATACTACTTTACATGAAAAACTGCAATTAATAATTATCTAAAACTATTACATTTTAAATAAGTAATTTTTGTTTGAAATTTGATAGGTCATAGTTTAATGTGGAGCATCCTCCTACAATATAAAATAAAATGTCTAACTGTAAGGATTTAATGTACACATGGGCAATTCCATATGTGTATTTCTGTTAAGACCAAGACTATTAATTTGATGTCAGATTTTTGTATAAGAACCAAGAAATTGATTGCAAATTGGACAGTAGTGTTCAGCCTTTTTAAATGCTGGCACAAAATAAGGTATAGCAGCCAAGCAGCATAGCATGCACCATCTGAAAACAGATGATAATAAAATAAAAATAATTCTCTTTATAAGAAGAAAATAGTCTATTGTCTTGTACTGTAATGTTTAACATAAAAATATTTTGCATTATATTTTGTTGTATTATTCTATAAACCTTATTAAGCAACTTATAAATAAAAGATAATCATTAAATTAATGTAATAATTAAAATTACTTACACTGTGAAGCCACATATAAAACCGGCTATTAAATGTGTCTTTTGAGAATTAACATAACGCACTTTCGTAAACACTGTTTCTCGACAAGCAGAACACTCGTATAACATAGGTTTATCTCTCAGTGATGCTTGTATTATTATTGTCTGATGGATGATAGGCCGTTCTGTTACTGCTGTGCCCGCAGAATAGTACGGTGGTGGCGGTTCGTGGTGATAGCTTGTTGTTTCAGTTTCTACTCTCAGCACTGCCGCTGGTATATTAATTTGATTTTCATCACTATTTGAAGCCATTATAAATATATTCACATGTAGAGTATTGGTTATATAGATACTTACATTTCAAGAGTAAAAATAGGAGCACTTATCAGTACATACATACATTACATTTATACGATTATCTTATCAAAACTGATAAAGAGATATTCATTTACATTTTCTCTATGATTATAGCACCAGAAATATTATTGCCGACGAGATCATAAGGGACTACTCACACTAATTCAATTCTAATCGCATTTCGCTGAACGATTTTGGTCACACTTATACAGCTCTGCTTCTATCAACCGCGACGGCGTCGTAAGAATGAGAAAAGTAAGTGAAGCAGCAGTCCATATGCATTGTGGGTATAAGCACTGTAGGGTAATATAGCAAATCTTTGACAAAAGGAATAACACCTTGTAATCCAAGATATATAGTTACTATTATATAGGATCAAGAAAGATAAATTTTAATTAATTATAAAAGGGAAAACAATTATGTTTTCATTTTTGTTCATCTAAGTTACTGGGCTGATTTTCATAAATATGTTTATTGCGCAGAGAGCGTACTTTTTAGTAATGTCATTGATAATGCAAATGAGTTCGTAGGACAAGTTTCCGGCTGATACTTGTACAACGGGGGATATAGGTAATGATTTTGGCGTCTTTTTTATATTATTTACTAAGAAAGTCAAACAAGTTGACGGTTTACATAAGAAATATTATGCTCTATCATACCTATGGTATTTTTCACCTATTTTGTACCATTGCTGGAAACAGGCCTCTCTCGTAACCTAAGTTCAGTTCTTTATACACTGGACAACAAATAAACCGGATCACTCGCTACTTTTGAACTCTAATCCAATTTTCTCAAAAAGTATAAAACTTACAACTGCCAAAGTCATACCCGTTGAAAGTGCGTTTCATTACGATTATAATTAATGGAAACACATGATTTATCAATCAATGAAGTGTTTATTAAGAATTTTACAAAGATGAGTCGTTTCCAGTCGCGCAAATCGTTTGTTCAAGTAAAAAACAAAGCCGGAAACAAAGAAAAAAATTGAAAAAAAAGTTTATGATTAGTATTGAGTGTTCCTTCCTCTTGCTCTGATAACTGATAGCATCCTCGTATTCATAGATCTCACGAGACTGACGATGAAATTTTGGGAATTGCATTCCACTCCTCTTCAATTGCGATTCGCAGCTCTGGAAGCCTTGTTGGTGCAGGTACCCGGGCTCGAACCCGACGTTTCAACTCATCCCATAAGTGTTCTATAGGGTTCAAGTCCGGGCTTCGAGCTGGCCAGTTAATCGTACGGATGCTAACGTCATGTAGATATTGGGTCACCACATGAGCGACGTGATGCCGTGCATTATCATGCATTAACTGCATATCCTGCCCGATATATCCTGCGTAAGGTACCACATGATCTGCGAGGATTTCAGAAATGTAGCGATGAGAAGTAAATCTACGTGTCTGTCGATTCAATGAAAACTAAAGCTAATGCAATAATGTGCAGTTAATGAGATGTCGCCATTACAGATCCTCTTGCATAAGCAACAGTTTCTTCGATGCAACACTGAGAATAATGTTCTCTTTCACTTTCATGTAGACTCATCCTTATCTCATCAGTGAAGAGTACTTTACTCCACTGTTCCAACGTCCAATCTGTATGCTCTTGAGCAATAAGTATTATACTTTTTGAAAAATCGGACTAGAGTTCAAAAGTAGCGGGTGGCCCGGTTTATTTGCTATCCAGTGTATAGTATACTTACAATACATTTATAACCTTAAATGTATCGTATATTTGAGGTCTATAGTTTCATAGATAGTCAATTAAAATAATGTACACCTATGTAACTTTTACTGGTTCAACACTTTTTTTAAATAAAAAAAGAACATATTATTTGCCAATATATGAGCATTTATTATTTAAATAAATATAAATCATATGTACACTCTTTCAGAAAAAAGTCGACAATGAAAATAATGTACACCTATGTAACTTTCACGTTTACTGGTTTAACACTCATTTGAAATAAAAAAAAACATATTACTGAACTCTTATTATCCTACCAGTATACCATTTATATACCTATAAAAAACCTAGATACACAGACTAAAAAAATAACACAAAAAATAGAGCGAATTTTAAGTAATTTTAACAGTCCAGTAAGTCCAGTGCAGGTCTTGCAACACTGACATATTTTTATAAATTGTTTAAATAAAATATAAATAATCGAGTTCATTCATGCCTTGTCTAATGCTATCTATTTAATTTAAATTCAAAAAACTTTAACCTACATTTTGTAACTCTTGAAATTTTTATATATTAATAAAGTAGATAGTGTTTGAGATTATCTGTTTTAATTTCGTTTATTAATTAAAGATGGACAAGTCATAAGTCAAATACATATTTACATCTATATTTGTCATAGTATTTCAGTCTAACACATTTTAATCACAAAGTTAACATATTTAAATTTATGGCAAGTTTAATATCAAATTGTGAAGACTGCTGCTGTTTATATTATTTAATAGCTACTTTAACAACTTATTGTATTATATTCAGGAAAACTGTGATTATGTTTAAATACATTATATATTATGTGATGTCTTTTTAACCAATTGGAATGTGCCACTTATTTGTTTCCAGTATTTACACTTTGAAATGTGGATAAAACACTGGATTGCATAACATACCTATTGAACAATGGAGATAAAAATGTATTAGATATAAATGATTAGTATGTAGAAGTAGACAAGTTCATTTATATTTTTATTAATTCAGGGACTTTTAGAAAAAGAATATTTAATTTTATAAACTAATCATTAAAATATTATAAACTAATATAAGAAATATATAATTATGATACAATGTAAAAATATAAAAAAAAACTTGTAGTTACCGTTTATCCTGTACTGGGTGTAAATTATAAACAACATTGCTACTATCTAATAATAATTACATTAAAGAATAAAAAAATAAATTGACTTACTTATTTTTTTTTTATATATATACATATATACGTCTAGCTGAATACAAACAGATGTTTATAAATACAAGTGTATTGTGAAGAATTAAACCATAAACCATACTTATGAAGGATCAAACCAACAACCACTGAAATACAAGTTAATTTATAAAACCATTATATGTTGTCAAAATTAATTTATTCTATTCATATCTGTGAAACTGTGTTCTTTTTTGGTTCTATTGAAATAGAGATGTGACTGATCACCCAACATAAGTCAAAATATATTTTTTGTTATATTCCTAGATTCAATGTAATCATTTTTTAATAAAATAATTATAGCTAATGAATAAACAATATTTATTATTGGTTAAAAATTTTAACCTCTGAACAGCTTAAGACAAAAAAGATCCTAACATGTATGACAGCTGAGTGAGTTCCCAAAAATATCATGAAAGGAATGCTATTAGGAGACAAATTTTTTATACAATTTTTGCAGCTATGGCACTATTGAAATGTAAGGTACATTTTTAAATTTTCATATACCAATATGTGCATTTAAATTTGAAATAGAAAGAGAAATTAAGAAAATAAAAATGAAAATTAGAAAATAAGGAGATTAACATAAAAGTTAGTACAGAATTCTTTAACATTTTAATGTATATACCTCAAAAAATATTTTTCTTAGAACATATTTATTTAAGAACACGTTTTACTATACCTGGGCAGTAAATATTACAAATTGGACATATAAAAAAAATACTTGCCTTACTTTAGATTTATAAAGTGTCATCACTGTTATTCATTTCTATGTATGTGACATATAGGTATACAGAACCACTATCTTTAAGGTATACATATATTTGTGTGCAGAGATAACACTCTATAAACTGAAAAAGACTAAGTGTATCTTTTTAAAAGCTGGTGTGTAAATACTGCCATATATTATACATTAATGTCCTGAATTTTTACCTTAATGTTACTTGAGAACTAAAATACATGATGGCATAAAAAAATTACATTTATACATAATATCTGATTAAGCCTTATTTGTCACTTTGTTACAGACTATTAACTCCATATTTTGATGATTAACATTTGTTGCTTTTTCCGATAAATGTGTTACAGTTGGGGCAATAGTGCTCAGCATCCTTAAATGTGTCAAAGCAATAAGGGATGAGGCCCAAGCAGCATAGAGAACACATCCTGTAAACAATATTTTATATGCATAAATTTTTATATATCTACTTACCACCATTATAAATGAGAAAATTTGTAATGAAGTTTGGCCATATATGTTACTGTGATGAATTTTAAATAACACATTAATTCAAATTTGAAAAAATGAATTATATTCTAATTCATACAAGCAGGAGAGACATTGCTAGAACTATATATTTGAAAGTTTGGTCCTTCAGAGGTTTATACTCATATATTTAAAAAGCTGTATGATTTTGGATAAAATTTTGTGCAGTCTTATTTTATAATAATTATCAGTCACTACTTATAAAATATATTATACATGTATTATATTATAAGTAGCAAAATCTTTAATATGCTAAATGAATAAAAGAAAGTGTTAGATCTCTATTAATAAGTATATCATTCTTAAGTATTTTTAAAAGTTCTAAACACATATGTTGCATTTTTATTTTCATAACAATAATTATACAAAATAATATCAAGTATACAAATACTATTTTTTGTTGTTTGTCTAGAATTCCATGTTTTAAAATCCTTACAATCTAAGATACAACTTTATATAATACCCTTATCATGTCATACAAAGAATAGACCTATGATACATCCAATATATAAAAAAAGATGAGTAGGCAAAGTATGAACAGGTTGCTCAAAATATGCCTTTTTATCTGTATCATATTTTGTTGTACAGTTCTCTGTATATATCCAAATGTCATAATTTGAGCAGTTATTATATATAACCAAATGCATTCCATACAATAAGCTCAGTGCCATAAGAAAAAGTAATAGACAAAGAACATTCTGTCATTCAATTTGAGGCCTATAAAATCAAAGGCAGCATAAAATCTATTTCATTTTCACTTTATACTCAAATATACAGGAGTTCTATTAATTAAAATTCAAATGATTACTAATATTAATTTGTTTTTTCAATCTGGTTTAAAATATAGAATATCATTCCATATCCTTGACAAAATATTAGTTTTTGTAGTTTCCTCAACATTTGACAGACTTGGATTTAGTTGTCTTTGATCTTATAGGCCTTATTTACATTTCTATAATTTTAATTGGAAACTTTCAAACAATACTTACATGGTAATTACACAGATGGATCCAGCTACTAAATGTGTATGCCAGGCCGTAGTATATGTAACTCTGGTTGTGACCACTTTACCACAATTAAAACAATTTATCGTAGCAGGTTCAGTGCCAACTGCTGGAGGAACGACTATGTTTACTGGCACACCTGGAGGAGGTGGTGGTATGCTACCTGAATGAGGCTGGGTGTTATTAATATTAGGTGGATGTGGATATACTCCAGTTGCTGTAAATTGCTTGGGTTGTGGATGAGGGTACACGTTTCCTGGAGCAGCAAATGGTTCGCCAGATGGGGTTACAAAGCCATATTGTGGATTGCCCACGACTGCAGAATATGGAGGAGGTAGATCTTCAGGTGCTGAGGGTCCAGGACCCTGATTAGACGCCATTGTTAATGTATTTTCACCTTCCTCTGTATACGTAACTTACTAGCCAATTACTTAGCTTCGTATCGATTAATTTAACTATAATTGATAAAATATTTTTCTAAGAACTTTAATTTTAAAATGTAAAATCTGGAATTCGTACAAAGTCACAGAAAAAGGAACAGGTAAATAAAATGTGAAAATGTTTTTCTTCGACTCGATTGATTTGATATGAAATGAGAAATTTATGACGTCATATGTCAATGTCATGTCGTGTCAGTTCATTCGGTCATGTGAATGTATGAAAGTAAATCTATTATTTTAAAAACTTACTTATCTTACACCTACTACGCTATGATTATGCGATAACCATAAATCGTTCGATATGTGCTGTCAAATTTTATGTTTTACATTAAGTAATAAATTTATCTGAATACTTAAGTTCCATGAGATGCAAAGTGCTGCCTCTGTAGAGTGATATTAAAACTAAAATTACTACATTAATTTTAATAATTCCTATAAAATCGAACTATAAGTGGTCCAATATGAACTAAATTTCTATCAATCATATGCATACCTCACATCTAAGCACTATAAATATTTATAACAAGACTTTAAAACGTTAATTAAAAGTAAATAATTTTTTTGAGGTAAGTGTCAATTGGTAAGACACCTAGGCTTGCTGTATTTCCATGTTGAATGACTATGGAGATGCGTTGACTAAAGTAGACTCTTTAAAAAGATTTATGACCTCGGGGCCCCACGAGCCCAGAGTCTCAACTCCAAACGCCTTAAGTATATACCTATTTCTTTCTAAGAATCGAATATTTACGGCGCTTGATAGTCTCCTGTTATCTTACCTAGTTTGATGCGTGGCGACGACAGGATGTTCATGGTACCTTGGAGGATAGGACGTCCGCTTGTATGAAACTTCACCTGCGTCGATACGCTGGCGCCGTCTTACCTTTCAATTACATCTATAAGGGCTAAGTTTGATATCAATTATTTTATTAAGTAAATCATGGTATTTTTAAAATTTGGTATATATCGTATTAAAGAATAGTTTGAGCGCGATAATTGAGAAGCATGTGGAAAGTGGGTGCGACCCGGAGACTGCAAGAAGACGCCTATAAAAGCGCAACAATCTCGTAGAATTTATTTTAAATTGCATACACTAATAGCATTTCTATGGCATCATATTTCTACGTGCATTGGCTTATTTAAGATTGTTTTTCAAGGTGGGCCTGTGTTATGATGTAAATATTTCTTGGTAGTTAGTTTTTTTATTGTACTTGTTTGTTACTGAACTGACACCTTAATAAAATTGTTTTACTTTTTTTATGCAACTTAGAATGACAAATAACCCTTGGCCCACCTGATGAAAAGTGGTAACCGAAGCCTATAGACATAAGCAGTACCATGGTTATAACAGAGTCTACTATTTCGCCCTTGATACCTCCTATGCGTTGCCATTCTTACATCCACTGTTGAACATAGGCCTTCCCCATGAGGAGGATTTTGCCAGTAGTTGACATGTTTAGCAAGCGGGTTGGTAACCGCAATTATGCACTTGGTGATGTTTTAAGAGGGACGCTGCTGCCTATCCCTCGACCATTAAATTCCCTTAGTCGCTTCTTACGACTAAATAATAATTCATATCCGTTTAGTCACGGCATAAAATAGGCCACACCTTCCTTTCTCGTGGGTGTCGTAAAAGACTACTAAGGAACGGCGAGGGATGGGCAGTAGCGCTCCTCTTAGAACATTTCTAAAGTCTGACTGCGGTTGCCAATCCGCCTGCCAAGCGTGGCAACTACTGGCAAATCCCCCCCCCCCCCCCCCCAAGGGGAAGGCTTATGTTCAGCAGTGGACGGTTCAGGGGTTAATATAATGATGATGATTATATATATATACTTGCTAATCCAGCGAATTTCGTTCCTATTTTTAGTTTTTTTTTTTATTATGACATCTACTTAATTTCATTTTATTTTTACTTATACAAAATTAAGTTATATTTTTATTGACAATAGCTGTACCCGCGGCTTCGTCCGCGTGGAATTTAACAAAAAAGTTAATTAGTTTATTTTTTTTTTTTATTTTTTATTTTTATTTTAATTACCATTTATTTTCAGTTTTATGTATTAACTTTATTGAATGCACGTGAGCAGCGCGCGGTACTGGATAGTACTTGACATTGCAACATTACTTTATTTTTCTAAAATAAACTTAGCCTAAGTTACTTCTTATTACACAAGCTACCTGCCAATAAAAGTCCCATCAAAATCGGTCCAGCTATTTCAGAAATTAGTCGGAACAAATAGACAGACTGATAAAAATTTTAAAAAATGTTATTTTGGGGTATGTACCGTGTATATTCATATACATGTATTAAAAAACGGTTATTTCAATATTACAAACTGACACTCCAATTTTATATATATACAAGCTAATTTTATTATTCTGTAGACATCATGATTGGGCAAAATGGGCAAAATTGTCCGCAAAAAAAGTATAATTTCAGTGTATCTATTAAATGTAAGAAAAGACTGTCTGATATTCGTGATACTTTTCAATTAAGATATTTTTCCTTCTTAGATTTCGTGGTAGTATAAAATTCTATAATTTCAGTGACTAAAGAGATGTTTATGAAATTTTTGGATAAATGATTTGAAGTGTGATATAAAGACACTTAATAACCTTTTATATATACATTTTAAACTTAAATAAAGTTTAAGGATTTTAAAATATGAATTTGTGTTTCAGTTCTTATAATTTTGAGTGTCTCGTACTTAAACAACCACAAAATAGGCATTATGTAACGACTTGTATCATGATATGTGTCCTGGATCCAACATATATTATCAAGGAACGTACCTACTCGTAGGTCCTCAAACGACGATTGAATTATTGAATAACATTCTGGTTTTGTAGTGGTGGGTATTGGGTAACCGTTAAGCTGTGTCACAGGCCTGCAGCACGCTGCGGCCGCTATCGCTAGTGCAGTGAACGTCACAAAGTAACGCGCGCGTATCACCGCGAGACACACTCGCGTTTCAAATATCGGAACATTGTAAAAATTACTTCAACATTAACATTTTTACATGCTAATTATATTCAGTTATTTTATATAATACCTTAAAACAGGTAAAAGTTAATTATAACATTTACATCTCAATTTTATGTTAAATTAACAACTTATAAATGTATGCAACAACAAAATGTTTATTAAAAATAATGCAACTTGATTCTGTGATTAAATATTTTGCTCTGAATACTTTTGTAAATCATTATGTATACAAATTTTTATAAGACTTTATAACTGGCTGTTTATGTTTAAGTCTTTTTGGTTATAATTTTAATTTTGGAATAATTTATGCCACATTACCTAATCAGGTTTTATGGACATACATAATATTATACTTAGTCCTAATTTTTATTATGCTACTACTGAATTCGAAATATATTTCAGTTACATTAATATCTACTGGTGACTGGTTGGCTGGTTAATTTACTTATGTGTAAGTTTCTTTATGATTTTACACAGCTTCGTAATTATTGATCAACGATGCTAAACAAGTTTAGTAATGGGAGATAAGAATAGTTTAGCTAGCGTACTTATACCAGTTGGTACATAAAAAATTTCGTGCACTTCCATATTCTTGATAGAAATTGAAGCGTTCAAATTAGTTATAGCGTATATTTCAGCCAATTCGATATAATATTTGGCATAGTTTTACTATCAGCGATGGACACTTCATCATATCATCATATCAGCGGTTAACTGTCCACTGCTGAACATAAACCTTCTCCAGAAGGGAAGTTTTGTCAGTAGTTGTCACGCTTGGCAGACGGGTTGGCAACCGCAGTTAGGATTTTAATGATGTTTTAAGAGGGACGCTGCTGCCCATCTCTCTACTATTAAGTTAATCACCTTTTACGACACCCACGGGAAGGAAAGGAGGTGGCCTATTCTATGCCAGGACCTACACGGCGATCGTCAAAGAATATGAAAAAAGGGACCTCAAAATTAAAAGTCATGCTACACTTGCAATACTAAATAAAGAAAAGGAATATCATATGAAAGAATTTTATTTAATGTTTTAAAACTGATTTCTATTTTATGTTGTATTGCGTATAAACTAGCTCACTAGCTAGCATAGTAAACTTATGATAGAAAATATTTTCAAAAATCCCTATTATCTCAAAATTTTATGATGACAATATAAAGTAATTACCTGCAATTTTGATAATATAAGACACCTCTATGTAAATAAAACAACGATTATAACTAGCACAGTATTTGAGAAATCATCAGAATAATTTTACCGTATACAGTGCCGTTTTAACACAAATTAAATAAAATTTGCACTATGTTCAGGTATTAGACCACTCGTGTTTTTCAAAATATGTATGTAATTTAATTTTTACATTTATTAACGAAATCTAAATTAAGTTCACTTATGTAAAGTTTACGCAGTAACCTGAAGGCTCAACATATGCATAGTGGCGTAGTGGGCTGGGTCGTTGGACTCACTACATTATGGTTGAACACAAGATGGCTGGCTCATCTGTCATACTCGTGAACGGGTTCTAGTAGTGACTTTATAGTTTTTATTTTTATCTTCTTATCGATACAAAGTTTGTAATAGTCATTTTATTCATATATATTTATTTTATTGTAAACTAAATTTTTATTGAAAAAAGCAACAACCGTTCCCTGTATTTACCTGTTCTTCTCAACTGAAATTGAATTCCGAACTGACAAATTAAGATTCAACAGTGCTATTATGTTTACTTGAATTAAAATTATTTATTATTATTATTAATGATTTATATATAGATCCATACTATAAGGATCACTAGTAGGTATAGGGCTACGTACTACTACCTACCCCTATATTGGTGTGAAATCTTTTAACACAATTGTACCATATTATAATAACTTGGACACATAAATTTTTACTAAAATAGAAAAAAATATTAGATCACTGAATTCGTCCATTTAAACAAGTTTACAAACTGATGCATGACCATGTTACGCAAAGAAAATGTCCAAGTCGAAATTAGATACAAGATTTTCTTCAAAGGACAAGAGTACCTATAATATATAAAGTTTAATTATTCTTTTAGTGACCTTTAAAAGCTTTTTTCGATGCCCAAGTTGTCTGTTTTTGAAATATCTGGTCGTTATTTAAGACAAATGCCATACCTTCCAGGTATAAAATGTATGTATACGTCTATTAAATAGACTTTGCTAAATTTTAGATACATAGGGCGAATGTATACAATTTTATTTGAAAGCAAGAGCCCCATGAGATGCAGAAACCGTTGATACAGCAATAATTCTACAGAACTCTAAAAATGCAAAAAAGAAATTGCTCAATGTGTCTATTTAGTAATTTATAAGACTTACTAGGAGAAATCGTTACCTTGGTACAGATGGGTGAGCTTGGTTTTTTGCATGAAACGAAGTAAATATAAAATAAAACACGTTTTTGTTGTTACGTTGGGTCGTGTCGATATTAGTTACTTTATAATATTTGACATCACCGTATAGGTATTTTTGCATTACATATACTTAAAGGAAGATTCCTATAAACAAAAACATTTAAATTTATAAATTTTCTTTTCCAACAATTAAATCAGAAGAAGTGTTTGTACAAAAATCCATTCCATAGAAACAACGATATCCCCTATTCATTTTCGTCATCAAGCAGCAGTGCTTACATAGCTGTGTTTCAATTTAAAGTATGGGAATATTTTAGTCATGCCAGTAAAATTATCGAAGCATATCGAAGTATCGAAGCATGATATTTTAGTTTTCAGAAATAATAATGTTTTGTGATTACAATGAACAATAAACTGTATTCTGTGTTTTCCATATTTATATTCACAGATAATGGATGCTAATTTTGTTATCACATGGCAGGTACATAAAATAATTATTTGCTCAAAAGTAGAAGCTTCACCTACATTTCAATCTTTAAATAAATAGTTAGGTACTGTGATAATAAGTTTATGATCGCCAGCAGCACGGAAGTGCACGCCGCCATGATTAGTGAGCTGTATTCCCGGTAGCGATCACTATCACTGCCTCCAGGAGTGACGACTCACGTAACGAAACTGCCGCCTTTGGTTTATGTAACTCGTTCCAGACATTTAATTAAATTTACGTAATCGATTTTGCTCGTGCACTCCAGCTGTATATTATTATATAGATATACTAAACTGAAACCTTCATCATAAGGAATAGATAGAGTTAGGGTATGTTTATAGCTCAATTTATATGAAAACTAAGTGTGTTACTACTCGTTAAGTTTTTAAGTATGCTAAACTTTGATATCTGCCAGTTTCGGTTTAAGAAGTAGAATATACTTAGTTCGTCTCTTTTTGTGTACGTTATCTTTATCAATTCTAAGTCAATTATGATTAATATTTTACTCCTACTGAAATCGCCATTTTATTTTGTGGAACAATAACTTAATTTTTTTATTTAAGTATGAATATCGTATATTTAATGGCGATTGACTGAGTCGTAAAGGCGCGATAGGTATAAAAGAAACAGACTTCTGTAGAATTTACTATTCGAAATTAATAACGAGAGTAATGTAACGAAAACGTCAGCCGTGCTCACTACAGAATTATTATGTCTAAATGAGTATGATTATATCGTGTAATCTTGTGTAGCATTATATTATATGTTAGTAGGTTTGTAACTCATGTGAAATTGCATAAACTATTGGTATATAGGTACAACGGACATTTTGCTATATACTTATTTACAAATCAATAGTTGATCATAATGATCTACAATATGTAAGAAAATATATTAAAAAAAAAAAAACAATGTTTTTGGACATCTAACACAAAATAGTTTGTCGGATGGCAAGAGTCGAAAAAAATTTAAGTTTGAAATATAATCGGATAACATTCATACATTTTCACAATCACATAAAATGTATAATAAATCAGCTAAAACGTTTTTAATCAAACATAGTATTAATTAAACATTTATTTATTTTTTAAATTTCATCAATCGCACAATATATTAATCCTATGAACATCATCATCATTATCTGAGATATCGACTAAACTCATCATTGTCGATTTATTATATTAAAATGAAAAAATTGATCATTTCATTAAACAGTCTGCAAATTTATATATATAATTCGTCATAACTGTAACTATTAATTACTACAACATGTAGCTTAAACTAGTAGATTAACTCTAGAAGCATGTGCGTACACAAGTATTACGTAAGCATGCAATGAGAAAGTATTTTTGAAAATTAGAATTACGAAAGATGTATATTACTTCAGAACTATTGTTCAATACTAATATGTAAATACAAGTACATATGTTTAAACCTTTCTAAGTGATATAATTGTAATAACCACGTCTATTTTTAGTATCTTTCTAGATCTAACTTGCTACTCGTATATACAATAATTTGAAATCTTTTTGACATCACCGAATAAGTATTTTTGCATTACATATACTTGAAGGAAGATTCCTATAAACAAAAACATTTAAATTTATAAATTTTCTTTTCCAACAATTAAAAAGATTTTTTTTTCTTTTCTGCTATTGCTTTATAAAACGGGAATTATATGAAATTACTATGTTTGTCGTTTATAATAATTATTTCCATTTCATTCGGAAGTCCTCTTCAGGGGCGTACAGTGCTTTGTGTTACAGTATTTCGTCTCGCATTGTGGACTTTGGCAGACTCAAATTGCCAATAAACGCAATTTAAGTTCGAGGTATAAAATATAAAAATAAATGAAGACAAATCAATTCAATTCAATTTATTTATTGCATTCTACAATATTATTATAAAAGATGTTAGTAATTGATATAGTACATTGTAGACCCTGTCGGGCACAGCAATTAGAAACGAAGAGGGTGTCGATCCTTAAATTTTCATAAAGATTTCAATAATTAAATTCAATTTCAATTTCATCAATGTAATTAAATTCTAATTAAAATCCAAATTAATTTAATAATTTTAACGATTTTTTTTGTTTCCATATGTTTTATTTTAATTTAATGCCATTTAATGTAGTTGTTCATACTTTTATATCATTTTAATAGTATCATTATCAATCTTAGTATTATTAACTAAACCAGTAATATTTATATATTTGTTTTATTCCAAATTTTTATCATTTAAATATTCATCTATATCGTAATAACATTTTTTAGCTAATAGTTGTTTTAATTGTGATATGAATACTCTATGGTTTTGTTCATTTCGTAATGTTTCCTATAATCAGTTCATAATAATACGATTAATATGCCTATTGTATTGTAAAAATTCTATTCTCGCTGGAGTTTGTTGGTATTTGATAGAAGTACATATATATAAGTGATCATACATCCTCAAACTTTCGCATTTGTAATAGTGCCTAGTAGGATACCACTTGTCGAAGAAGTAAAAGTGTTTGCACTTCATAATTAGAATATAAGCCTGCACACATAAATTATACAGGATTTCACAATTAGTTTTTTTTTTTTTTTTTTTTACAACACAGGGGGCAAACGAGCATGCGGCTCACCTGATGGTAAGTGACTACCGCCGCCCATGATCACCCACAACACCAGCGGCATTGCAGGTGTGCTGCCGGCCTTTTAAAAAGGAATATACTCTTTTCTTGAAGGTTATGTTGTCGTATCGGTTCGGAAATACTGCTGCTGGAAGTTTTCACTAATTGTGAAATCTTGTCTTCATAAACAAATTATCTAGAAGTTATGAATCGTAGAATAAATATTATCTTTTCGTACACAACAATTATAATTTAATTATATATCCATGTATAATTTACCTTAGGTATAGATCTTTATTAAAGATGATTCATTATGATTATAGATTTTTCTTCACTGGCGATAGATCACTGTGACAACCAACGTTTTTTTTTAATACTAATAACGTTTGCACAGTGTTTCTAATTTTACATTTAAAACGCGTTCGTTGATGTCTTTTGTTAGAACAATTAATACTAACAGTTATATCATTGGTTTTTAAAGTAATTTTTATTATAAGCTATTGTAATGATATATAATATAATAATAAATATCTACTTGTTAAAATATTTTTTTAATTTATGATACGTGAAGAAAAAAAAGGTGAAACAAAGATTTTTTAAATTTTAATTTAAAAGCCCACAGTTTCCTTTGAATTACAAGTTGAAATAATAAATACATTTAAATTGTTTTAACTAGTTTGATTGCGCTGCGCAACCGTGCTCATTTTTAATGATTCATTATTTCTGTGTAACAAAGGTTTTCTTAGTATAGGCACTTTTGCAACGTATTCGTTGATGTCTTTTATTCGTATGATTTATGCCATTTGCTGAATTATTTCATTTTTTTTATATAATTATTCCACAGACAAACAATCATATGAAATATTCATACATCATTCATAGGTTCTTAGTAAGTTTATATAGAAGTTTATTTTTTAATAAATCTTACTATATAAATACTACTGTCTCCATTTTTTATTTTTCTGTGGTGGAATGACGAACTCTGCGATTAAAACGTTATTATTATTATTATTAAAAATGACTTTCTTATTAAATAATAATCAGCTGAACAGAAATGTATTCAGTTGAGTAGAATTTGGGAAGCTATAAACATCTACGTATCAAAAATATGTCAAAGTTTAAAGAAATTTTTGATTAATGGATGTTGGCAATAAGATGCATTACAGGACCGTTCTGACCAAACTTTCCCCACAGGTTTGTACTAAGCACTTAGCCTTGACTATACCAATTGTAATAGAATTTCGCTTAAGTTAATTGCCGTAATGTTTTGCACAAAGAACAAGATAGGCTACTTTTTATTCGGATCAATCAATACGTCCTTGTCACGCTGCCGAAATTGCGAGCACAACCTGGGAATTATCATAAGTCAAATCTATTTAACAAACGGGCGACAAGGCCGCCTGCTCTTGAGGCCAACTTCCATTTCATAATACGTGTATGCTAATTATTTAAATATAAAATATATGAGATTCTAGAAAAGTCAATTGTAATAGTGCAGGTGGACGTTCACTGCGAATTTCATACAAACGATGCATAAATATATTCGATTACAAAAATATAGGTAGGAAATATACGTAGGTATGTTTACAAACAATTGGGAAACCGGTTTCGGTAATTTGAGGTTGACGTAAATGAATTTGGAGGTTTTTTCGTTACTGCACTTTTGTTTTTTATATACAGATTAATTCATTAGTTTATGCTTTTTTTAAATATCCTTATTTATATAATATCCGCTTACATATAAATTTAATAGAATTAGAATATTATATCTTCATTGAATGATATAAATGTGAGAACATTTGTTTTTTATCTGTTTTTTATGCTTTATACGTTAAAAATTGTTATAGTATAAAACGATTTTTTTTCAAAACTGTAGAAAAACTATTTATACTCAGAACTTCATTCGACATGTTGGTTTACCATCTCAAAAAGCAACTTATAGATATATATAATTGGGAACCGGATGGGCAATAAATATAATTATAAGGTATAAAATTCAAAATTGTGGATTTTATGTCGAATATAAACGAATATAACAATAAAAATTTATTGTATATGTGAGTTACTGGCGTTGACCAATAGGTCGCCAATTCTTACTAAATATTATAAATGTCACAGTGAGTATCTTTGTTTGTTTATTTTTTACCTCTTGACACTTCAATGGCTCGACCAATTGCACGTTATAAAATTGGACATACTCGTACACGTACCATTTAGTATGGCGAACATTATATAGGCATATTTTTATTCAATCAATCGATATATCCTAGTCTTGCGTCCATACATTGATATAATATAATAACATGCGGATTAGTCAATTATTGCATTTGCAATATTTATGGGGAATGTTTGAAAACTTTATTTACATATCTTGCTCAATCCGGACATCAAATCTAGGACGAAAATCACACTGTTACAAAAACAGTCAAAGTTAAACATCTATTTTTCTTAAAAATTAGATACCATATTTAATAATACAAAATAATAATATAGTACTATAATGTAGTATTTAATAATAATAATGAAAAAGATTACAAAGAATTTCAAAACGGTTTTTTGTTTCAAATCGTTTTCTTTTCTTGCACGAACTAAACATAGAGCTTGTTATTGGTCAAGAATAACTTTTTAATTGTTCGAATATTTTACGGTTCACGGTAATTAGTTTTGTTATTGACATACGTAGAAATTTAACTGTTCTAAAACTATGTACTCTTTATACTCAAATAGTGCAATATCGTATATGTAGTAACTGTTACTGTACACAGTGAGCAAGTGGTCTGAGTCGTGTCGGTGAAAGTGCATGTTGAATAATATCAAGACCGCGAGCAGCGACGCGAACCGGCGCCGGCGCCGGTCATGTCAGGCAACGCCAGGCCGCGGCTCGGAATCTGAAGTTTTTTTTAATATTGCGAATGAGATTTTTGCCCTTCAATGTGCCCAATGCAGTGTACATAACAACTGCTAATATATAAAAAAAAAAACTCTACATACAATCTACCGCCAAATTCGGAAAGTAGTTTTAGCCAAATATACAGCGTATAAATACATAGGCTTGATAGTGACAGATGTGTGGCCTTACAATCACTATGTGTATCAGTTCGAGTAAAGCTTGTCGCGGCCTCAGAGATTCATAGTTATCTCGAATACGTTGCAAAAACACTAGCCCAAAATTGTAACATTTAAAGAAAATACACAAAATTTCTTTATCAATATGAAAGTGGTAGGTTTGACGCTGGAAACGCTGCTGCCGTGGATCGATTATAAGATTCGTTACATAATCAACCAGTCAACCGTCATGTCACCAACGTCGGCATGATAAATTGTAATTCCGGTAGAACATAATAACATTTAAACATTATTCTGAATTTACTGTAAGAAACAACTATTAATAATTAAAATGTATTAAAAAGTTTAGTGATGGAATAAAATTGATTACTGTTGATTAGCATAACATGTTTTGTAAATAGTGTGAGTGGACTGAAGTGATAAAAGAAAATTATATAAAAAGTGTCCAATAATATATAAAGATGCGCGTGCGATGGTGGCGCGCTGTGTTATTGTGTGCATGCGCACTGGTTCTTCGAAGTGACGCGTTGCCGCCGGCTACCCTTGGTGACGTCGTCGCCAACGCCGCTACCAGTCTAAATTCTATGAAAGTGAGTATACTTATCCTCAATTGTTAATAACTATAAGTGTTAACCGATAAAAACTATATTATATTTATTTTTAAAAATTTTGAGGTAAGATAATGTAGACATTCTTCTATGCCCAAGTATTTTTATGCCACGTGGAAAATTAATAATGTATAAGATGGAATATTATTGTCGCCGTCTA
This sequence comes from Galleria mellonella, assembly GCF_026898425.1. NCBI lineage: Eukaryota > Metazoa > Arthropoda > Insecta > Lepidoptera > Pyralidae > Galleria > Galleria mellonella. The sequence goes on from NW_026442138.1 coordinate 5,763,083, forward strand.
TAAGAATAAATAGGATCATCATACTTCACGCTGTAATACCCATGGCATAGTATTATATTATCTGTGCCCATAGTAACCCTCATGCAGAGGTGCTGACTTTGTGGATGGTCGGGGGCACCCATTAGAGATGCGGAGTACCCATAAAATAATCCTCATCTCATTGTCTATTGTTTAGGTTGCATTTGTTTGTCCAGCAAGCATTAAATAAAATGAAATAATGATGATAATAGTTTTCAAAAGAGCATGGGCACTCACGGGGTTTCTTACAAGCCAGCATCCCATGTTATAAAACACAACCGATACATATCGTTGCCAATATAAGTCATGATACAATCTTCTAACATACGAGTATACACATAATAAAAATTGTATCCCACAAAAACCAACTTTAATTGTGAAAAACTAAATTATTGGATCGATTTAGTTACAATATCTATGGGACCAATCTATCAGTATATTCTTTCAGATAAAAAAGATATTTCCAAATAGATTTAGAACTGATTGAGTTATGAGGAAACAAACATACATAAAACAACTAAATAGAGAACTTCCTTCTTTTTTAATTCCGTAATGATAATAAATACACATTGATTATTTAATATACCTTCTAGGTATATTAAATAATTAATTTTGTACGCAATGTACATAAAGCTAATATAAGTATCTCTTAGTTCCTTAAACAATCAATTTGTTATTGCAGTGTCAACATACTTATTTGCTTATAGGTACGTAGCATCAAAGTTTTACAACAGCAACAAACAACATTGTAGGGAAATTAAATAATGTTACTGTGCAATTGTGCACGTTAAATTACATCACATTAACTTGCGCTATTATCCAGGGAATGTATCCTAAACAGAAATACCGGGCGAGAATTATGCAATAACAAGTGTGCTGCATTCATATGTACATTAAACTGTACATTTATTACGTAAACAAACGTTAAGAGAACAAAAAGTTCTGTATGAGACGAATTTTTAGGAAGGCACGTTCACTTGACACACAGCACTGATATGCGAATGGGTATTGCAGTCTGCGTTTGACTGTGACGAATGGACCAATTGGCACTTAGCAACCGACTAGCTTCCCATTGCTGAACACAGATCCCTCCTTGTAAAAGGAAATATTGTATTGTATTGTAAAATCTTTATAGTACATAATTATATAAGAAATGACTAATAACGTAATTTGAAGATTTGAGTTAACTTCAATGGATATGGGAAATTAGAACTTCCATACATCAAAGTAAATTTATAATAAATATAGCTATATCCTCCGGCTTCATTCGTGGTCGTATCGTAATGTAAAATAGCTTGTAGTCAAGAAATAAGTAGGTACTTTGGGCAAGAAATGAGTTGTGAAATGCAAAACAAATTTTTTAATCCAGTCCATCCAGGCAGTTTTAGAGATTAGAATGTTACAAACAAACAAATTCTTTCACTTTATTATATTAGTATAGATAAGGTAGGTATTAAAGTAATGCATGTTTCGTTTTGCAAAAAAAATCATAAATAGTACATTAAATATCAGGAATTGTAATACATATAGAACACCATACACGCTCCAAATACGATGGTATTTTCATGCCTTTATGGGTTACCACTTAATTTGTTGCTGGGTAGAAAATATTGAAAAGTTTCCATTTTTCTATCCATGATCTATCTGTGTACCAAATTTCAATTAAACTTGTTCAACCTAATTCGTTCGATATGATTTAAAGTAAATTTCATAAAGAACGTAATTATACCTATAACTGTCTACTTATGTACCCAAGTTTTTCGTGTCGTTACAAAATTATGTAACACAGCTTGTATAACTAAATTCAGTTTGATTATTTTTTTATATATGTAATTGTATGTAACATAAACGTAACTACAAATTCACTTAATGACTTCCAATACACTATGTTGTAAGTACACTTTGTAATTCTGATGAGTAATAAGCAAGTCATACTTTTTAGGATATGACTAAATTAATATAATTTATTCTATTATTGTTGTTGTAAAAATACTTCAAAGCGGAAGGTGCTGCGGTATTTGAAACCACACCCTCTACGTCGTGCCGAGTTCAGTGCTACTACTGTAACGCAGTGATTACTTACTCTGTGGCTTCTACTACTTAAGCTAACATTTACTAGACGTAACTAACAATTTGCTATTAAAAGCGTTTATAATAAAGTGTGGCGATTTTGCAATTATTAAAAACAATTGAGGAATTTTTAAAAATTGTTCTGCCTACGAACTAAAATTTTAATCATGCAATAATACTTTTATTAAGCTGTTATTGAAAATTTCGATTCTACAATTAAAGTTTTAGGTCACCTAAAGAGCTTTTTTTTAAATAATCAATCAGAAATATTGAACAATGTTAAATTGTTTTTAAACACTCTTAATACTTTTTTAATTAATGCAAATAAATTTATTATGAAAATCTTAGTCAAACAATTTTTAAAAAGTAGTTATTAAATAAATTTGTTAGTTAAATAGTTATTAGTTAAAATAAATAATAAATACTGTACTAAATATTTTTTGTACTAAATCTTTTTCAATATTATGAATACTACTAATATACCTATCTACTCATCTTAAAAGTACATCGACACTATCACTTATGCATAATTCAATTGAATACTACTAAAACTTAATATAATATTAGTAAAACCATAGACCTAGTACAAGTTAGTACTTACATTAATCTAAGAGTAAAACTTAATTCTAAAAATTTCTAAGTAAAAATAATTTTTCTAGGTAATTCAACTCACAATTATGTAGTAAATTATCAAGTATCTAATCATAAATAATTCATTATTTCCAATCATGTCGAGATAAATAATAGTAAATAAATATAAAATAGATATACAAAATTTTGCACAAATTATTGTTATGAGACCATTACAATCAATTAATTTATTAGCGGTCGCCAACGTAAGTACTCGCAGCGTTTGTAAATTTTACGAAACAATTTGTTCTATTTTTCTGAACTTTTCAAATGCTCTTGTCAAATGGTATCGCAATTATATTTGTGTACCTATTGCTGAATAAACTGAAATAGTCGCGAAACGAATTGATTATTGCCAACAATCCATAGTTCTGTCCATTTGTATGTAAATAGTTTTCCAGAAATGACTTCCGATGGCTGTGAGGACTGCATTAAACATTATCATTAAGGGTCATGCCAACTGTTTATTACTTATATTTTCGCAATATGATACGTGTCTCACATATTATGGATGGATAATATAATCGATTTATTATACGAAAGCCGATAACAGCACCTGACCCATAAAGAAAACCATTACGAAATGTTTATTATTTTCGATGTCTTACGATGGTTCCTTTTAGGGTATGTTAAGTTTTGTCAGAATTTTTTATGGAACATTAATAAATGTTACGATGTAAATATTATTTTATTTTACAAAAATATCACCTAACAAAGAAACTACATATTTATTTTTGAAATTGTTGTCATAACTAGTTAATTTCAATACTGTATATCTTGTCTTATCTACTGTAACTATTTATCATGTCTTGAAGAAATATTACATTATCAGATATATTCTTTATTGAATATACCTTTTATTTCAATAACTATTATTTGTATTTTGACAGCAGTTTGCTAATTACAAATATATATTATTAAAATATGAAAATTGTATTCCAATATTTATTTAGTAATTAAAAAATTTGGTAGGCTTTTAACCCGCAGCTCATACGCTGCCGTCATTTATCACATGTATATGTAAACATTAGTTGCTCCTATATATTGTCTTACTGTTTACGTCATTTACATGCAACGAACACATCGAGTATGTATATAATCACTATATCCTATATCTCTACACTAACCCCCTTATTCATATAAACTCTAATTGTCCGATAAAACTATTTTAACTATAGAATTTTTTTACTTTTTGTTTTACGCTAAAATCGCTTTGTAAGACAATAATAAAACACTAATAGTTAAAATACTTGTAGGTTTGTAGGAGATATTTATCTTTATGAATAAGAGGATAAGTTTGTAGAGAAGAGGTTGTTATTCGAACATTTCTTCTCCATCGCCACAAACAACGTAATGCTCTATATATAGAAAATATAAATATTTCTAATGGTCGACCCCCAAATAGATAGAGGGACATTCAGTATATAAATTTTTAGAGTAATTTAGTAAGTTCATTTGGCTAAATTAACTTAAAAAAAAATACACGCTAAAGTATTTTCTCACAAAGACGTATGTTTCGTAATTTTAACACTTATGCACGACTACATGTTATTATATCCATTGATTTTGAAACTTAAGAAATACAAGTGAACATCCTTTGTCGTCGTTGCAGTCAATAGCGCTTTATGTCGCAAGTTTTTCGAGATATATTGACCAATAATTCAGATGACCTTTAGCGCTGAAGGAAGGCTGATTGATTATTATCTACATTTTTAATGGGGTCAGCGTCATTCATCTGACAAACTTTGCAAAACATCAAACTTTTCAATTTCAATCACAATAAGATACATATTTATTTTAATATCACATGTGATACCTATTCAAATAAATTTAAATAATCCTAACATTATTTATAAATTCTATTACAAAATCGTAAATTTCAAAAGTCTATACGTTGAATATTTTTTCTCTAAAATTTGTTATAGAAGCTAGTAATAAATAATACAATACTGACCAGCCGTTTTTAAAATTGTTAGTACGAATAATTAATATGTTGTATATTATGTTTATTTGTTACGTCGTTACCATAAAAAGATTAAACAGATTTAAAGAAATTAAAAAAAAAAACGCTGAATATATGTTTTATCTGAATCATTCGTTACACGATCGATTTATGAAAGCTGTACCGTGAGATTGTGCTTAACTTTTGGTTTGTAATAAATGTATCATGTATGAAAAAATCGATTCAAAATTTTGAACCAAGACCAAATCCTATTAATTAAAAAATTTACTATTTCCAATGAAATAGCTAATTTTTAATATTAATATTTCCAATCTCAGTTATTCAGCTAAACGCGAAACTTACATGGTTTATAAAATATTTGGAGCGTTGCCACAATCTGGTGGTTAGCGACTACCGCAGTCGCAGTAGGTACGTTGCTTCCGAATTGTGGTTGATATTTGATATTAGATAACTAAACTAGAATTTCTTGCGCAACCTTAGAATTGGTATTATCATGAAATTCGAGCAGGTTTTAGGTATCACTAGATGTAATGTAATACTAAAAAAGGACCAACACATATATCGTCTTAGTCGTAGAATACTGACGGATCTGACAAACATTAAATATACATATCCGTCAGTATTCTACGACTATGACGATATGGACACATGTATATAAGTAAGTATGTATTATACAATTGGTCCGTTGCGAGTAATTTAAGATGATTTAGGTTTAATTAATTGAATCTTTCCAATGAAGTTTGATTGTTATTAATATTAGTTAAATCACTGTTTTAATATGTGAAGTTCAAGATTAAAAAAGGAAAAGATTCTTATTTCACTTGTATTTTTTGTGAACACGTTACGCGATATTTCTGACTTTTAAATTGGTTCGACATTCTTATTTACGCAATATGTGTACAAAAAGTAAATATAAACCATTATTGAACTTTTTATGTTTCTATAAATAATAGGCACTGATCATAAATAAATTACACCAGCTACTTAGTTACTTTACAGTTTTCTGTTCTAAGTTTTACAGGATTTTAAAGTAATGTCAAGTTAACCTATACTATTACTTAAACTGGGACATAAAACAATTACTTGTATGTCATCTGGTAATCGCGTGTAGCCCTACTCTTTATTATATTGAGTGTTACTACTTCTCACAACTATAATTGTTTTAATACCTATATTTAACTGCATGCAACAATATAATTGTTATAGTGTGGCACCAATTACTTAATTCATAGTAGGTATGTACTTTAACCTTTATTTTTGATCCAATAAGAAAAGTATTCTTTTTCACTACATCTAGAGAAGAGGTTCATCATAATTTATTACCTGTTATGATATACGAGCTTAGGGTGAAGATATTCATCACCATCATTATCTCAACCATTATCTGTTCACTGCTGAACATAGACCTACTTACTCCTCTCCAACCAAAGGTTGCCTGGAAGAGATCGCTTTTAGAAATAAGGTCACCCATTGTTTTCTCATTGTGATTATTTCTTGTAATTATTTATATGTATTTATAATAAGTTTACTATTGTAATCTTTTAGAGGAAACAATAAAAAGTATTTATCTATCTACAGACCTCCCCAATAGACTACCATTAGGAATGAACTTGAGCCACCTGCACTGACTTTCTGCAATACGTTTGAAGTCATCCGGCTATCTAATGGGGGGTCGACCACTAGAAATACTTATATTTTCTTAATTTATTAATTCTTGTTCTATACGTTTTTTTTACAAAAGTAAGACTAGTAAAACTCAACTTATAAATAGACTATGACTTTTGAGAATATTAAATTTAAATAAGGAACTTTTTACGACAGACAGACAACAGAAGAATTTTATGTCTCTTATCTGCATTATCTAGAGAGAGATTTCCCGTGCTGAGGTATAAAAATGTCATCATATTCATTGTCATTTTCCTAGTTTTCAATATTACAATTTTCTTTTTATATTGTATGTGGTCAAATGTTAAGAAGAACAATACGAATTAACAAAATCTATGCAAATTTTTATACCTAACATTTAAAAATAAAAAGTTGTTGTTTTCAACTTAGAAAGTGGTTATTATTATTATTCACTTATTCAGTTATTTATTTATGTTTGGTTAGTGTTATTGATTTGTTATTAGGGAAGATCATTTACATAATTAAAAATCCTCTTACTCATATTATAAATGTAAAAGTGAGATTATTAGTTTTTTTTTAATTTGTTTATTACCTCTCGGTACCTTAAAGATTTCATAGCCAGATTATCTATTAGGTAGTTATTAGGCCTGCTATTAACAACAGGCTCCGCGCCCCGATAATTTTTTTTTTGAGAAAATTTTTTAAATTAAATTACATGTGAAAATTCGTATCTAACAAATCCTAGTTTCATTAAACTATTGTATTTTTTTATATATTATATCGTCATATTTCAGTACATTTCGTAACGAGTGTCAAGTCATTATATGTAGAATAATATTACACAATTTTTTTATAGGTATAGCAAAGCGTGTATTACCTACGGGCCCCGAGATAGTTAATTTCAGCCTGGGCTCAATCGATTATCATTATATCATATCATTGACTTGTATAAATCGAACCACTCTGAACCTGTCTTAATATTAAATTATATTTGTATATTTTTTATAAGAATTGTTATCATTACTAATTGTTTTAATTCTCAATTAAATTAACATTTATACTTTTTAGGTTTTTAATTGATATTTTAAATTTTATATGATCAATTATGACGAAATATGTGGACTTATTCCTATTGTTAACATCTGTGCACGTACTTACCATGTTTCTTGTAAATAAATATTCATCCATTCATAAAATTTGTGATACACGTAGTAATTGGAATGGAGAAGTACATAGGATATTTTTTGATCCAAGTAAATCAATATGGCCCGGTCAGCCGGATGCAATAGCAGATATAGCTATTTTCAAAGGCCTAATGTTATGTTAATGAACTGGACAGATTTCTAAAATGGGCGATAGCAATCAAATATACCTACGATTCGTCTCACTGTAACTTACAATTTGGCAACTCTTGCGACATAAAATTTTATAGTACTTTCCACTATCATGTATTTCAAAAAGAGAGAAGGAATTGTTAATAATGTGGTGGACTACTCACACTTATTCAGCTCCATTCGCATTTCGCTGAACGATTTTGGTCACACTTATACAACTCTGCTTCTATCAGACTCGTACGGCGTCGTAAGAATGAGAAAAGCCTTCATAGCGTGCTATCTCCGCTGAAACGCTTGTCTACTGCGTACAGCGTTGAATATGCTGCATTTCGTGAAAATAAAATAATTATAATTACTATAAAATACGTCTGCACTCTTTAATCCTTGCGTACATAATGAATACGCAATAATAAATCAAATCAATGCAGAAACAATACAGGTCGCAACTAGTCAAAAAAAGAATCGCGAAACATAAAAGTAAAGAGCTGTTTCGCCGCGTTCGATGGTGAATGCGGCGGAACAGCGCTGAACGCTCCCTATAGCATTCGCATGATAAATACACATTTATCCTCATTTTATACTGAATTGTCGCGAAAGCAGAATAGACGTGGAAAGTTGAATAGACGCGTACACGTCTCCATACAAAATCGTTGTTTTCTATGGACAAAAGTTGAATAGAGCTGAATAAATGTGAGTAGTCCCTAATTCCCATTGCTAGGAATATACCTCGAGGTTAACGTAAACGCAATCTATCCTAGAAACCATAAGCGATCAATTTTTAATGAATTCGGCACAATGGACCAACTGACCTGGCATTATTATAATTTTATCCTTCACTGATGACGATTCGCTATAACATAACGCCATAATAAATATATAATTATAGTTCATCTAACAAAACCTTGTTTTAAAAATATTAATTCATTGTCTCTTTTATTTGGTAGGTTACAGGAGCATGGCGTAGACTATCTAGCACTGTAAGTGAATCGGTTGGATTGAAGCATGCGTTAAGACGGCTGCAAGCTGTACCCGCTCGCGCTGCCCGCCTCGTGCATGCACTAGTAGACCGAATGCGCGTAGGTGGAGGGCCGATTGTCTCCACCCAGCTTGGAACACTGAGAGGAAGGAAACTAGTCGCCAGGACTACGTCACAGACCTCTTACTATAGTTTTAAAGGAATCAGGTAAGGAACATTCATTGAACTACTTGACAAAAGTACTTAATTGATACAAAAATAGCCACTATTTATTCTCAATTTAAAATAGATAATGTCCGACATCTGTCAAAACAAAAATTCATTACCAATGTTAAATAAATTTTAGTTCTTACATAAACAACAAATAGAGATTTTGTTGTCTATGTAAGAACTAAGGTAAATAGACAATGTGAGTAAAGTGAAATTAGATATGTATTGATGATATAACAAGCGACAGTGACGCCAGTTCTTATTTTAAAGATGTTGTGATGATTTTTTTTATTACCAGATATGCGCAACCACCACGCGGTCCCCTCCGATTCCGACCGCCAGTTCCTCTGGAACCGTGGTCGGGTGTTCGGGACGCGTTAGAGGAGGGCGCCGTCTGCCCTCACAGATTCATGCTCTTCGACACTTACAAAGGCGACGAAGATTGTCTATTTCTCAATGTGTACACACCAGCACTACCTGACAAACTCACAGGGTGAGACAATTATTTATGTAATAGTAGTGTTTTTTGTATATACGAGTATAGATACAATAATAATATTGAATTTTGTCTCTCTTTTATTTATATATATAATACAGCGAGAGTATAAAATCTATATACATACATATATAAAAATAAGGGTACAAAACGTGTACTCCTTCCTATAGTAAATGACCAATGCAGTCCAAATTGATATTACTTGTGCGTATTGAAAATTGTTGTGACCCTAAGCTCTAAGTCACAGTATACAGTACGTAAATTTACTGTCATACATTTTAACTATTTAAACTGGAATACACTTTTCAAGTAAATTATGAAGCCTCACAATTATTATCACAAAATACTAGCCTACATCCGTTTGCAATACGCACGGGCCCGTTCGCTTTGTCTGGATAGGTTTAGGTGAATCTACCTATTATTTCACTCGCCGTGTGGGCCCGGCATAGAATAGGTCACCCTTTCCTTTTCCGTGGGTGTCTTAAGAAGCGACTAAGGAAGTTTAATGGTCGAAGGCTGCAGCGTCCCTCTTAAAATATCTCCAAGGCCTAAATGTGGTTGCCAACCCGCCTGTCAAGCACGGTAACTATTAGCAAAACCCCCTTATAGAGGAAGGCCTATGTCCAGCAGTGAACAATTGACGGTCAATATGGTATGGTAATATTAATACCCGCCCGTTTTTTTTTTAATACAACTTAGAATGGCAAACAAGCTGACGGCCCACCTGATGGAAAGTGGTAACCGTCGTCTATAGACATGAGTAGTACCTTATCGTTCATCGTACTTAGCCGTATGTGTATGCAATATATGTTATTTTCTTGCCCAATATTTTTAGATACAATCCGAAGTTGGCAGTAATGGTATGGATACACGGTGGCGCTTTTGCTGTTGGCTCCGGTAATGCATTTCTCTACGGGCCGGATCACCTTGTGGGCGCCGGAGTCGTGCTCGTCACTCTCAACTACAGGCTGGGGGCATTAGGATTCTTAAGTCTTGAAACCGAGGAAGTGTCCGGAAATATGGGACTTAAGGTATTAACAATAAGTTTATTAATTTATATTTCTCTCTTCTCTTTTTCCAGAGATGCTATTAATTAGAGATATAGTATTTCAAAATATTGTTTATAAATAAATTTTATATTTTAAGGATATGACTGATAATGGTCTAAATAACTAAATAATATATTTACTTTGATATTTAATTTATTTTGACAACCCCAGAAAAAGGAATCTAACTCACAAACATTATATATATATATATATAAGTTAATCCAGTCGTTATTACATTAAAATATAAAGTGTACTTATGAAATTGTAAATAAAGACTCGCTCGTTGTACAGGATCAAGTGATGGCGCTGAAGTGGGTGCGAGATAACATTGAAAGCTTCGGAGGCGACCCAAATCGAGTGACCATCTTTGGCGAGTCAGCTGGAGCGGCTTCTGTACATCTACATATGCTCTCTAATTCGTCGCAGGTAATGTACACATCTAGTTACGAATGTTTCATAAAAAGGTTTATGTAACATTTGAGAAATGTAATTGAGATAATTTGTACAGCAAGACATGACGTTGTTTTGTTCGACAAGACAAGTTCTATGTATTTAGTTATTTCTAAAACTTCGCGTTGTTTGGGTACTATTTACCTGTAATCGAGGCTCATTATGTTCCGATCATCAACTATGGTATATACCTGTGTTATATACCTATTTATTTTTGACGAAAATTATAAACGAATGTAGATATATGTTATATAAAAATGGATCGAATAATATGATTCGAATCACCAAGTTGCGATGAACATAGAGGCCTTTCTTAATGTGCTTACATTAAGAAAGTCAAGCAAGTAAAATACCCTAAGGCCTTAGGAGAATTAGAGATTCCCCATAAAAGGATTTTTAAGAATTCCCATGAAAACGAAAAAAAAGATTCTGCGCCGGCAATGTTGCGAATAACTACTGCTATTATCTAAATTAATTAACTGTGAGCATTAGATATTTCTTTTTAGTACAGTTGTAATATAATTCTACTTCGTATCAATTAATGATTAGTCTGTGTAATATTCCAAATTAAAACATTTGCATCATAATATTTGTATGTATATGTATATAGGGTCTTTTCCACGGTGCTATTGCTCAAAGCGGTTTGGCGTTGTCTCCTTGGGCACTGGCGCAGAACCCTCAAGCGCGGGCATTCGAACTCGGCCGAGAGTTAGGCATCGATACAAATAACACAGCCGAATTGCTTGGTAAGTATGAAAGTGATTTCTACAAGTTGCAGTAAGGAACATTAATAATTATTAAAATTCAAAATTAACTCACACATAAACAAAAAATAATATTTAAAAATATACTTATATATAAAAAACCGTTAATGTATGTATATACAATATATATTAACGGTTTTATTAAAGTTTTATTGTTTGTATTTATAATAATCTTTTGGAGGAAACAATAAAAAGTATCTATCTATCTAAAGTATGAACTGAGTAGTCCAGAAAACTTTTTTATATTATGTTACATACAAGTACATATATATACCAATATTTATTATGGTATAAAATCTAAGTTATCAACAGAAACTAAGGAGGTGTTTTTTTAATGGAGCGTTCTGAAATATATATATATATATATATATATATATATATATATATATATATATATATATATATATATATATATATATATATATATATATATAGCCTGTGATGCAGATTTTTTTGTTTTCGAGATATTTTTTTTATTTTCTTTAAAATTATAATAATAATTTAATATATATATATATATGTTAGATACTTGTTCTTTAATCTTTAAAATTAATATATAATATATATATTGCCTGTGATATTTTTTTGTTTTCGAGATATTTTTTTTATTTTCCACAATCAATATAAAAATGCTATGCCATAAGTATTTCTTACCAAACGTGAATGTACCTATTAACTAATGACTCTACAAAACTAATTATAACAATCTACTTGTTTTGTTTCTATTGTAGGCTATCTCAGAGCAACTCCAAGTGAGCTTATAATAAAAGCTGGAGCACGGCTTACCGGTGCAATAGGAAAGAACGCTGACTTGCAAAGTACAGTAGCGCTGCCTTTCCTGCCTGTGGTAGAGCCCGACGTGCCTGAGGCTTTCCTTACTACATATCCGAAGGAGCTTCTCCCAGGAGCAGATGTTCCTTTACTCACAGGCTACAATGCACAGGAAGGAATCATACTGTTTAGACGTAAGTTGTCCTTATCCTTACTTTCTTACTAATAATATATGTCATTGAAAACTACAATTATACGTTAAATATTAAGAATAGATAGTATCAGTATAAAGTCTAAGAGTGGTTAATGGAGCTACCACCTGTTATTATCCTTCATGTCACTCGTGAAAAAAACTGAATAAACGTGTGTGTTAAGTTATTGTGTTTGGTAAACTATGAAATAATAAGCATATATGTCTGGTCATGGTTAAAAATCCCTTAAAGTTAGTCCGATAAAATCCAATGTATAATATTTATTTACTTTGATTCCAACTGTCATCATTCGCTTGGTAAGCCACTCTGCTATATCTATACTAGCTGACCCGGCGCACTCCGTACCGCCTAATAATTTAAAGTATTTTCTTTTTCTTTTTCTTTTACACGAATCCTTCCGATATTTTAATTGTTATTCTGCTGAAAGAGGCGGAGACAAATTCAACAAATCATAGATCCTCAAAATCTGTCCAGCCGTTTTGGAGTTATAAATGACGTAACTAACTTGTTTTATTTATATAGATTATTAATGGTTCAATCGTAATGATTTGACGACTACCATAGCATTGTAGTGGTCACGACGCTTTGCATAAATGTAATACTGGATTCAATTCTCAGCTTGGCCTATTTATGAATTAAACATATTTATAATCGTAGTTCCTAGAATGAGACAGGTATGTCCCTTAGGACATTGTATACAAATGTATAATGAGTATGTAAGTGAGTTTTAAAACAAAGATTTACAAATACCATAATGGTATTACGGAACTTTGTACATAAGAAGAGCATTTATTTTCTATAGCGTTTTATTTAATTTTCTTTATCTTACACTAACGTATTGTGCATTACTTTTTTTATGATATCAAGCCTAAAAAGTTAAAATCAACTTTTTATTTAGGTAAGCTTATGCAAAAGCTCTTTTAAATAATCTTGAAGATGAAAACGTTACTATGTTTTCTTACTCCATCACCATATGGATAAAAGAATAAAAGACATTAAATTAAAATTAAACTTAGCTTAAATTTCGCATTAATGATATCAGGAATGTCGTACATGGCCATTTGGGTGCGACTAGTGATTTTCCAGTCACCCAGCTACGGTAAAAGTGCGGAAATCCCTAGAAACGTTTCGTAAGCAAACGGAACTCAGCGTGGGTGCGGACGCAAATTCTGTGACCGTCCTTGGAGTTCATAATTAATAAAACGTTTATTTTATATTAGATTTTCCTTTAGTATTCCAAATCGTTTGCATTTAACTAATATGATATAAAAATTTGTTTTGGCATAAGAACTTAAATTATTTACATCTGAATCATAATGAAGGTATGGTCCTTAATCAATAGGCTAGGTGGACGTCTCTACTCATAGGCAATTCATAGAGTACATATACAATATAATAAAGACAATACCAGCGGTTACCAAGACTTTAAATTCTGTTGTAACTACAAATCATTAATTAAGGGTAATACCTACGGTCTACAAATTAAATCATGTCAATGTTGTAGCACCATATTGTGTGTAAGTACGTAAATAGATTATCTCAGTCATCGCAATATATGAATAAAAATTAATAACTACTTCTAATAATCATTTCCTAAGTATAAATAATTATAAGTGGATCATTAACATAAAGTGTACACTTTCTTATTGCAACTGCAGTAAAAAGAATAGAGAGAGCGATTATACTATTTTTGCAAGATATAGAGAGATAAGAGAGAAGAAAGATAAGGGATAGAGAGAGAGAGAGAGAAGGCTCTCTCTATAGTAGACTAATATCTTTCTCTACTAATGGGAAAACGTCGCAAGGTTCAACCGTAGACTGTAATAGGTCTTTACCACACTGGTTAATAAATCGTTAAAATAACTACGCAGATTGCGGTTTATCATGACTTTTTCATTAAATAAAATATATAGGTCTATTATTTAAACTATATATAACTACGTAGTAGATACACAAGATTAGTTTTTACATTTCACAGTAATCATGCACCAAGAAATCACGCGACATGAACATTCCTCTACGACGCCACGTAACAACTTAGATAACTGTTGTGCGACTGAAATTACACTATACATTCACAATTATAGGGACATTTACGGATGTCTTCGTCCATGACACAGCCAAAGGTAGGACGCTGTAATAAAACACGTAATCTGACCGTTCCGCGTCGACGCCATGTTGAACTATTAAGTAATTTTTGGTCATGTAGTGTGAATCACGAATTTGTTATTACACAATATTCGATACGCAGATCAAGGTTCAAATATTTGTATAACTCAACCTTTGATAGCCATTTTTACGAAATCATTAATCCTTTCTGTAATTGCCTAAATTGGCAACGTGCACATTGGGTTCCGCCCTTTTAATTCGATTTAAAGATTAGCTATAGAAAATGTCGATATACCCAATGAGTTATCACCATTTTGAATTTATAGAATAAGAGAGCCCAAAATACTTACAGTAATAATACAGTTATTAATAGTAAAAATTTGCCTACAGAACTGACGGCCTGCCTAATAGAAAGTGATGACAGAATTGTCGTCTGTCTATATACACTTCACAATATAAGTGTCGATTATGGGACCTCCAATACCTTGCGGCTACTGAGAACTTAAAGCGTGCTGATCTTTACCAGATACCTAATAAGCTGATTTTAGGCTATCGTGCTCTAAAAGAAAAAACGAAACCCCTATAAAATCGCTTTAAAATCCATCTGTCTATCCAACCATCCTTTTTTTTTAGAACATGTAGAGAAATCTAGCTGAAGTGAATATTAAAATATTTAAGTCTACAATTCCTTGAAGATATAAAATAATCAAACTTCTAATTCAACGCGTCCATAAACTAGGGCCGTTTATAGCGTATATTTGAATATTTGAAAGAGAATTAAAATCTATAGGGTACTTTCCGTTACCCTAGAATGATGAAATTGGTATAAAGCAATATACTATAACACAAGTAAAGAGAAAAATCCAAAAATCGTAAATTTGTAGTTACGTAATAAGAATTATTTTAATAATAATTTATATAGAACCCTCAGTGGATGAATCCGACTCTCACTTAGCCGGTTTTTTTATGTGAATAAAAATGAAATGGTAATACTTAAAGGTAATGTTTACACAGACAAATTACTAGTGAGCCATAACGGACGGGTATGAAAGCAGGTCAGTTAATCAGTCTAACGGGATGAACACCTATTTCTCACGATGTTTGTCTCTTAGTGGAGCGCCGTAAGGCATAAAAATTGTAAAATCTCGGAATCCAGGGCCAGTCAATGAATCTTCATAAAAACTGTTCGACTGCTTATAAAACACAATTATGTTCAGTAATTAACTATTATCGCATGAACTGCACAATAATAAATATACATAAGTTGCAAATAAACAAAGATCAAAGATGTTTTCTTAAAACGCACCTTTGTACCTATAGTCCCTTGAGCCCCAAGGACAAGTTTTTAATTAGTTCTCCTTTTCAAAATATAAATTTAATGAAAATAAAAAAAATCTCCAAAATATTAATAATTATTTATTTTTGTAATTAAAAAATTGAGATTGGCCAAAACAATTTTTTTAAGATTTTTCTATATACTGTTAAAAACACATTTCAAAAATTTATATGAAGATGCATTAACTGGCCCTGGATTCCGACGTATAAATCTTACGTCGCTCCACTATCTGACTTAACAATGACTCTGTTAGTCCTGATTAAAAATAATTTCCTCCCTATGCCTACATCTAGTGGACTAATGCTTACTAGATAATCAATATCCTTTAAACATTCTCCCTGTAGTTTATAGTGATTTTTATGGATCTCGTGGATTGAACGTGGCAAATAAATTTAAGATACCTATAAGCGTTAGACCAAGGGAACGAATTCTCGTCCTGTGTCATCAATTTTGGTCTAATGTAAACGTGCGAGAAAATTTTTAAAGCATTCCTTTATAGCTTGACTAAATTTGAGAACAATTTATAGGTAGATAAATTGTTTTTATACGAGTATTACTTGTTCTAATAGTGAAGTACAAAAAGAACGGACAAATCTTACAAACCTATTCGATTACGCAATGTGTTTAATTGAATGGCAACGTAAAAGCAATTAATTGTAACAGACTTGCAATTGTTTATCAACAAGTATACAAGTTAAAATTACATCAGTACATTATGGTATTCGCTTCGGAGAAACCACGAGTGCTGACCGACAACCGAACTAGTGATGCCCGCATTTACATAATAGTAACATTATGAGATTATGTCATATTTGTGCTACTTTCTAGTATTTGGGTCTTTACCTTTTTATCTCAATGTTAGGCACTTACCATGTTATGTAATTGTTAGGTCAATAATATGTTAACCTTAAGCGAGGACAGTTCAATAAACCATGACATTATTAACTATGTTACCACACATTTAGGGTCGCGTTTATGACTGTAGATAATAATATTTTAGATACCTATGAATAACTTTGTAAAATTCTTTATATGATTGTTACTTCATCGTGCTAAACATATTTAAATTCAATTTTTTACCTATCTAGTCTATCTTTATTTTCATTGTACTTTTGTTATACATGATGCCCATTCGTCCTCACACATTCTCTCATTGCACCACTCGCAATCCGTCGTGAATAACGCTATTTAAGACGAGTTTCGTTCTAGATCAATATACTATGATAATCTTGAGTTATCCCAATTATGTATCTTTAAAACAGTTGGTAAAGAAAATGTTTGACAATAGTATACATGTGTTTCTAATTGAATAGTATTGAATATAACAAACATAATACTTTAATGTACTTAAGTAACATTATGGTTCTGCATCTTTACTACTTGTTATCTGCCTTAGTGGCAAAAACTTAATTTAGCTGAAGTCCATTCGTTTTTTTTCTACTATCTTACATGTCCCAAAATATCTAAACTTTAATAAAATGATGAAAGCCTAGCGATCCTGGTACCATTCTCTATTTTATGACCGTATAGATTGTAGAACAAGGCCATATAAAAGTTTTTTCAGGATGCCATAAACATTCGTGGAACGCTGATGTCATTGGCGTTATTGACTACAGTAATAACTTGTTATCAAGAAATTAAAGAGATAAAATATGTTTTCAGGGCTTCAACGAGATCCAAAGCTATTAAGCGAGTTAGATCGTGAGTTTGAACGAGTGGTACCACCAGAACTCAGTTCACATGACGAGAAGACTGTTAAGAAGATAGCTGCCATGATTAGGGCTTCCTACTTCCAACATCGGCCAGTCGATATGCACAATATAAACAGCCTCATTGATGTAAGTATATATTTAAAATTTTAACAAAAATATGTTAATGAAAACAATGAATTTCAATTCTTGCTCTTAGCTCTTAAACGAATCTGTGTTGTTATTGTAATTTGATTGCCTTTATAATTATTTTTTTCTTAGCTCCTGTATAAAAAGAAAATCATTAGTTTTTAATCAAAGGTCGCGGGACATACAGACATACTTCGTGCATGTTTATTTGCTTAGCTTTTTAAAACCTTACTCCGGTTATATTGTTGCAGTTCTTGTATTATATAATAAATGTTACTATGTAAACTAATTATGAAGTATACACGAACACTAAAGTATCACAGTCAATATTTCACTTTATGTATTACACCTTACCACACAGTCAGTATATCTTAGTACAAGTACGCAGTGTGGCCGGCCCCAACATAGAATGGGCCACTCCTTTCTTTCCTGTGGGTGTCGTAAGGGACGACTAAGGGAAATTTATGGTCGAGGTATGGGCAGCGGCGTCAATGAAAGTCTAACTGCGGTTGTCAACCCGCCTGCCAAGCATGGCTAATACTGAATAACCCCCAATAGTAGGAGGCCTATATTCAGCAGTCCCAACTCGAAGACGCGTAATAGAGATAAGTACAAGAGCTGACTAACGATATTTATACATATATAATTATATTTTTTCAGCTTTTCACTGATATAATGTTCCTTCGACCTTTATTGGAGACCATACGACTACAGGCTGAAACAAATAGAACTAGCCCTACCTACGTGTATAGATTTGCTTTCGACGGTGCTCTAGGGCTTTTCAAGCGCATGATGGGTATTACTCACCCCGGTGCATGCCACGGAGACGAAATGGGTTACCTCTTCTACTTCTCGAGGTTGAACTACAGACTAGACGAGGATTCTCCAGAGTTAGCTGTTTCCAAACGAATGATTCAGTTGTGGACAAATTTTGCCAAAACTGGGTAAGTGCAGATACACGATAGATGCAATATCTTGTATCAAATTCTGTCAAACACTTATTCTCATTGAGTAAAGTAAAGACGAAGTATTAAAAGTTAAGAAGAATTTATAATTAAATCAAATATTAAATAAATAACATTAATAAATTTTCTAAATATATTGGTATTGAGAATCAAGATAGTAATTGTTTTCATTGTTTTTGTTTTAGCAATCCAACGCCACCTGTAGACTACGAATCCGTGGTGGATTTCAAATGGCTTCCAGTAAATGATACGACTCACATCGACTACCTCAATATTAATAGTAAATTCACATTAGAAAAAGATCCAGAATCTATAAGGGTGCGTTTCTGGGATTGGATGTATGAAAATTATGCCAAATCATGAAAATAAGTGACAGAACATTGGAATTAGATAATGACTTACAAATTTCGGTGATAGATATGAAGTAAGTCTAGTGTAGTGCAAAATATGTGAACACGTTTGTGCTACAATTGTGTAAAAAGGACCATTGGATCTCAGTTCTAGCTGGATTACAAAGTACGAATGCTTACCAAATAGTAATTAATACTTATTAGCTAGGATTCCGTACCGTTGGTACAAAAAGAAACGTTTGTGTCAATATTAGATATTATAAAGAATCTAGAAAACAAAATTTCTGATTATTGTTTTTTAAAAAGCAAAGCTTTCTAGATCGGACATCTAAAAAGTATGTCAAATAAAACAGATGTTTAGTGTTTTCCCTTATACAGTAAAATTCCAAATTCTACCAAATGTTTGTCAGCTATGTTTGTCATCTTTGTAAATTTGAAAAGGAATTAAGTATAAACTGACAGAGTACGAATATGCTTAATTCGTCTCCATCATCACTCCTTTTTCAAGGATGCCATAAGACTAACATGGTAGTGATTCTCATCTATGGGAAATGACCCATGTCCAGCAATGGGACAATAATGAGTGATTATTGTCCCATTGCTGGACATAAGTTATTATGCGTCCCCTTTTCTTCCTCTACTTCAAAATACAATAATTTTAATGAAACCACACGAATTCACATTAATCCAAACAGTTTACATGTTACGTTCTTTTAAATTTCTTTTATTCTGTTTAAAATGAAAAAAAAATCATGAATATAATATTTTATGTTATCTATTTGAAGTTATTGGGGGGGGGGGGGGGGGGGGGGGGGGGGGGGGGGGGGGGGGGGGGGGGGGGGGGGGGGGGGGGTTAGGGGATTATTGCCAGTGGTACTAATAGTAATAATGTACTCTGTGGGTTAGGATTTTATGAGGTTTTAAGAGGGACGCGCTGCCAATTCCTCGACTATTAAGTTTCCTATCTAGGTGTATTAAAGTTTAATAAATAATTACTAAAGTAATTATTTATTAAACTTAAGTATTAAAGTAACTACTAAAGTTAATTCAATAATTCTTAGATAATATTATCATATAATATATGTGATTACGGAGGTTAGCATGAATCGCGACTTGTATACATTAAGATATTGACTATCTATTCTTCTGCAATGTAATAATGGATGATAATGGAATAATTAATATAGGTTGTAGCACTCACCAGTATTAAGCAACGACGGAATCAGGATTAGTATTAAGGAAAACCAGAACTAGGATTTTGGTTACCTACACTAGTTAATATTAGTCAGTAAGTTCAGTCAATGTTCATAGTATGTAAGACAAAAGGGTAATCAGACATTTTTATTTTATTTTATTTTTTTTTTATTTTACATTGACAAACGCTGCTAGAATGCATATCGCCTGCCATTGAACCAAGGAGGTTCTTAACAATAATAACTCCGCCTACACTATCGGTACACTGGCAGGGCACCAGTGAGGAATGATAGGT
Source organism: Galleria mellonella (assembly GCF_026898425.1). NCBI lineage: Eukaryota > Metazoa > Arthropoda > Insecta > Lepidoptera > Pyralidae > Galleria > Galleria mellonella. Next base: position 5,783,739 of record NW_026442138.1, read on the forward strand.
GAGGATGAAGCAGGTCAGTTAGCCCACTGTGACGAATCTAACAAAAATTAATCACGATAGTTTCCAGGGGGAACTAGGAGGAGGTCGACTTGACAGGGTATATTGCTAGCAATAGGGCTACTAATTGCCATTACTAAGAATCCCTTCTCCCCCGGAAAGGGCTTGTTAGTAATGGGGTCTAACTGACTCATTGCTAGCAATACACACTATCAGGTCGACCTCCACGCCGTACCCTCTGGAAACCATGGTTAATTCTATTGGAATTCGTCACGATGGACTAACTGATCTGCTATTATCGTCACCTATCATCATCACTCACTGGCGCCCCGCCAGCGTATACCGATAGCACGGGCAGGGATACCATTCCATTATCACCCATTAAAGAAAACATATTCTCCGCCTATTATCCAAGTCATATTACCTCGAAATAAACTATTCTTCTAAACAAATATCAATTTATCATCATAAAACATTTTCAAGTTCGTAAAGTATTTTACAATCATTCTAAACAAAATTAATAACCAGTTAGATTCAGGATGTTTTAATTTAAGCTTAAAGAAAGTTATGCAAAAAATCGCAAAAGCTTAGTGGCACATTTTATTTAGTGAAATAGAGATACACATAGAGAAGCTACTTTAATAAAAGTTATTTATACTAAAACATACCTTGAAGTAATTATGTACAGGACTACAATTATAAACAAAAACGCTCTGTAGGAATAAGTGGAAATAATTTTCTATTTATCTCTGCCAGTGGAGAAAGGTTGAATAAAATTCTTCTCTTATCCTCCAGTGGGGAAACGTTGGTAGGGACAAGTGGAACTGGTCTATTTTTAATAGGTGAAAACAAAATAAATTTCCGCCTGTGCGGTCATTATATACCAATAATTGATGATAGATGAGGATAAAAGCAGCATTAAAAAAACATGCATTTACAATTGTAAATGCATTTTTTTTTATAAATACATGTATATTGTACTTAGACATACATATAGAGATACTCATGAATACAAATGTTTGTAATGTTGAGGAATCAAACCCACAATCATCGTAAGATGAAGCAGTATGTTTATTCGCTACAGCACCAAGATCGTCAAATAAATTTAGAAACTAAGTGAAATCTGAAAAAAATAATTTAGGTAAATTATAATAATATTAGACTTACATATTTTTTTATGTAGTCATACATTAATCAATGATAGGTGAATAAGTCTCAAACATGGAAAATACTACTAATATTATCGTCTGTGGCTATACCGAAATTCATATAGAAACAACAGCAGGTACTAATCTTTTCTATGTATAAAAACTGTAGGTACCTATTATTAATGTCGCACACAGACTCGTTATCTAAGTCTGATAAGCTATTAATTAACAATCAAGTTAGGTTTTCACAACAATATAAACGAGGTAACTACAATATCGATTTACACTTAACTAGATACTTTCTACGCACTGTACCAATCTGCATATCACAAATAACCGACACATGCTCAACATTTTCCATTTGTCATACAAGACTCGAGAAAAATAAAAGCAAATGTTGAGATCACTCTATCGTTAATAGGCAAGTACCTACCTACCTATCTAATATTTTTACGTATTTACAGTTTATTTTAATTTCAATTTTTTTTATCTGAGATTTTCCCAGTCCAAGGTTGGTAAATGTTTTTAATTTTCGTAAAAGTATAAATTTAATTTTTGCAGTTTTACCTGTATAGTTATATAAATTTAGTTTTTAAGTTTTTCATGCGTGAACCGAATATAAAAAAAAAAAAAACTTTAAATGATTGAAACCATATCTAGATTAAATTGTACATTTCTCGGCTAAATTAATATTTGTATTAAAAGGCAAGTAAATGGGTCTCTTCTGTAGTAATTTCCCTCTTTCGTAATTTTTATCCTACTTAGAATGAAAAAAAATTTTTTTGCGGACAGTATTAGAATTGTTCATTGTTTTGGGTAACACTATGATATTATAGAATAAATATGGGCTTTCGTTCCGCAATAGTTAGTAACTAAAAACAAGAAAGCTTTGCAAAAAAGCGCAAAAGCTTGGTCACAGATTTTATTTAGTGAGATCGAGATACACATAGAAAAGACTGTGTACACTTTCTATTTGAAATTTGAAATTGAAGTTATATTAAATCTTTCTCATGCGGCTAGCACGGTATGCTCAATTTATCTCGGTAATTGGGATCTTTTGACTCATCAAGATTTTGAAGATCAAGTAGTTAATCTTCAGTTAAGAAAAGTTAAGAAATTTAATGGTATTGTAAGTAATTTTATTGGTATTGTAAACGTAAAATATTAATCTTACAGCCCAAGTAGACGTTTAGGAGGACTATAACAATAGCGACCCATCTGCATAGACACAAATTAAATAGTATACATAGATTAAGAATAGAGCCTGTGATATGTATTAGGTATTGAAAATAAAATTGTTAAATTCAGCAAATTGTCAACGTCAATGTCAACATATTTGTCTGAGTATTTCGTGAATCAAATTTCATCATCCATCATTATTCACACAGAGTACATTACATATAGTTAAAAATTATTCTCTCGGCTCTTCTTTTGAATTCTACACGTGTTAATTGTATCTGTCTTTCATTTTTTAATTAAAGTTTTTTTTATACAGAAAAGCTGTATTGAATGACGAATAGAACTTGATTTATTCTCCGGATTCAATTAATCACGTTTTAAACCAATATTTTGTTGGTGGAAGTGTATAGTCATCAATTTATTGCGAAACTTGTTTTATATCATAACTCGCTTGTTAGCCCATACTATTTTTGCTAAAAAATAAATAAAATGTCTACGAGTAGCCACATGGAAACTGAAAATGGCTCAACTAACGGTGTTACAAATTTCTTCGATCTTCAAAGAATGCCACATATAGTGGAAGCACTGTGAGTACCGGTATATGAATACTAATACTACCTATATCTTTGTGGTTTAAACACATCAATTTTAACGTTTAAAAATTAGATAAAACCTATTTATTGTTTGCATATTGGTTAGAACTAAATATATTTCATTCAAATCTTCACAGTCATAAATAAACAAAAGATTAAACTATATTGTACTTTTGATATCATTTTCACAGAGATAGAAATCAAAAAATACAGCCTGATATTCTTCATGTGATTGGCAATACTCCATTAGTCAAACTAACAAGAATTCCAAAAGATGAAGGAATACTCTGTGACATATGTAAGTACAAAGGATAAGTTTTTATTTATTAAATAGTTTGTAAATAAGGTAAACATCAATATATTTAATTACAGTAATTTATGATTTTATTATGTTTCAAAATAAAACTTATTGAAAAATAAATTGTTACTGACAAATTTATTATATTAATTTTTATTAGTTTCAACACAGAAATTATTTTCATAATTTGTATAATTTTTATTTATTAAACAATCTTAATGATGTAAAGGTTTTAACATATTGTTTCATATTCCCATGATTACAATTTCAATGCTGCACATTACAAATATTTTTATTCATATTTGTTTATATCTACATTATATACAAAAAAAAGTATTTGGTTAAAAATATTCAAATACATTTTTTGGAGTTGTTTAACACCCAAATTACAAACTCTATTTAATTTCGGATTATATAGAACTGTGTTGATAACTTTGATATTAATTTATTAATATTATGATTTAGTAATTATTAAAAGGAAATTTATTATTTTTAGATGCAAAATGTGAATTCTTGAACCCTGGTGGCTCTGTGAAGGATCGCATTGCATACAGAATGGTGCTGGATGCTGAGCAAAGAGGAGTATTGATACCTGGAAAGTCTGTCATTATAGAACCGACATCAGGCAACACTGGCATTGGTTTAGCACTTGCAGCTGCTGTTAAAGGTACCACAATAGAAAAAAATTAATATACAAAATATGGGAGATCCTATATGTCTTGATTTTATATATTGCCAAAAGTAAATCTAAAGCTTTTTTATCAAGTAGTATAAAAATATTCCCTAAGTCCTTATTAAACTTTTTGAAAATAAATAAATAATATTGTTACAATCTACCTTTTTGTCAATATTTTCATTTAAATAATTTTCTATTACTGGATTAACTTTATTATGTATTACTTTTAGAATTGGGAAAAACATTGTTTATAAGATTTAAATTACTGAACAAATAAAGAATTATGTATGGTCCTACTTAAAAAATGTATTGACTTAAAAATTATGGGGCATGCAATTAAGGAATAGAAGCATCTATTTTTAATTCACACATTCAGCTGTTACAATAGATAATATTCCATTAAAACTACATTTTATGTGGTAACCTATATAAATTAAGTATTATGATAATGTTTATTTAAATGATCTTGCAATGGGTTATCAGTCTAAACCAATAATAATTGAGAACCTAGACCTTGTCTTTGATAAGGTAATCAAATAATTATTTTACAGTTTCATTTTACAAAAAAAAAATAAATTAACATAATCAGTTAACTCTGACCTATATATTTTTTCAAAGCACCAAAGGTAGTCAGTGATTTAAGGTGACTGACTGGATGGTATTATAATTAATGGGAACTATTGTAACCCATTGCTAGCAGCTAGTAATATCAGATCCACATTCAAGGAATCCCCTATGGTAACCATCTTTAATAATTTATGGTAAATTCTCATCATTTTATCCTCAATTTGTGTCCTGTTATTGAACACTATTAGTAGGTATACCATTTCATCATTATCCATAAAAAAGTATTGCACTGTTTAAGTTAGTTTAAATTAAAATGTAGTGTACATTTATTAAAAAAAAAATTACATATTGCAGACCAATATACTTAGCATAGTTTGAATTTCTTTCATACATTAGTGTCATCTTGATGCCAACTTTAATTAGTCAATTATAACAAATTAAAATTTGTCAACAAAATGATAAGCATGATAATGTCCATCCAATATATACAATAAAAATATAAATGTTCATCAAACAAGCTTCAAACTTTAGTAAAATATATATTTAGTAAATCTTCCCAAACAACTTCTAATTATAAATATAGTATGTTCAAAAAATTTCAGATATACATATACAGTTATAGATATTTTTACAAAATTTATATAAGTTATAAAAATAATACAACTAATAATAAAAAATATTTATAGTTCTTGTATGTATAAAAGTAAGTCTTAATTTAAGGTGACCAACTATTTTTTGTTTAAAAGAGTTTTTGTTTTTACTTTGCAAGTATTTCATAGGTGACAAAAAGAAGAAAAAACAATACTTTTAAAAAAATATTTTTCTTTAGAGTGTAATTTTTTTTTGTTAAATGAGGATGTTCATCTAATAATGTAGCCACATCGGAACAACTTTCATTTTGCATATTAAATTTGACTGTTAAAATGGCAGATAATGTTTTTACAGAAAGTTACGACTTCTCACTGCTCCAATAATCATTCCCTAGTGAAAATACCCTTTCAACAGCAGCATTAGTGCCTGGACAACATAAGGAAATTTCTATTAAAACTTTTAAATTTTCATATGGGATATGTTCTACTGAAATTCAAATCACTGTCAAAATAATTTTAAATATTTAATTAATAAAATTGATGTAAAATAATCTAAAAAAATGTTTTAGAAATACAAATGAGTATAAAATTATACAAATAAGTACTTTCAGAGTACAGTTTGCGAAAAAAGAGTACAAAACTCAGTAAATTAGTATAGTTGGTCACTTTTCTTAATTATATTCTAATGTCTCAAAATACTTAATCAAAAATATTTTCAACAGGATATAGATGTATTATAGTCTTGCCTGAGAAAATGTCAGATGAAAAAGTGAACACTCTAAAAGCTCTCGGTGCCGAGATCGTCAGGACACCCACAGAAGCAGCTTCAAGTGACCCCGACAGCAACATAATGGTCGCAAGACGTATGGCTAAAGAAATACCTAACGCTGTTGTACTTGATCAGGTTGTTACATTGTTATAATTTTTAGTTTAATATTATTATAATGTTTAATAGTAAATCCTACTACTAATTAATATAAAAGTTTGTGAGGATGTTTGTGTGGATAGATATCAATTATTTCTTCAAGAATTTGGTTATTCTGCATAGGCTACATGACACCACCAAAATATGGTAACCATACTACCTTAATGTTGCTGGTAAAATGTAGCTAATCACAGAATAAAGAGAAATCTAAAAAGGGTCTGTCATTAAAATTTATCTTTCAAGCTACAAAACAGTAGTACTGTTCTTTTTTGGATACTTTGGGTAACACAAGATCACTTTAATACAGAAATATCCTTGTTAAAGTGGTCTCATATATATTTATATAAATAAAATGATAGTTTTAAAATATATTTTTTTAATAATATATTTATGTAAAATGTATGTTGAACTGTTATGTATGTATTGTATCCACTTGATATAATCGTGTTTACAATTATCATCAATATGTTTATATTTGCAACAGTACAATAATCCATGCAATCCACTGGCACACTATGACGGTACCGCCGAAGAGATCTTATGGTCGTTGGATGACGAAGTGGATATGGTGGTGATAGGCGCAGGCACCTGCGGCACTATCTCCGGAGTCGCGCACAAAATCAAAGAGCGCTGCCCAAAGTGCATTGTAGTTGGTGTCGACCCCTACGGCTCTATTCTCGCACAACCAGAAGAACTTAATAAAAGTGATGTGCAGTTTTATGAGGTAAACTATTTTAATCATTAATCAATCAATCAACAAAATAGTGCATCTGACTATCCCATTAAGAACTACGGTTGTGACCATATTTCGTATTATTTTTTATACTTTATGAATTTTGACAGCTCAGCCCATATAATTTTGCTAAAAAATTCTAGGATCTGGCAAAATTAGTCTTTATGCTTACTTTATACTACCAACATTGCTTCAAATCAGAAGAAAGAATTGTCATTCCAAATAATATACTACACGCGTACGTTTAGCTTCCGATGATTGCAGATTTGATCTCACAATATAAGTTTTGATATCTGTTTATATCTACGGGTTTTCGACGGACATATAAAAACTTAAAAACGAATGAGTCACGCTGTATTTTTTTTTTTAATAATTTTTTTCTTCAGAATGACGAATTTCGGTTTCTATACTAAGCAACCTGACAAAATAACAGTAGAGTATTATTACAAGTTTGTCAAAAAAATTCTATGAGCTCGATAGTAAGTACAATAATTTCTTTAATGCTCCTAGCAAAAGATTTTCAATAACAAAATGACGATGTGACCTTGGGACTTGTGTCGCGCGCAATACAGGGCTAAGCGAGAAATAGAATGGGATCTGATAAAACCTATTGTATCGTTAAAGCTAAGCACAAACAAACTAGTCATTGTTACTTGACATTGATTATTCAATACAAGAATAATATTTTTGTTATGCAAATACATTTTACATTTTTACAGTAGGCAAAACATTATTAATTATAATAAACACACCTTTATCGACAATGTGTTGACGTAATTTATAATTAATAAAAGATGTTTCGTAATATTTATTGATACTATACTATGGTCAAGATGAGGAGATTAGGAATGTTTATGCTTCGAAGTTTATGCATATGTCAGATTCACTTATAATAAGAACCGTCATATTATATTCAAAATTCAAAATTCAAAATTCAAAAATCATTTATTCATGTAGGACATTTTAGCCGCTTATGAACGTCAAATTTTTACATTATAATTTTATATTTTCCCTACCGTCCAGTTCGGTATATAGATCCAATTGAGAAGAACTGGCAAGAAACTCAATTGAATTACTTTTTTTTTTTTAAAGCCAGTTTATTTACAATGTATATTTATATAGGTGTCTATGTCTAACATTAAATGAAAATTCAGTGCATGAACAACTATTGCCATGCACACTCGTCATTCAAGTAATCGTTTAGTGAGTAATAGGCTTTGCTCAGTAAATATGATTTAACAGATGTTTTGAATTTATTTAAGGGTAATTCCAACATATCCTTTGGTATCTTATTGTAAATTTTTATACCTATTCCCATAAAAGACCTATTAACTTTTTCTAAACGATACTTGGGGACAGGACATTATTAATATTTATCAACTTAGACACATTAATTCAATCGTATTTCTACCGTGAAGCAGTTGTGTTTACATTAGTTAGAAAGATGGGATACAGCAGTGAATTTACAGGGTATAGAAGCATACCTAACACCTTAACCCTCAGGAATAGGAACGCATGGAGGGGTATCATGGGCGAAACAGTATACTCTGTTATGTTCAAAGTACAGCTCATATCTATAGGCGACGGTTACCACTTTCCATCACGTTGGCCGTCAGCTTGTTTGCCATTGTATTTGCGTACAAAATGGTATAATAAAAAAACCTTTTTTAGTACTCGTTTCTAGACTAAAAGAGACGATCTTCTAAGTAATTATAGTATGGAACATTAGTTCAGCATTGCTGTCAGTCTGATTTATAGATGTAAAATGCAATAGCACTTTCACTTCGAATATCTGATATGTCAGCCAATAATAATAGACTTTATCCAAATTGAAATGGTTTATATAATTAAAAGCAGCGCGCATATCTGACTTAAAATATACTTAATGAAAGCAGTGAATAGCCTAAAGTTGTTAGCGATAAATTATATTATTATATTTTTTTCACAGGTGGAAGGCATCGGCTATGATTTCTTACCACGTTCCCTCGACAGATCGGTAATCGATAAATGGGTGAAAACCGATGACCATAACTCGTTACAAATGTCTCGTAGACTCATAAGGGAGGAGGGTTTACTATGCGGTAATTATTATTATATTCAGTTCAATTTTCAATGAAAAAAAATAAACAAGTATTAATGATACTTGTTTTTTTTTTTTGGTCATTGACTATACTTAGCAATTACATTACAAAACTAAAAGCGTAAATTATAGGATTCCATTATTAAAATAGCGTATTGTCTCTGCATAATACTTATTTTAAATATACTATGTATTTCTATTTTATTTTTTTTATTTGTAGGCGGTAGCAGCGGGTCCGCAATGTGGGGAGCGATTCAAGCTGCTAGATCTCTCAAAGCAGGCCAAAAATGTGTGGTACTACTTCCTGACAATATACGGAATTACATGACCAAGTTCATCTCTGACCAATGGATGGAAGCACGCAATTTCAAAAAAGTTATTAGAAACGACAAAGTGTGGTATGTGACTGTTTAGTGTGACTAGTTACCAAATATGTTGATTTTTAGCGGTTATTACGCCGTACAGCTATTTTCCATTGGAAAATTTATCGACATTTTCAGGTGGTGGGAACACTTAGTAACAGATGAATTATTTCAAGCGGTTGTGAGCATTTCCAACAAAAGTACGCCATTGGAAGCTCTCGATAAACTAAAGGAAACAAGAGCGCCTCTTTTAACGATTGTTAATGACAGTGGGTAAGTAAATTGTTAGCAAACTAAATATTGTTAATGTAGGATAACACAGTTTATAATTATATGGTAAATGCAACTTGTAATTTACATACAACAGGAGGTAAATATGTGTCAACCCTCAACTGATGAACGTCAACTTTTCTTTTGGTTTGTATAAATAACATTATATGATTATATTTTAACCTTTTAATATTATATTTTTTTTTGTGCATTGTCATTTACAAATACTAAATTATATTCGAACAAAATGTAAGGCAAGTTATGTGTGATTACGATGTTTGTTTTATTGTTAACTATAATTGAATAAAAGTTAATTGTAAAATAGAAGTTTAAATATTTTGCAAATTGAAAAATACACAACTCGAATATGCACTTCTCGCAATACTTTCCTTATAATCTGACTCCCTTACTCCAGTATACCAATGCTAACTTCCCTACACGCTCATTCTGAATTTAATAATCACAAAATATAAAATTCGTGTATCTAATAATGCACAGGGAGGGCGAGGTATGGGCAGCATCGTCCCTCTTCAAGCATTCTCAAAGGCCTAACTGCAGTTCCCAACCCGGCTGCCTAGCATGACAGCTACTAGCAAAACTCCTTATGGGGAAGACTTATGTCCAGCAGTGGACAGTATATGGCTGAAATATAAATATTCGCAAATCTTTATCTAAATTCACATATTATACAAACAACATAATCTGAACAATTGTAAAATTTGCAGATCTATTGTTGGGGTGTTCACAGCAGACAATGCACGCCAAAGATTGGCTAACTTATCGGGCTCGATAAATGAAAGTCTCGACAAGTTTACAGTGAAAAAATTTTACAAAGTGGATCTCATGTTGAAACCTACACTCGGACAAATCTCACGATTGCTAGATATCACACCATACGTAGTTGTCGTAAAATCAGGTAAGTGCAAGTGCCTATCATTTCTTTTTTTTTTTTTATAATCTCGTATTGATAAAATTTAAGACCAACAAGAGTGTAAACATTTTCGGTTAAAATAATCATCAAAATCGGTTTACAAGTAGCGAAGATATCGCTCACCATAAGAAAGATTACTGTCGAATTGAAAATTTTCTACTTTTTGATGTTTTAAAAGTTCGTTATTTTATATATCGAATCTCTACAAATTTAAGCTGTTATAATAATACAGTTGGTTGGAAGATAATTATAATATAATTATTTTAATGATTCCATTATATCTTTACAGAGGCAACATCACAGATTCGAAAACCTGTCGGAATGATTACGTCTAATGATCTTCTAATATATACAGCAGCAGAAACTAAACATTTAAATGGTAAATAGAAGACTGATGTATGTAATAAAAAGTGTTAAACAAATGGTAAAATTGAAGCCACATTTGCTCCAATTTATATGATTGTATAATGCAATACATGGGGTATAACAAAAAGGATATAACCATTTGAAATCCAATGAATCATATTAGAGAAGTATTGAACATCTTTCCCAAGTGAGTCTCAGTATGAGTTTAATTTTTAAACCATACATGATATACTCTGCATTAATGTCTATATAAATATAGTATATATCTATACTATATTTACTACATTTCTATATAAATTAATGAATACTATTGAATTTCAGATTGTTCTCTCTTTTCTGTTATACCCTTCATAATGAGCATAAGACTAAAAAAATATTTTACTCAGCATTTATAAATTAAAATACTTATAAGCAAAATATGTTTGATGGTTCTTTTAAGGCCTATGTAGACAAGACATAAATCTTTTGGTTTTATTAGTACGGTACTTTTATTAGTATTGTATTTGTATTGTAGTATTTATTAGTATTTGACGATACAGTTCTAACAGGTAATATATTATAACGGACGGGTGAAATGGTAAAGTGAAATGGTCTGTCTCGAGCCTTTCTTGGCCTTTAAAAACAAGATCGTTCATATACTTAAGTCGTAAAGTAATACAATGCCTTGTATTTTTGAAGTGTAAAATATTGCAGTTACGTTACAACTGCCTGGAGCTTCCTAGGGTTTTTATATTTTTTAATTAATATAAAATAGATAGATTCTACTATGTGAGTGGATAACCTTTTATATAATTTAGACATAATACCTATGACAATGTTCGGAGCATATTATTTATTAAGTGTGATTGTGAATTGAAATCATTGTTGTCTTGTTACTTCTTATTACAGAGATATTGGTAATAAATGACTTTAAAAATAAAAATTGTTTAAATCTCTAAAGACTAAGATATGAAAAGTCATATCTTTTAATAATCGGTAGTTATAATTAGTGGTCTATACATAGATGTAGAATAATTATTACTACTCTGGGGGGGAGGGATTGTTAGTAATGGGGACTACCAGTACCATTGCTAGCAATATACCCCGCCAGGTCGACCTCCCCGTGTATACCAAGTGTATTCATCACAATGGGCTAACTGACCTGCATTTTCATTCTCGCCTATCATCCATCACTGATGCTCCGCCAGCGTATAACCGTTAGCGCAGGAGGGGTTATCATTCCATTACAATCCACTAAAAAAATTATTACATTATAGACCACTTATATATCATGAATAAATGATTTTTACAAAGAAGTGTAATGGACATAAAAGGGAGCCAGTGCTGCAACAGAAGGAGAATAATATCCAAAAAGTAGTTCAAATACGTTACAATAACCAGTGATTTCTACAACATCAGAAAGAGGAAAAGTTTGTGATTTTAGTAATTTTTTTATACCACGAAGGCGGCAAATAAGCATACACCCTTCTGATAATAAACGGTAGTCTATAGACACCTGCAACACGAGGTATACATCGGTGTCACGTGCGTGTTGCCGACCCTAAATAAATCTTAATATATTCTTTTTGAAGAATCCTATACTGTAGTCTCTGGGGAAAACCTCAGCAGAGAGCTCATTCCACAGTCTGAGCTACGTAAAAAAATTCTTTGAAACCACACTATACGTGACCATTTAGGTTCAAGCGTGTAAGGATGCAAGGAGTGCGATGATAAAAAGTAACTGTGGCCATTATTTCAATCCGATCCGATTCAGAACACAATCCGTTATATAAGGTGTAGAAAACACAAGGAGGTAGGGCAGGATTCAATATCGCCTGTGAGTTTGAGATCGCCAACTATTCTCGTAGCCCGTATTTGAACCGAGTACAGAGGTCTCAAAGCCAGTAAATAAATTTTTTTACAATATCAAGTTGGAAATAATTTTCGCATTAAAAATATTGGAGTATTAAAAATATTGGGTCGGTATTAAAAATAATGGGAGTTGATAGAAATTATCAGAGAAGCCTGAAATTACAAGTAATTAGTCAATAAATTTACACATTTTTTATTCCATTCGTGTTTTAACCGTAAAACAGTTGTTTGCATGGCTGTGTTTCGGTTTGAAGGGTGGGATATGGCGTGAATTTACGGGGTACGGAGGAATAACACCTGAGTCCTCAGGAATGGCAACACATGGAGTGTATAATGGGCGAAACAGTATACTCTGTTATGTCCATGATACTCCTCATGTCTATAGGCGACAGTTACCACTTTCCATTAGGTGGGCCGTCAGCTTGTTTGCCATTTTAAGTTGTATAAAAAAATCTACTATGGGTTATCATCAGACTCTTATGGTAAGGTCAATTATTTATTGATTTATATTAAGTTCTATTGAAACAGACCAGATACAAAAGGGAAGGGATAGTAATTAATGGGGTCTACCTATTACTAGTATAATACCTTGTTAGGTATAAAGACAAAACAAAAAGTGGTATGAGTAAACAATATTATTATAGTAATAAAATTATAATATTAAATAGCTACTTTCAATCTAAATTCTTAGACTGATTGTGTGGAATTATTACAATTTAGAAACTTTTATTATTATTAAGGTGTTTGCGGTGGTGACTTCTGTTTAGCATTGGCTGCAAGTATAGCCCCTGGTGCGGGATATGGTCTCATTTGATATATGGAGCCTGAAGCTGTAGTGTCTACTCCTGTTTTGGCATGTGTGTCTAGTCCAGCTGCCCAATTACCTCTGGGAATATCTGAATATGCAGCAGGATCCATTGGATCTAAATCATTATCCTTATTTTTTGGTCGTTTTCGATCCCTTCTATGTACTTCTTTTTCTTGATGACGATCTCGTCGTTTTTCTTTCACTGATTGTTGAGGTACTTCTTGATCAGAATCTTCACTAGAGTTGTCACTCTCGTCACCTTCTTTTAATAAACGCTCTTCTCGTAAATGTGCAGCACTCTCACTAGGAAGTGCTCGAGGATGGGATGGTGGCAACCAGGATACTAAATTGTTATGAACATTCCAAAAGTAATGTTGACCACACCCTTCATCATATACCTCTTCCCACCCGGGCGGTAACGGCCATCGCTCTAAAACTTTTCGCTTATTCTCCAAATATGTTTCATCAGGTGTAAGCTTGCCTAACTTCCAAGTTTTAACGCAAAATTTAGAACATTCGTGATAAATGTTACTTTTATTTGGGCAACCCTTGTGGCCCTTAATGGGATCAACATTCACGCCTTCTATGCCGGCCCAGAAGTGTTCCTTATTATTTTGATCTTCAGGTTTATTATCGTAATCTTCCGCTATAATTTCTTCGTTAGCTTGAGTTTGTAGCTGCTCATTGCTGGAGTCTGGGGTGGAATTCGGTTTTAAAATACCTCTTTTAGCTAGTCGAGCAGCTAAAGCTGGAGGTAATGGCATTGTTAATTAAAAATAAACAAACCAGATATTAAAGATTCAGTTTTTGGAACTTTGCATTTGCAGTTAATTTTAGATAGAATTACAGATTAAAGAGACTATACCGAACTATGTATTTACCTCGGTTATATACTCTTTAACTATGTATAAAAAGTGAAAACGAAAGAAAAATGTATAAAAAAGTAATAGGCAAATTAAACCCGAAACAATATAATAGTATATTAAACTAATGACTGCCTGACTGCTTTTTTTTTTAATTATTCATGACCATAGATAGAGAAGATATCGGTGCTCTAACCTACTGAGCAAACGAGTCGTTCATGACCATATATACTACCTGACTGCATAATAACAGGGTTGCCAGATGCGTATTTTATTTTACCCAAAGTTCAAATATTTTTCTACAAATCACAAACATCGATTTTCACTACGTTTTGAATCACAAAACGAACGACGAAAAAAGTGCTCTTATGGATATTTTCTTCATTCATATAATCTATATACCACTATCATAGTATAACTATAGTAGTATACGTACATACATATATATCTGTCACGTCTATATCCCATTAGGGTAGGCAGAAACAATGGAACGCCAAAAGCTTCGATTCAAACAAACCTCTTTCGCTTCTTCTACATTCATCAATCTTTTCATACACGCTCGCTGGTTACGGGTACTTTTAATTTAGTCTTTCTTCAGCACGTCGCCTATTTGGTCGACATACGTCCGTCTAGGGCGGCCCCTACCAATATCTCATTCTTGCTCGATAAATGTCTTTCGTAATTCTTCTTTCATCCATCGGTTTCAAATGGCCAAACCAACGCAATATTCCTTTTTCGACTTTTGTCACTACATCGTCTTTTAATCCACACTACTCTCTAATCACACTGTTTCTTACTTTACCTTTTTATGTAATACCACACATACTTCTCAAAGCTCTTATTTCTACAGCATTTATCTTACTTTCATGCTTCTACCATACCCACGATTCGCTTCCATACATGAGTGTTAGTGTCAGTACTTCTTAAATAATGGCAAGGCGAGCTTAATATATATTATATATATACTACTATGGTTTACAACTACCAAAAAAAGCTAGAAAATTTACCTATATTCTAAGCCCATTTAACTTTTCTCTAAAAATTTATCCAAGATTTTCTCCAAAATTTTGCACATAGAAAAATTTTACAGTAAAATGCAAAAAAAATATCCAATCTGACAACGCTGCTTGATAGTATTCACAGATGATAATACCACATTATAATAAAAACTATCTTTTCTAATATCCTGTCTCGTTTCTTATACGTAAGCGGCCCATGTCTGTGGCTAGGGGCATAATGGGCTACACCAGCCCTTTGCCAACTTAAAAAAAACGCAAATTAGACTTTAATTTCAGAGAATACTATCACAGCACAGATCAGTCTTTAACATAAGCATAAAGATTTTGTGATTCCTTCTTTGGCATAAAACCCAGTTAAATTGTGGCGTGAATAAAAAAAGACCTGGAAAAATTTTAGGACCTCTATGTTTGCCAGTCTTCTCTGCTTAGTTTCTAAAATACATATTTTTTCATGTAGGATGTCATTGTTTTTAGAAAGTACATAAATAACTATCTTTTCTCTGCCATCTACAATATACAAATGTATACTCAGGCTTCTAAAAATAAATGCTATTGCTTTAACAAATCAGAATCTTAAACGTCTAAATAATTGGAGTAAGGCTTTTGGACTGAAAGTAAATCCTTCCAAATCTTAGGTAGTATTAGTAGGTAATTCCAAGCTAATCCATAGATAATTCAACGCTAGTACCTATAGATTATGGTGATAAATTAATTCTCACATTGCATGAGTAAAAGATCTAGATGTGATTATTGATAGTTCTTTTACTTGGCAGCCACAAATAGAATTTGTTCGCCTCTGTACCTGAAAAAGTGATTAGACTTCCTACATTCTGTTAATTCTTTTAATCTAAGTCGTTTGAGAGCCTTCAGTGGAGGACACCAGTACATTTCTCTAGTTTATACGACAAACCGTTTACTGTACAAGCTGTACGACTATGGAATGATTTACCGGTTTCTATACGCAATATACAATATCTGCCAAGTTTTGAGACGAAAGTTAAGGACTTTTATTTGAGCAAGTCATCATCGTTCATCACGTTACGATACGTGCTCATCTGATTAACATACTTATTTCTTTACATTTTATAACTTTGTGTCAACACTTTCTGTAGCCGCACAAATTCTCAACAGAAAGTATTAACTCTAAAAAAACTGTACCGTAGGAAAATCTTGAAATTAATCTGACTTCTTATGTCAAATAAAGAATTTTTCGGACTCATAAGATTCAAAGATTTTTCAATTTAAAAAAATATAAGAATTCATGAATTCGTACTTATTAAGGAAGTTTCGCAGTTTTTTTAAGAGAAATTTTATAGAAGGCTAATTTTACATTATTTCATGTATTAAATCGCTATGTGTATTTAAGAGTAACAGAATTTTCATCGTGCCTCCGATCAAATTCTTTATATGTCTGCGCATAGTTGAAAGCTTTGCTCACATCCTGGGTGCTCACCCAGCCCAGCCCTTAAATATGCCTATGTAGATCGTACATAAAATTTACTTATCCATATCTAACAGAATAGAAATATTTCGATTTCTTCAACCTAATGAAACAAATCTTTGCGTCAATGAGGTTTCGGGTCGAAACAATATTGGAAATGAACTTTCATAAATTGACTTGAACGTATTAAAAGAGCGTAATAGATATCTTTTAATAAAAAAATAATTGTACAGATAAATAATATTAGCAACAGAAAAAAAAGACCTTTAACGATGATCAGCTTGTCTGCCTCATACGGTAATTATAAATAAAAAAACATTTTAGGAAACGTGACTTTATTATTTGTTTTACTATTAACCATTGTATTATTCTATTAACAATGTGTCCTTGCCGAAGTTTATTTATTACTCACAAAAATTTTAGAAGAATAAAAATTTAAGGAATTAATTTCTTGACTAGATTTACTCTCACCAAGTAAATTATTTGTAGTCAGAGAAGGAAAGTCGTAGGAAAACAAGAGCACATCGTTTGAAATTTGAAGTAATCTATATGGACAAGGAACTTTACGATACAAAAATTACATCAAGTAATGTTATAATCTGGTATTACGTTCCAAAGTTCTAGATGTTCCTATTCTAGGCAGGGCCAGTATCCATTAGACAGTGTAGACAACTGCTTAGGGACTAGGGACCCTCATCGGTTAGAGACGCAGCGCCTCGACAATCATTTTTTTAATATTTCCCTTAATTGAAAATAACATTTAAATTTTGTATCTAATTAACCCTAAATGAAAATATTATTGCCTTATTTTATATTACATCGTCATGTTTCAAGTTAGTACGTGTAAAGTATTATAGCAGTATTTTTTTGTGAGCGAAATGAGTTAATTCGGCACTGCTTCTGTGTTTTAGATGGATAATGCGCATCTGATATCTTTTATGCAATTAACAACTTAACTAAAGTGCATTAAGTAACAACTTAGTATCAACTATTAGCTTACGGCTTGGTTGATTCTCGTTACTATTAAAAAGTGGTTGGCTGGCGAACTTGGTTATTAGACTGCAAATTTCTTCAAAATTTTTACAGTATTAAGTAGTTTTTAGTATGACATTGGCAAACAATTTTTCTAGCGCGAGAATACTCTGTAACACTATATAATAATGGGATAACATCCCATTATTATATTTTTTTTTCATTTGAAGTTATTACGACAATAGTTTTGTGACCCAATATAATACCTATTATAATGATACGTGCACTCAATTTCTTTTTTAGGAGTTATTCCACAGTAAGAAGTAAACCAACACGCTCTTGAATTCTGAAAAGAAAAATACAAACCAACACGTCTTGAATTATGATAAGACAACTTTATACTAAACTTCAGGCAAATAAAAGCTTCACATTTCACATAGTAGCCTCCCAATTTGTACTAATTTTCTTTTTGTCAAATCTCCATAATCTTGACGTTGAAAAGTATAGCTATTAATAATTTCTAAATAGTGAACTACTTTTTACACAGAAAAATAACTACAACTGCCAAGGCTCAAAGTAATCTACCACGAACTACCTAGGTCCACACGCACCTAATAAAAGCAGTTCATGCGATGGCCTTGATAGAAGGGAAAGGTTTATCACCTGATAATAGATGTCTTCACTCACCCCTGACGACTGATGTGTCACTCCTCGACACCTTGGTTGGTAGAACTATATCATGAAATTCACTAGAATGCATTAATTTCGATGCAGAATTAGAGTCCGCCGATTTACTATCATGAGGATTTTCTTGAAATGGGGTAACTACATCCATTTCATCGGAACTCATTTTTGTTAAGGTTCCTTTGCGTTTTTCAACATCAGTCTGTACTTTTGAATGCGGATTGTTTATGTTATTTTTATCATGAGTTTTTTCGGTCTCCACTAAACTTTCAATTGTTGTGTTATCAGAGGGAATATCAGAAAATTGCGGATCGATTTGATGTTCCTCACAGTATGTGAGATTTTTCCCCACATTATTTTGAGTTAAAGATAGTTCCCCGTCGTTAATTATCATTTCTTTCACGGAATCAATGTCTTCGCTTAATTTTCCACTATTGTTACTAGGTGGCGAAATAGATTGTATAGCGTCTTCTCTTTTTAGTTGTTTTCTTTCATTTCTATCATAACCCAAAGGATGTAAGTTCAGAGAGGAAGGTGGGCTACCATCTAATGATATATCCATAGAAGTTAGTACACTTTCATCTCTACTGAGGTAGTTACCTCCTTCGGGAACAATATGAATATTAAGAATGGTTTTGTTCTTATTGTTTTCAATGTCACCATCTAATGATATTGTGGATGTACCGTCAGAATTACCTAACGAGTTAGTAGATGTTTTGTTTAAATGTAGTTTATTTCGGACTAAAAAACCTCTGACATGGGCTTGTATAGTAGTAGCAGCACTAGATAAAGAAGAATCATCAGTAGACAACGATAGTGATTTTTCTTCGTTAACTGTCTGCAATACAGTATCCATTCTACTTATGCCTCTTCTTTCTTTATTGCCATTCATTATCTGATAATCAATTTCTTCCTGTAATATTTTGTTTAACTTAAAAATCTATTAACATAACATAAAAAGTTGTAATATAAGTAAATGCATAAATTTTATCAAAAAAAAAAAAAATTAAATGTTACATTACACAAATTTGCAAAAATAATTTAACCAACAACCAGCTAGTTTCCGGAAATTCATTTTCAATACCATCATCATATCAGTATCAAGTCACATACATAATTGATTATATTGATATAGATATAAGAATTGTCGATGATCCCAGGCTTACAAGCGGTATTGAACTCTTAAGTCTTAGGAGAGATTTTGCTTCACTGCGCGTTCTACCGCTTGTGCTTAGAGAAATTGTTCAATATGATGCCCATGGCCATTTTCTATCATCATACGGTTCGCCATCGATAGTTCACCCTTATACCCTAGAATCTAGATGACCGCATACAACGCGGTTTCAAATGTTTTCTCCTACGAACACTCAGGTTATGGAATAAGCTGCCTGCCGAAGTTTTTCCAAGAGCCTACAGCATGGAGTTCTTTAAAAGAGGGGTTAAGAGGTTACTTAAGGGTGGGTAACGCGCGCGTAAAACCCCTGGTATTGCAAGCGTTCATAAGCTACAGTAACTGCTTACCTTTATGTGGGCCGTACACTTGTTTGCCTCCTCAGTTATATAAAAAAAGTATATAATTGACTTACTCTATAATGGGACGAAATAGAGATGTGGTAATAAATATATCGCAAATTGATTCACACGTTTATCCCTTCACCTACCTTCTTGTTATTGTCTTCTTCCAGAGAATTAATTTCATCGTTTGTATCATCCAATGTTGATGCTCTACTTTTGAAAAGAAACGAGCGAAATACTTTCTGTATAGTAATCGCTGCCGTTTCTAAATCCATGTTACTCGGATTCGAGATATTAGTTTCATTCAAATCTTCGCAGTTTTCTGATATAGCAGACTTCACATCGGCGCTACTATCATTTCCATCTGTACTTCCATCAAAACTTATAGATTTAATTTCAACTTTAACATCGGCATTATTAGACAATTCAGGGTCCACAATTGAAATCACAGTATCATTTTGAATTAACTCATCATTTTCGGCAGTTGCAGATTCATCTCTTTTATTTTCTTGTGATAATGAATGGTTTTCAATTGCCATCTGTAACGTAGACACATTAGTGTCCTTGTTATTTATTTCGTTTTCATTACTAGATTTCAGTTCAGCAATAGTTTCATTATAATTTTCCAAAATCAAAGAATTATTAGTTTCCTCAACTTTCTCAATATTTTTTTCAATAAATGGTCGCGAGTCAGTAACTTTCATGTCAATTTTCACATCAGGTTGTTCATATCTATTATTTATGTCACTTTTTATACCATTGTCATCTGTCTCATAATTCTTCTCAATTTGTTCTCCTTTATGAATATTCTCGACGATTACATTTTCTGTAATTTCTACTTTGGTTTCACTATTAGCATCATCTTCTATCTTTAAAAGATTTTCTACTTTAGCGTCATACTCGATATCATCTTTGATTTTATGATGCTTTTCAACTATTAAAGTTTTTTGATCAATTTGATCGATTGATTTATCGTTATTAAGCATATCATATTTATTTTCATCTTGTTCAACATTTTCCATTACTTCTTTGTTAATGTCTTGCAATTTTACATTTTCATTTTCAATAACACTGTCTTCATTAAATTCATGTGGTATTTTATGGAATGAATTATTATCAGATGTAAGTATTTGTGTTTCAAATTTAGTATCATCGGTAGTTTCTTTGTTTACTGGCGTGCCAGCATCACTAAGCCTAACGACATGTTCTTTTGATTCAGAGTAACTGATTTTATCATTGTCCGTAAACTCCGTAAGCTTTATTTGTTCGTCAATTATTTTTTTAGATTCTTGGTGAGATAAGTTTTTAGTTAAATCAATACTGTCATTTATTTCCTTTAAGTAATGACCACAATTATTATTTTGTTCTGTGATTATAGAATTCGGTTTATCTGTTTCGTTTAATACATATTCGGAAAGCTGATTTGTTTCTTTAGTTTCATTTCCCTGCATAATCGAAAGCTCATTATTCTGATTATCAATTTCCATTTCTCCATTTTTAGAGACATCAGCATTCTGGTGAGTCTGTATATTAATATTCGTTTTATCTTCATTATTACTTTCATGGTTATTATTTAATGGAGATAATAATTTTACCTCAGCGACATTGTCTTTAATGTCTGACATTTGTTCCTCGTTTCTTTTATCGTTCTTTATATCATTCTTTGTGTTTTGAGCAGATGTGTGAATTTCTAAAGAATTAATAGCATTTACATCGTCCTTTAATAATTCTTCTTCAATGTTTGTTTGTATATTACTTTTTTCATTCGAAATAATATCTGTAATCTCATTTAAAGAATCAATATTTAATTTATTTGTTACATTACCGGTATCATTATTAACGTATTTAGTTTCAATATCTGTACTTAAAATTGGCTCCAACTGATTCAGGTTGTTTAAATTTCCACTGAACTCATGGAATATTTCTACTTCAGAAAGATTTTTTAAATTTAATTCAGGGTGAATGGGAGGCTTCAAATTTATTGTGTTTTCCGTTTCGGAATGTGTCTGACTACTGGGAGGCTTTATATTTATTGTGTTTTCTGGTTCATTAAGTTCTAGACAGTTATGAGATAACAGGTCACTATTTGCAGCAGATTCTTGCATTTCTTTAAGGTATTTTTGCCAGCGTTCTTCAGCCCTTCTTCTTATTTTTTCTTGAGCACGTTTTATTTTTTGTTCCAATATTGGTTTAGAAGCTGAAATATTACTTTATGACAATTTTTGAAATATTAATATAGGACATGAAAATTAAAGTACTATATCAATTTCTCCTATCAGATCCAGCCCTTGAGTTTTAAGAAAATGTTCCACATGAAAATATATTTAAAATTTTGGATATTTTTTTACGTTTCTGACTATCGTAATAAAGATTAAGACCGTGGACAGTTCAAATCAACATAAAAAAAAATTACCAAATCTCTTCTGATAGATTTATGTGTAATTTATTTTATGATTTTTTAAAATGCGTGATCTAGCTATATTTGCCGCCGTAGAAAGTAGCATGAATTTATTTCGCTTAAGCATTTGCCCGGTTCACCCCCTCCTAACCCTTTCAACCTTGCCGAGACCAACTTTAAATAAATCAACGATAAAGAGCAAGAGAATATTAGGACACTGGTATCAAATCAGTATATTGCAGTATCCAATGTGTTTATTGATTAACCGTGAAGACGTTCTAACGTAGGATTTACGTAATCTTTTGTAACTTACTTGGGCCATCCCGTATATTCAACAACATTTGCATGTGATTAGCGCAATATTCATAAATATCAGTAGGATTCTGTTTCAACACGTCTTTTGTCAGACCTTCCATTAACTCTACTAATCCCACAGGCATCTTTGGTACTGGTGTCGGTCTGGTATACGCTCGGGAACCCGTAAGCCTCATTTTAACTAAAAACGAAGAAAACCCATAGATTTTATAATTAAAAAAAAGATACATGCATTTTTTAGTTATTAATACAAACCTGAAATCAATACCACCAGAATATTTCCAAAATAATCTTCAGTAATAATTTTACTAATTTTTAACACGTGTATTTAGAATATTTGCTTTGTGCCGTTTCCTTTTAGCTTATGTTTGTTACATTACCAATAAAGTTGACTTGACAACATGGTTCACAAGAGAGGTATATAAAAAGGGTGTGGTGTAGAGCCAAGACCTGGTAGTGTTTGGCGGCGGTCGTCATGGCGATGCGCCAACTTGAACTTGGTTCTATTGGCGCGTATTGATCCCGTTACTGGTCAACGTACTCACTATTTACCATTGATGTAGGGCTAAGTTCGAGGTTGTTACACTTTTTATAACACATGATTTTTAGAGTTCAATGTCTAGGTTTACAAAGACAAATGCTGTACTGATCTCTGGAATGTATTAAGATATTTGGTATTGGTATCAGATTTGAGGATGGGTTTAATAATAAATATCTTTCTGAATATTCTCTTGTTGCATATATTACACAATATATGAATTAGGCCTTAATAAAGAAATGAAAAACTGAGTAATGTGAAAATTTGTTGTGTATTTCCAATGGCGTTTGCGCTGAGTAACCACTAGGGGGAACGTTAGCTCCGGAGGACAGTGGGTGAGAGTCGGACGAGCGAGGCCGGCGCTCACTACAAATCGCCGCGGGGCGCCTACGCTTACATATACTTAAAGAATTCAATTCATGTGAGTCAACTTTTTTATTTCCATACTGTGTTCTATAATAGTAATTTATATATAAGATCATATATAATTTTTGCAATGTTAATACATTTTACATAACAAACATCTGCATAGTGTACATACATACATACGCAGTGGTCGCGGCGCGTATAGTATATACAGAGGCGCGGGCGCGGTCACCCGCCGCGCTCTACAAAAGTGAGGATAAAAATTAAATGTCTGGCTACATTAATATCATACAAATTAATGACTATTCCCTTATAAATTATTATAACTACTTTTACAGAATCGTCTACTCCAATATTATCAAATTAACGTTTTAGTTGGATACTGTATGCACGATACATGAATAGTCTCCAGTTCGCTCTAGTCGATCGTTCAATTAGTAGTGTCCCACTCCCGCAGCTATGTATAAAAATCACATCGCTATAAATTTATAATAAATAAATGCCTATTTACACTATGTAACTATACAAAATGATAGTAGGACGAAATTACATTTTAGAATCGAGCATCTAATTTTGAAATGAAAGTTCATACAACGATCTACGGGACGGGCCGATGCAGCGCCGTCCATAGGTTTGGGCGCCGCGTCGGCCCGTCGGACTAAACAAATAACATCATCAAATTTCTCTATTATTTTTTGTACAATTATATTCAGCCGAAAGCTGGGTGCCCGATTAATACAGTTATCGGTGATCCATTATGCAGTACAATCGATCATGCATCAATAATACATACAACTTTAACTTATTTAAACAATTTAACAATATTAAAAAACCCTAAAGTAAATGGTGGTACTTGACGTAAACATATGACATATTAAATACAGGATAATGGTGCACAAGGGTCGTGGACACATCGTAGCACTATCAGTAACTTTTAATGTTAGGGTACGCCGAACGAGATCGAGCGCAGCCGGGGCCGCGGCCGCGGCCTGACGGGAGCTCGTGAGCGAACCGAATCTACAAACAAACACAGACCGAGGTACGTATACGCTAACCAAGAATCATTAGAGGTATAAAAAATTAATAACGTCGTTAACAAAGATGTAATCGAATAGAAAATATGAATACATAACTGAAAATAAAATAGCGCGTATATTAGTCTAAGTGGCGGTTGGGATGGAGGGTGTGGAAGGGGAGCATCACTTGGCGGCGCCGCCCGCCGCCTGCTGCCGCTTGTGGCTGATCTCCAACTCGCCCAGCCGCTTCCACAGCTCGTCACGCTCTTTCTCGCGTTTCTTCTCTCTATAGGACAACAAACAATAAAATTTTTATTAATATTTAAATTATAGAAATATTAACATATGGAATTCTTATATTCTAATATTTATTTAAATATTTTCAACTTTCTTTATTATAATATTTGCCTGGGGTGATGCCAAGTATAATACTCGTTAATTTCGAGATGGGTTTCTAATGAAACGATATTATCATATCAACTGTTTACTGTCCACTACTAAACACAAGTTTCCGAAGATTTTGTCCGCGGGTTGGTAAAATGACAATAGAAGAATGAAATGATATATCAGCTGATAAAAGTACTGGCCCGGAGATGACAATAAATGATAAATATTTTTATTTTTAATTCTTTTATAAATTCTCAAATGAAAATATTAGAGTATGAGTTCCATATTATTATAATATTATTAACAAATATCTGTATTTAATAATTGTGTCTTAACATAATAAAAAATGTAATCCGAAAATAACTATCAATATAGAGTAAATAACCAATAATTTGGTTCTCCTAATGGAATAAAGTCTAAATGTAAGCGACCAGTAAAATTATCAACTATGAATGAATAACATCCTAATCAACACAGTAACAGCATCAGAAGAGGGCATCCATATGTTGTCACAATATATTATTTGATATTGATGGTACTGTTCATGTCTATAGATGACGATTATCACTTTTCATTAAATAGTTAATCTACTACTATTTTTTATGTAAACTTATTTGTACTATCAATGAATGCCAAATAAGCTGATGGCTCACAATTTGTTTGCCATATATAGTATAAATAATGTTACAAAATGTTTGAATTTAATATTAAGAACATCAAAACTAAACTAATTCAGAAAACTTATTACTTAAATTTTTCAAACACATGAATCATACTGAAAATATAAAAAATCTGATCATAAATACAAATATATTTGTAATTCAATGTCTGTGTTGTGATTTCTTAATGTAACTCTATTGTACTGACTATATTATATTATTCAAAATACTTGTACTTTCTTTTACTGTTTTTTTTTTCCTTGTAATATGCCTGAAGATGAAGTTTAGAAACCAATAAAATGATGAATAAAAACAAATAATACTATATAGTCGATCTAAATATGTTAATTAACATTCTTTATTCCTTCTAAATTTAGAGGTGATCTTTTGAAAATCTATAAATAAAATGATATTGTTTGAATATTTGTTAATCATACTTAATATCCGAATAGATAACATATTGGATAATTTTTACTCTAAGTGACTTAAATAAAATTGCCAGTTATAGTTTATAGTTATAGCTTCTGATATATACATATTTAATTTATTATTACTCACTTCTGCCTTTCCGCTTTATAGCTAGCAGTGAGCTCATCAAAGAGTTTCGAGTTCATCTCCATAAAGGTTTTGAGGACGTTGTAGACAAGGGCGACAATCGTCTGATTCCAGTGCTCCTTGCTGATACGGTACAGCGCGGGGAACATTATTGGCATGATCACGTGGTTGTTCTCTTCCATCAAGGACATAATGTATTCGTTGTTCCAAAAATAGAGCGCTCTTTCTGCCACCTAAAAATGTTTCATTCGACATGAAGTATTAACTGGGCAATTATAGCTTGATAGGATTCTTCAATTAGGGATGAGATGCGAGGTGAACCATAGGGGCAAACAAAATTATAAATCGAGTATATTTTTCACCACAAAAAACGGCGAGTTCGATCGTGACAAAACATACTGATTACCTGCAAAATGTTTTGTGGGTACATTACATTGAAATATTTGAATATTATTTTGCAACAAGGAGGATTTTACTTTGCACAGAAAAGAAGCAGGACCAAACTTTACAAAATTAACACGGGACCAACATGAGAGCAAATACTATTAGAAAAATTATTACCAAAATCGATTCAGAATTGGCGACACTGTTACTAAAATACGAAATATTCAGATAATATGATATGAGAACCTCTTACTTTCAGATGATGCTTAATAAGAATAAATAGTGCGCGACAAAGCATCAATGTGAACACAAATTAAATATAATGCAAATTTCAATACAGGGCGCGAAATGAGATTGAAAAAAAAGTCGTTACGAGATAAATCTAAACAGTGTTAAAGTAGCTCAAGAGATTGCGATATGAGATGAGATACTTTTGAAAGTCAATAAAAATTTATTCTTTTATATTCTTTTTTACGTTTAAAAGTTTCATTGATAATAATGAATGCTTTGGCATATAAGAAATGAGAAAATATTAATATCTCCTTCAAGTTGAATCACTTGTAATAAAAGTTACCTGAAAGTGTGGACTGGATACACATTTTGCTATTTGCCTGAATAAAATCTCTTGAATTTTCGCAAACTGAGCCGGCTCAATCACGTCCAAGATTTCCTCAATTTCACCCAGGAACATTACCTAAAAACAATGGAATTGAATTTTTATTTGTTTGAGACTTGATATGCATAATTCATCTATACTTCTTTACCCTTACAATCTAAGTATTTGTGTTAATATAAAACTAAAAATAATGTTACCTCAAAAAGAATACAATTTAAGTTTGTCCCATTTTTTTTAATAAATAAATGCAAGTATTGTGAAAAGGTTTTTGGTACACATTCCTCCCTGCCTATATTACTAAGGATTTGACGTGAAGATAAATAGGATGCTCAATTAAATAAAAAATAGCTTTATTAATACATTTTATAATTGTAAATCATGGCGTGAATCTACATTATTTGTAAAATGTAATTACATATTCAATTACTTGAGGAATTGAAGAATATTTAATAGAGAAATAAAACCCACTAGACTTATTAGTATATTTTTTTCGACCTTGAAGTAGTTTAGTTAATATTTACACCTTATTTTTATTATTTTTTAAACTTACGTCTAAACTATATTAATTATGATACAAAAACACTTAAAGCAGAAATATTAAGTACATCTAGTGCTTATAAAAAAAATTACCTCTTTTTGCGAGCACGTTTTGGGCCAAAACTTGAGTAATCCGCGCACCACAGGCTCGGTGAGCGTGGCATCCTTCTCCAGGAATTGCACCACACAGTACGCGAGCTGCGCATGGTACAGCGAGAGGCACTTCACCTTGTGCAATGGTAGCAGTACTTTTACCAAAAATTGTTTGTGCTCACTCTTCAGAGGTAGAGCGAATCCATTTATTATACTGTAAAAGAATACAATACAAAAAATTTGTTAGTCTCGATTTCAGTGAGCAACCGACAGCTCTCCAGCCCATTCATAATCATTACTAATGCTGTAAGCCGTCTATCCAATGGTCCAAATATCGATAGAACAATAGTAAAGTTGTTGAATTAACCCTTAACTAAATTCAAATCAATTATTTGCATTTTTTATTTGACTTCAATGAGTGGTCAAAATAGGAAGGTCTACAGGCCTGCGCAAACGTTGGACAGTCCACGGATTTGTTTTTATGCAACTTAGAATGACAAACAAGCTGACGGTCCACTTGATGGAAAATGGTAACCGTCGCCTATAGACATGAGCAGTACCATGGATATAACAGAGTACATTGTTTCGCCCATGATACTTCGCCCCTCATGCGTTGCCATTCCTCTGTACCCTGTAAATTCACTGCCATATCCCACCCTTCAAACCGAAACACAGCCATGCAAACAACTTGCACAACGAGCGTAAATATAATTATAGGTGTGTTGTTACATAAAGGGAAATTTTGACCACGAACAAATTGTCCCACGTCTGTGTAAATACTGCATGATAAAAATTGACTATTTTGAAGATACAAATTTTAATTTAAACCAATATTTTATTTGTTATATCGGGTTTCGCGATACGAGATCAACCGCATTAAATACACGTTTAATGACTCTCCATACTGCGGTAATATTATATAAATTGAATCTTAAACAATTTTATTTTATAATTGTCATATTTGTTAGACGGGCCAACTGAAAACTAACCATTTACACAAGAAAGACAATAGTAGTTACCAATATATTATTATAGAAACAAGCCTATTTATGTGATTGTCATTTTATCAAATCATCTGGACAGAATTACAAAAAGGCAAACTTATGCAATTTTATACCACAGTGCGACATTTCGCAAGATCGCAATATTATAATATCGCACTCATACATAACAGTGTGTTACAGATATATGTGTTAATCAATATGACTACGACATGAGACTGAACTAGTGTCAATTCAATAATTAGAGAACTATGTTCAATAAGTACTAGAGTTGTTGTTATGCTATAATCGTAAGAGAAGCGACGGTTATAATACAGTTTATATATATAAAAATAGCCGTTGTTCTGTTTAGACACAATATGTTTTTAAGAAAAAATTGTAAGTTTGAATTTGCTAACTAAATCATTGATCATAGTGCTTATAACCATGATATCTACCGAATGCTACCTACAGAACACATCACAAATCATATCTGATTAATATTTTATAATTTTAGCAATTAGTATCTTGTATAACACATCCTTATCTTATGGTATGTACAATCATAAATAGATACCAGATAACAATAATAATAGGTAAGTAATTAAAATCACTATTGTCATAAATCATATAGCTAATAAGCATTGATATAGATACTACATTAATGCAGATTTTTTTAAATTTCTCAACAAAAAATCATATAATAACTGGTTAATTGTGCATGAGTTCGTAAGAATTATCCATTTTTCAATCCCTAGTAACCATTTAAAAGATTTGTAATAAAATGTTTTCAACGATTATTTGTCTTTTACACTTGTTTTACACATTAATTTGCGACCAAATCAATTTATGTATTCTTATAAATATATTATGTAGTATCTACCAGTGCATATATACAGTCTTATTGTATATTTAAATATTATGATGCTATAGATGACAGATATAACTGAATAAATAAATATAATCTATCATCTTCCTGACCTTTTCCCGTATCTATTTGCAGTCGACATATAAATAAATATAATAAATTTTATTCTACTTAAAATACGTATATTGTACTCACCTGCCCAATATTTCTAGCAACTCTCCCACGCCATTGAAATGTTCGGTTTCATAAACAAATCGTAGGAAAATGTTGTTGATTTGTTTTCGTATGAAGGCGCGCAACCCCAAGAACTTTCCATATATACGATGGAGCACCGTTTTCAGGAAGTCGCGCTCGCGTGGATCTTCCGAATCAAACAAATCTAAAAGCTACAAATATAAAAGGAATATTAGAACAAAATTTATCTGGATATTCAATTCAAGAAAAGGTTCAATTCTAATATTACTAGCGTCGAGTGCAATAAAAATAATAATGACATTAAAATATAAAAGGTAAATACGTTACAAGCGGGCCGAAAATGAAACGTGGAGATGACAATAATTAACACCACTATAACATTTACATACACTTCACATACAAATGACAAACTACCATCCCTTTTAAATTATTTGATAATGTGATGAAATAAATGTATGTAGTCGCTGTGTTACAAATTTTTTTTTATTATATTTTTTTTTATTTCAGACGTTAACTGTCCACTGCTGAACATAAGAGAAGTTGTGACAGTTATTGCCACGCTTGGCGTGCGGGTTGGCAATCGCAGTTAGGCTTTTAGAGATGTTTCAAGGAGGACGCTACTCTCCCTTCCTCGACCGTTAAGTTCCCTTAGTTGCCTCTTACAACACCCTCGGGAAAGAAAGGGGTGGCCTACTCTATTCTGGGACCACATGGTTAATAATTGTTTTATATTATTATATAAACACTCTCGAAATAAAACTAATAAACAAATCTAAACATTAAAACAATTAAATATATTTTTTCTTAGTACCACTATTAAATATCAGCAGACTATTTATGATCGGTCGGGTCAAATAATTTTTCTTCATATTTTCACTAAGTTTTATTGAAACAGACTCTAGAGTCTGTTTTAAGAATTTATCTAGATAAATTTCCTGCTCGTTCTTCAAATTCGAAATAATTTCCTGAACTAGGTAGTAGCTTTATCTTGACAGATCTACGTGATTACGATATTTGATATGACCTTTCGATATAGGCTGTTTGCACTTATACTGTGTTTTAGTCTCTATGTCTACTTTAAAAAACTGCAGATAATCTCACGCACAACACATAAACCAATAACATATTTGAACCAAAGTCATAAAATTAAAACAAGTAGTTATCGTAAAGTGAAGTCGATTTTTTTTAAATACAATTACAAGACTAAAATCAAACAATTTTTAAGCACAGATTGATAATATCGCAAATTAGCATAATACGATAGTCTTTATTCTATGTAAGTACATCTATTTGACCATTTTAGAACTCCGTACCTTAATAGATAAAGCCATTGCAAGAGCAACTGACGATACCGTTTACGAGCGTAGATCATACAAAATGCTATTCGCTTACGTATAAATTTATGTTCTATACTAAAATTATAAAGAGGAAAAATTTTACTGCAATGGATAAACTTAAAAACTATGTAACAAAATTTAAAAATTCTTTCACCTACATTATCAGCAAATAACATAGGCAATAACATACTATTTTTGAAAATTCTATTTACCCGTACGAAGCCGAGTCAGATGTCCAGTATAAAAAAAAGTAAATATGCTCACAACTATAATTCCTAATGGAACAGTCAGAGGCATTCGTTTACGTACTTATGGTATTAAATAAAATAACGAGGTCTAAGCCGCCCGAATAGTTAATCTATATCAATACTAAACATAAGGAGGAAAAATTTGATTGTTTGTTTGTAACGGATAAAATAAAAAATACTCAATTGATTTTAATTCTTTCCACCTATAGAAATTTACATTATTATCAGCGAGTAGGTATTAAGGTTATATATAGTCTTCAAACATTCTATCTACCCGTGTGAAGCCAGACCGGATCACTAGTACAGATGTCAAGTCAATTAGTTCTTCTTTTTGACTAGTTTTCTACAGTTTACTGTAACTAATAATAACATGCCTAGTACCAATATTTAAATGTAACAAATTCAAACACAGGCATTTAGATTGATGTAGCAAATTAATTTATTGACGAATCTGTACTGGATGTTATTTTCATTGAACAATGATCGCATACTGAAGGTGGGCAAGTCATTTGTTTACCACGGCAACAGTCATATAATGGCCTCTAACTACTCCATTTAGGATTACGGCCATAAAGCAAAAATATTTTTTTTAATATGTTTCTAAAATTGATGACACAATGAGTATTTAAATTAAATAAAAATAATTTAAAATAAATGTGCAATTTAAAATAATCGCACATTAATTGATAAATTACAGATAAATTAATATACGATTAATTTATTTAAAATCCTTAAACTTTAATAAAAAAAATATTATCTTTATATATATAAATAATTATTCGTATTATAAACTATACCCTGTTTATATTTCTGGACCTCATCTCGACTAAAAAACGTGCTTACATATATAATGCAATAAAAAGGTATAAAGTGATAGTTACCTGCAATACAAATTTTTGATCAATTACTTTCTTGCCAATAGTGGGTTGAAAGTCAGTTGACTCGAGGAAGCGCAAGAAGAACTCGTAGACTAGTTGAAGATGCGGCCATGAAGCCTCCAAAGTAGGATCATCTTCCTCAGGATCGAAATCAGGATTTTCACTTGGCGGCAGAGTGCGGAACAAGTTGGCCGAGATCTAGTTAATAAACAAGTGAGATAACATTTTATTGTAGCGTCATTGCTGATAGACGCCGATATATAGATATATCGGTGACAAGTACTAAAATATAAGGTGAATCCGAAATATAATAAAAAATTCCATAATTTACAAACTAAGTTTAAAAGTGATAAAGTGTTTTTTTTAAGATCTTTCATAATTATATTTTTACTGGCTACTTCCTGTACCTTTGCACGGGTGAATTAATACATAAAATATCCTATGTACAAGTTAGGATGTAACCTACTTATTTACTAAATTTCATTTAAATTCGTTCAGTAGTTTTTGCATGAAAAAATAACAAACATCCATCCAACCTTACCAACTTTCGCATATATAATTTTAATAGGATTCTGATGTAACTTATAAAAGTTTTATGCCATGCTATATATAGTTTTATATATTCTACCAGCGGGTATAAAAATCCCGTAAGATTGATATTTAGTATTAGCTTCATGTAGTCGAATTTGAATGTGAATGATTCACCTAGTCGAGACTAATCTGAGATTTGCAAAATGCGAACTAAGTTGATAATCAGATAAGCTATTTTATATTACGCGATATTTTACATTACAAACGAGACAAGTTCATGACTAGTATAATCTATGAATCCATTGCTAAACTTCAGTAAATATCTATTGAGGCCAGCACTCATACTTGCTTTAAATAATTAGAAGTAAATCTTTGCTTATTAGTTTAAATGTCCACATTAGGAGCATTTCATTTGTTAAAAAAAAAATGATCATATGTATTTCTTGTTGAAGCAAGAAGTAACTTCGGTTCTTTTTTAATAACTTCACTGCTGATCACAACTTCAGAAACAATATTATTTTATTACTCGACCTTATTAACGAACAATTCCCGACGAAGGCCGCGTAATCAACAAACCATTAATAGAAAAAATATTTAAGCATAAGTTTATCTATTGTATAAGTTTATCTAAAACAATATCTGTTTACTCTGTTGTAAAGAAAATGTATTCTCTCACAATATTGTAAATAAAACTGTTCAATAGCGAATTTCGATATCTCGTATAAGTATTTGTGGGATGAAAAGACAAAAAATAGAAAATATATATAATATAATTAAAGTGATGTCAGCGTTAATCAGATGAGCAAAATGTTCATTCATTTAATAGGAGAATCATAATAAAATACACTTACAGGACAAAATTATATAAAAATATATTTCTAAGGAAATCCATAAAACTAACTACTTCATCAGCATTGTTCCAACCATATTAATATACATTGCTGAATACAGGCTACCTCCAAAGACCGGATATAAAATAATCAATAATTTTATATTGTTAATTTTTTTAAATATTTCTAAGAAAACCAAAATAATATAAACTTTTGATTTACATTTTATCTCTATTTTATTTCTGTGCTAATTCAGTAGGAATTTAAATAAACAGTAAAACACGAGCTTGTCGTCGAGTAAATCCCATATGGCGCTAAAGGCATGACAACTTTTGTTAGATAAATTGGACCGGAGCGGTTAAAATGTCAACAATAATTATTTAATGATAAATAAAGTATTTACTTCAGTCAATATTTCGACTAGGTTGATCACTAGACGAGATCACGACTTTATCGAATTCAAATGAGGTACTGTTTCTCGACGAAAATTGTTTATGTGATGAACTACACACAATTATCCTTTCTTTTAAAGTAAAACTAGCTGACCCGGCGAACTTCGTACCGCCTAACAGTTAACGAATGTAGTGAATACCGTTTAGCGAGTATTTTCTATGTATTTGGATATCTTTCTAAAGTAACTTTTTCTGTATTTTTTTTACGTGAATTTTTCCAATTTTAAATAGTTATTCTGTTATTTAGGGCGAAGACGAATTTAACAAATCATAGAATATCGGGGGAAAGAGATTGTTAGTAATTGGGACTACTAGAACTAGAACCCGATTGCTACCCAACCAGGTCGACCTCCTCGCGGTTCCCTCTAGAAACTATTATGGTTAATTCCTGATGAATTCATTATGATGGGTTAACTGGCCTGTTTTCATTCTCATCTATCACCCTTCACTGGTGCTCCGCCAGCGTATCCCGTTAGCGCAGGCGGGTTACCATTCCATTTTCACCCATCGAAAAAAAATCATAGAATATCCGTCTAATAATAATAATAATAATCTGTCTAGCCATTTTAGAGTTATAAATATTGTAACTAACCCGTCTTTGTTTTATTTATATACAGATAATATAGATATAATAAAAATTTGTTATAAAACAATCGAAGTGTATTTCGACGAATTCTTGCCAATTTCGACATTAATAAGTTTTATTGCCGTCTATGGGCATAATTGTATTTTAAAAAAAAAAAAAAAAACTTAATTTATTATAATGAATGATTTTATGACAATAAGCAATAAAGGGTAGTATTTGGGAAATTATCGATGATCACACCACATGACTATAGTAATCTCCAGAACCAACGAAATTTTCTACGTTATGAGTGCAAGACATCATCAATTATGGAGGGCTTATGATAAGTATCAGTTGTATCCGCGTCTTTACCCTTGTGAATTGTGAGAAAACAATAAGTATAGATTGTTCATCTATGTACTAACTTATACATAAAACAAACTGTTAATCCGTACTAATATTACAAATCTGAATAATATAAATATAAATTTACTCCTTTATTTATAAAAAATAAACTTAGAAATATTTAAAAATAGGTTTATGGGAGGTTTGACGTTTTTCTGAATAAGGGTGTTAGTATATATTTAGAACTAAATTTAGTATTGAGTGCATAGTATTTGGGGCAGAAAACGACACAATTAAGCTAATATTGTCAAACAACACATCCCAAGTACATAAAATCATTAAAAATGCTAGTACAGTCTTAAACATCCAAATTTTAATTGTTAAATTATGTATACAGCTTTGTTGTAGTTACTCTATTATCAATATTATTTTCCCCATAATACTAAAGGGGGTTGAGGCTGTGGGCCCTTAACACAGGTTATTATATTAACCTATTTAGGAGCCCAGTTCTAAAACCATAATTACTGTACCCCTATAAAACTATATATTAATATTAGTTAAGAAATTAAAGATGTGAAAAGATCTTTACAAATTTTTTCATTTCTATATATTACTAAGAATAAAGTACCTAAGAATAAATTAATTTGAAGATAATTAAACCACCAAATCAATTATTACGACATAACAAAGGGGTTGTGTTACGCTGATGTTTCAAACCACTACAGACGGATGAGTCAGGCTCTTTTTAGTGTTGAAGAAATAACAGCAATTTGCAATATGACAATGAAGTAAATGGAAATTATGAGACATTGTAGCTTTTTTATTAATAAAAATCATTATGTACATTTCTTTTTAAGTTTAAAAAAAAAATACCGCACGAGTTGAATTTATGGATGCGATTAATAAATTAGATATCCAGCTATGTATCTATCCATCTTGGTAGGTGGAAATTAAGTTGTCCTGGAAGTTTATCGTAAAAAAAAAAAAGATTTCTTGAGAAATGTGTTCAACTACTGCTTAGTACAAACTGCGTTATTTATTTATAGGATCACTAGGTGGATTAGATCTAACTGTTCTTACGTTTAGACTTATATTTACATTATAAGTTTTAGTACGATTTATAATTCTATATTTCTTATTAACATTGTCCTGAGGAGCACGGTGGTTGTTTAGCACCATTACATTCCGTTGGTTACGAATTCGATCACCGCAAAATATAAATCATTGGTTGCGAGTATAATCTGTCTGTAATTATCTACTTATTACTCGTATCTATGTATAATATTTCCAAACAAGTATCTATCCATCATCTGTGTAGTATGCCTAGTACAAGCTCATTTAGTTTTAAACTAGAGTGTGCAGTATGATTTATTCATTATTATTTATTATTTAGTATATCACTACTCAAATAATCAACAGCCTCGTATACCTAAAACGGATTCAGTTTGCACGTCGATCCATCAAAATCACTTGGAAAGAACTCTGCTTTATCTTACCAATATCACTCGGCCGTCAATTACTTTATGTTAAGGCTCGACAATAAGACACTATTTTAAGTAAACGCAATTAATAAACAAAAGTAAAAAAAAAGCCGGTTAAATATGAGTCAGACTAGCACTCAACGAGGGTTCCATACAAAAATCATCAATTTAACAAACATGTTTTTTTTTTATGAAATAACTACAAATTTGCAATTTTCGGAATTTTTCTATTACTTGTACTACATGACTTTGAATGTAGTACAAGTAATAGAAAATGTACCCCATAGATTGTGATTCCCTTTGCAAATGTCAAAACATGCGATATAAATGGAATATAAACGGCCGTATCTTTTGATTGCGTCGATTTCGAAGCTTTTTCACTGCTTTAAGAGATTGCAGACCTGAATATATGATATTAATTTTAATTTGATATCTCCACGCGTTCCTGAGAAAAAGGGGTTCTCACAAACGGTAGGACGGGCGGATAGACAGCCTACGAAGTGATCCTATAAGGGTTCCGTTTTTTCTTTGAAGGTACGGAACCCTAAAAACCATAATTTAATTTCTTACTAAATTGATCATTTAAAAATAACTAATTATCACAAAAGCCTTTACTTATAAAAATACTTTATAAATATAAAATACTTTAACAAGTATTTGATTATTCAATGCAATATTATCATTACTAATATTATACAGGTGACATCGAAATTGATTATCGAAACTGAATATTTCCACCAAAGAAACACTTGTCTAAAAGGAAAAAATTTTTAACCTTCTCTATTAATAGAACACGTTCAACTGTTAAATTAGTATAGGAGACTAAAAATTTTTGTAATCTGTAATATTTGATCCACGAAATTTCTGTATTAATATGTTCTAAAGCATGGGAAGATTCTAAATGTTACATACGGCTAAAGATTATGATTTCATTTAACCCTGTATATCTAAAAGTAAGTTCCTTATCTATCTCTTGGTGTCACAATGGCTTGATCAGTTGTCAGTAACCTTATTTGCACACAGCATTTAAGACAAAAAGAGACATAATCTAGTTTATATCTAAGTTAATCAATATATTCTGTCAACATGGACAAAATCTTGGTTTGGAATAACACAGATTTATAACTTCTTACAATCAGGCAATAAGTTAGAAAAATATGTGTCTATTTTTGTAACAGTAACAAAATTTTCATATGGAGTGGGTGGATTAACTGCTTAAAATGGAAAAATATATCAATTACCATTTTGATAATCTCTGGGTAGACAGGCTCGGTGAGCACCCCGCGACCACCAGTAATATACTCAACAAGCTCATTGAGTGTGGCACGTTTGATTTCCTTCCCCTTCAGGTCGGCAACAGGATCCATGAAGTCAAAAGCAACACAGCATTGTCGCAGCTTGCGTATAAACAACTCTTCTTGTTCGCTGCTGGGAACATCTGAAAACAAATAATATATATTTTAACAATATAATACAAAATATGCTACAGTTTTAACATAGTTTAAATAGGTGTTTCATGTTTGTATGATATGGGACATCTTTGTCTACTGCTTTTTACAAATTACATGCTTAAAATAAAAGTCAGAAAAAGTATTTATTTTAAATAATTTATAATAATAATAAATACTGTAGCAACCATTTGTACTATTCCATATTTTTTATACTCCTTCCCAGTAACTAAGATAATAATGAAAATTTTATAAAAAAAAGTAATAAATTTATTTTATTCTTCACACTTAATACCTACCTGTTTTTAAGTAAATACTTAATCTACTTTTTTGTTAATAAATATTAATTATATAAAATTTGTTTTGAGAGGGACCATATAAATATGTATGATATGTGAGAATACAGATGTCGGAACACATGAATGGAACAAATTTGGAGTCACTTCTTACAAACCATCAATAATTTAAATAAGTTGTTGGAGGTTATCTCATTTTACAATTTGTCACAAATGCAATTTTTTTTTTATTATTTTCACCCATTTGTCTCTCTCTCTGTATGTGTATGTGTTATACTAGGCAATAATTATAAAATAAATCAGAAATGATAAAATCTATTAGAAAATAAAAAAAAAATACACATAAAAACTGGTGTAAGATTTTAAACATATATTTACTTTTATTTATATATTATTAATTAGGAAATCCTCCAATCAAAGTAGAGAGAACATATTGTATAAATTGCACTACCTGAGCCACTTGAAATTTATTTTGGTCAATTTATAAATAATACTTGTTAAACATTGACTAACAAGTTATCCTTTTATATTAACTAATATTTTAAGAATAAATTAACCCAATTTATTCTACTTTGTACCTGGATGCAATGCAAGAGAAAAAGAAAATACAATATATTTATTGCCATCTAAGTAATGCTATTTTATTTTTAAATGGCTTTCAATTTGATATTAGCCTTATAAAACACTGATAAACCTTAAGTAACCTACTGCATTACCTATATATGGAATAAATGGAATGAAGCAGTTTTTTTTAATTTTCTAATATGATTCATATAAGACCAAGATTATACATTTATATTCATAAATAATTTAGCATATGCCTTTGCATTATTTTTAGAGTTAGCACAATTAGTAGAAATTTAGTATGTCCTTTTACTGTAAATAAAAAAAAAAGTTAAAATATTTCTTTTTGCATTAGTTTCATAAAACAGCTGTGTTTGTATGGCTGTATTTCAGTATGGGTGTAATATGGGTATCACAGTATCAGTTTTCATCAAGTGAATCATTACCTTGTTTGTGAATCTAGGTTGTACAAAATAAAATTGAGGTATTACTTTTCTATTTTATTTTTAGTATTAAATATAATAAAGACATGTTAAAATTCTTTACTAATTGTACCAAGAATAGAAAAGCAGATTATAACTTCTACTTTCACAAATTCATATATAGAATGATAAAATTATGCTTTTAATGAAACATTGATTATAATCAAATTTATATTAATAAAATAACTACATTAAATATTAAACTTAATTAGATACTTAAGGAAATAATCAGGCAGATTATGTAGATATGGTATGAATATTATGTATAATCTTATTTATATATATATGTGTGTGCATATGTGTTTGTGTGTGTATTTATTTGCTATTTTTTGCTAATAATTTAAATGGCTCAACCAATCATCATTACATTTTGCCTACATATAGTACTGGACATAAAGGATATAAAACATTACTTTTTATCATAGTCACACAATATGTCCCAGTCATAAAGACTTGATCTCTCAACTAAGAAAGGCTATTTTTAACACACATACTAATCTTGATATTTTTATTCTACATAATATATATATGTGTGAAAAAGTAAATATTTAATACATCAATGTCTAGTACTTAGGTACCTTTCAGGAACAGAAAGGGTTGCATGACTCATGTTTTATTTTAGGAAATTACTATACTAGAACTATATATTGTGTTCACTTGCTATTCTTTAAATTTTTAAAAACAATAGCATAAAACCCAAATATTGGACTATATGCAACAATAATGTTAGGGTTTCTTATTAAATAGTAAAAAATATATAAAAAAAATTGCTCAAAGTGGTACAGGGGATATGGTAGAAATAATGGTATAATAATATAGGATATTAATATAATTTAGGTTATCTAACAAGGCTTCTACTTATATACATTATTATTTTTAATGTTATGTTAATGTATTCATAAGAATAGTGTGGTTTATATTTTTGAAAAATAAAATAGGTGTGAATATAAAATAAAACATATAAGATATTTAATGCCATTTATTTGTGGCCAAGGAGTGTTCTATTATTCAGTGACAATAACAAACATATATTTCTAAAGAAATTTCTTTAATAAATGACAATATAAATAAGTAAAGTAAAACAGTAAGAAAACATCATTATCAATATCATTTTAAAATATCATTAATTTTTTCATAAGATTTCACAGTGATGATCAAAAAATATTTCATAAATAATTTATAGGTAGGCTTATAGGCAATATTTTTGGTCAGATACCATTAAGGGAGGTGTTTTGTGCATTATATAGCAGCTCTCATACATTTAATGATATTAAATTATGCACCACAGTAAAAGTGGTAAATCAATTAAAAAGAACAAAACACTGCATGTAAACATAGTAGATGATTTTGTATATAATAATAAAAATCTGTAGACTATTGTGAACAGATGTATATTAGGGCTTACTCACCTTTCAGTAATGGTAGTGCTTGGAGTTCAACATCTTGCGTATTACGATACCGAGATGAACCTTGAGACTTCTTAGTCTTTTTCTTCAGCGACCGCTTGGCGAAAGGATCAATCCTGTCCACAAACGTTCCCGAAGACATTTTGGCAATTTAAAAGTGTCCTGAATGACAATAGGTCAAGTGCGATTAATGCGAAGCTTGTTTTGATTCAGGCAGATTCATGATCCGGCCCAGTCCACGAGACGAACGCGCACTTCCCGTAAAATAGTAGCACAATATTAGAGCCTAAACAAACATTCCTTCGTCACACATGACGGTAATGGAGTGGTCACACTCAGGCCATTCTTTATACACTTCAGATTCCACAACAGTTACGTAATTTTAAAACGTCTTTATCACCAAAATGATACAATAACAAAAAGGATTAATTCGATTCACAAATTTAGGTGTATTTTCTGAGGCGTGTCACGATTCAGAAGGCAGCAGTCGCATATACATACAAGCCTCGTGTAATATCAGCCGGTCGTCAATCACAATATATTTCTCTATAATAATCGTCCAAAATAATTAAAGATTCGACTATATTAGCACTTGAAACGACGATTCAGAACGTATACTATCCTTTTGAAAAGTAAGCGAAAAGTAAGGCGGTGATGACACGGAGCAAAATTTAACACCAAAAATCTATCACCGTATTCTCGCCATCGCTCACCATTCGTTTCGACTCTAGAACTGAACGCATTTTAACGTCAAACGCAATATTGTTTTGAGCCGTTTCACTTCCACAGAAATAATTATGTGTTTCTGTGCCCTTTTCCACTATTGGGAAACGATCAATTTACAAAAATTAAACTAAAAGACTATCATCACTGATTTGCTGCGAAAACGCTACACTCATACAAAAGTACCTAATTCTGAAAATAGATGGAGATAGAAATGTTCAGTTGTCCAATATGCATACTTTTAAAATAAATAAGAAATATATTTAAAAGAAATTAATATGACTATTAATAGGATAAAATTATATCTTTACTGGTAATTTCTTAATGTGGAATTATAAATATATAATTAATAAAATTTTATTAGTAAAATTACTATCCATTGATTTCCGCTAAAATATGAAGTAACGTTCGTAATATAGATTTTAGCAAGTCTATGACTATATTTTTGGTTGCGATCAGTTTATTATTAAAATATAATACTTTTATTAAAGTGTAAAACTAATAGATATATTAAAAAAGAAAACACAAATATATAATTACATATTAATAAAAAAATATTAAATTTAGAATAAATATTTTTTTTTCTTTTTCTATTAATCCAGTTATGGTTTACATAATGCAAACTGTGAATTATATCGTAATCTTTAACTTAAATCTTAAATTGAGATAGTAATATTTTATTTCCAATATTATTATTATCATCATCATCATTTCAGCCATTATCTGTTCACTGCTGGACTTAGGCCTTCCAATATTATATTATGTATTACATCTAAAAATAATAGTAATTTAATATATAAAAAATGTAACATGGTACAGGTTTGAGCGAGATAACAAGATATATTAAACGTCCAAGAAGCAGCAATACATGCGAGCTTGAGTCAAATACAGCATTTAGGGAAGCTATTAGTTTTATACCTAAACTACTACAGACTATAAAAGCGATCCAATATTTAGTACCTGCATAGAGATTCATTCATTCAACAATTGGATATTTGTGTTGTCTATGGTATTATTGGTTTGGTATTTAGCATTTTTGGAAAGTGGTCAAGTGGCTTTCTAATATTTTTTTGTAATTTACGTGATGTTGATGTTGATTTTAATATTGGACTAATAATTTGACATAAAGAATTAAATTGTGACAATTTATTATTGGTGTGGTGAAGTTAGTTGTAATGAAATATTTGTGTCTGAAATAGTAAAATCGTTTTAGAAAGCAACATGGAAGCATTGACAGTTCCGCCATGAATGCAAAATAAATATGAAATTCTGAAGGTTCTTCTATATGTTTATTTGTTCATTGTTTGTATCGCATGCACTAGTTGTTTTTCTTAGCAAAAAATAACAAAAATTATGATGTAATGATGATAACTTCACCTATGCAAGCACTTTTGTTGCACACCTAATTTACGTATGTACTACCTACTCTTAACGAAGGAAAGTCATCTAAATCTGCTGTATGTTTTAGTCCGTAGCTTTTAATTACTTTATTAGACAATATACTATTAGAAGTATCACATAATACTTATAGAAATTGGTAGTATTTTTTTCGAATATTAAGTATTTATTATTCTATGCTCTGTTCCAAAGAACTATTAGATGATCTTTATTTAATCCATTTTCTTATTTTAATTTTATAACATAGAAAAAATCTTTAAAATATGTAATTGTTACAGAAGGTGGATGTCAGTAAGGACACGTTAGAAACTTCACAATGTTGAGAGGTGGGCGTGGAGGCCGTCACAGTCCGGAGCTGTACCCCCATACACTAAAGTGCTCCAACGCAAGTGACACAAGCTCAGCATACAGTGGTAGTGACACAATGACTTCTGTTCACAGCTCACTTGACATGGATATGGAGGTAGACCTATCTGGTCTCCTTGAGTCCATAGTTGATTCAGATGAAGAAGAAGATTTGGAGGAGAGCATGGATAGTCTCATTGTACGTGATGCTGTTCGGGAATGTCTTGAAAAAGACCCAAATGAGAGAACTGATGAAGATGTTGAAATCCTCTTGGAATTTACTCAACACCTAAAAGCTTTTACTAATATGACATTGACTGTTCGGAGAGCATTGTGTGCTGTTATGGTCTTTGCTGTTGTAGAAAAGGCTGGAACTGTTGTTATGAATGATGGAGAAGAACATGACTCATGGTCTGTTCTTATCAATGGACAAGTTGGTATTGAACATTCAAATGGAGAAATTGAGCATCTTAATGTTGGAGACAGTTTTGGAATGGCTGAAGCCACACTTGAAAAATTATACCATAGAGGCATAATGACAACACGTTGTGATGACTGTCAGTTTGTCTGCATTACACAAACTGATTACTATCGTATACTCCACCAAGGGGAAGAAAATATAAAACGGCATGAAAATGAAAAT
This sequence comes from Galleria mellonella, assembly GCF_026898425.1. Taxonomy (NCBI): domain Eukaryota; kingdom Metazoa; phylum Arthropoda; class Insecta; order Lepidoptera; family Pyralidae; genus Galleria; species Galleria mellonella. Next base: position 5,827,486 of record NW_026442138.1, read on the forward strand.
GGTGTAGTTGTATTAGTTACTGAATATAGAGGAATTGCTGGCGAGGCTGGTCATCAACAAGGACATGTTGTAATAAGAGGCACACCAGAACAGCTGATGTTGCAGCTTATAGAAGATAATGTTCGAGATTCTACTTATGTAGAAGATTTCTTATTAACTCACAGAACATTTATAGAAAGCCCATTAGTAGTAGCAAAGCAGCTACTTGCTTGGTTCTCAGAGCCATCAGTTCGTGACAGAGTGACCAGAGTTGTTTTGCTCTGGGTTAATAACCATTTCACAGACTTTGAAACAGATCCAAATATGATGGAGTTTCTAGAGAGTTTTGAAACTGCTTTAGAACATGATAAAATGGAAAGCCAATTGAGACTACTAAACATAGCTTGTTCTGCTAAAGCAAGAACTAGGAGTGTTACTTTATCACGGCCATCAAGAGATGAAGCTTTAAATTTCACAGTTTTTGGTGGTTATGAAAGGGGATATGGAATCTTTATACTAAAAGTAGAAAAACATTCTAAAGCTGAAGAAGTGGGTTTAAAAAGAGGAGATCAAGTAATAGAAGTTAATGGTCAATCTTTTCAGCATGTTAGTCTTGCTAAAGCCATAGAAATAATAACTGGTTCCACTCATTTAAGCATTACTGTAAAGAGCAACTTGTTAGCATTTAAACAAATGCTCTTAATGCCTGAAAACTCTCCAAGGCAGAGAGGTGCTGCTAATATGGTACGGTGGCAAACAGATCCCAGAGCAAGATTATCTACAGCCGAATTATTAAGTGATGATCCCATTATGTTAACAACTGTTTTTCAGTCTCCCACTAAAAAATCTCAGCAACTAAATATAAAAAAAGAGCCGCAAAAAGGATTCATGACCCTAGGACCAAAAAGGAGATTACAAAAAGCATTAATAAAAATGAATATTTTACCTAAAAATATAATTACAGATGGTTTGCACACTGATGATAGCATAATCTCGAATTCAGAATCTTTGAATAAGGCAAACAGTAGTACCTCATTCTATAACTCACATAGTAATCCAGATTTAATATCAATTTGTTATGATGAATATCAATCATCAGACTATCCTGAACATGTATTAAAAGTCTATAGAGGAGATCAAACTTGCAAATATCTTTTAGTACATAAAGAAACTACAGCTAGAGAAGTTGTGATGCTGACTTTACAGGAATTTGGTATAACTGAATCCAGCTCGAATTTTTCTCTGTGTGAAGTATCTGTTGCACAAGGAGGCATTATCAAACAGCATCGTTTACCAGATCAACTTCAAAATCTGGCAGAACGCATAGGACTCAGCTCTCGTTATTATTTAAAAACAAATGGTGTTAGTGAAACTTTAGTACCTGATGAGATGGCCCCAGAACTACTTAGAGAAAGTGTTGTCCATTTTTTGCAATTAAATGCTGTTGAAGTTGCTGTTCAGTTAACTTTACAAGACTTTTGTATTTTTCGGCAAATCGAAAGCACTGAATATGTTGATGATCTATTTGAATTAAAAAGTAGATATGGAACACCTATGTTATCACAGTTTGCTGAACTTGTTAATAAAGAAATGTTTTGGGTTGTGACTGAAGTTGTCAATGAGCAGAATTTAGTTCGGCGGTCAAAAATTGTAAAACAATTTATCAAAGTTGCTCGACATTGTAAAGAATGCAAAAACTTTAATTCTATGTTTGCTATTATATCTGGATTAGGTCATGGTGCTGTATCCAGGTTACGAATGACTTGGGATAAATTACCTACCAAATATTATAAACTATTCACTGATTTACAGATGTTGATGGATCCGTCAAGAAACATGTCAAAATATAGACAGTTGGTAACAACAGAACAAGGTAGGTCACCTGTAATTCCATTTTATCCAGTCGTTAAAAAAGACCTCACATTTATACATCTTGGTAATGATACTAAAGTGGAAGGTATGGTTAACTTTGAGAAGTTGAGAATGATTGCTAAAGAAGTTAGAACACTCACTAATATGTGTAGTTCTCCACATGATCTTCTCACTTTATTAGAATTGGGCAAGCAGCCGCCATCAACTGCTATGGTAGCTTTAAATCAACTTACAACTGGAGGTGTCCAACAAGGTCAAGTCACTGTAAAAAGAAGAAAGAAGTCTTCAAATGTTCCAAACCCAAAAAAGATGTTTGAAGAAGCGCAAATGGTACGAAGGGTTAAGGCTTATTTAAACCGTATGCATGTTGAAACTGATGAGGAACGACTACATGCACTGTCGCTTGAATGCGAGGGAGCTGGGCCGGCCCCTGTCATGCCTCGCCGTCGACATCCATCACCTTCTTTATCTACGACAAGTAGCGCTTCATCTGCCAGTGAAAGTAAAAAAAGCTTTGCAGGAAATAAATTCGGTGCTGCATCACCTCAAGCTGTAAGAAAATTACTAGCATTATCAGAGCCAGCAAAAACTAGACCCCATCAACCTAGACCGCCACCGCCGGGACCTTCGCCGTGTTCGCACCGACGTGATGGTCCAGGCCCAGGCATATGCTGTCCACGAACAGCACATGAAAGGTCTCATTCAGATACACCTACACCTTTACCTGTAGATTTATCTGCTGAGAGTAGTAGTGTGACATCATTAGTAAACTTGCCATTGCGTAAGACTGGTTCAGCTACATCGAGTGACAGTGGACATGGCTCATGTACAGCGGCAAGTTGCGTGCGTCCTGTGCCACCGCCGCGCATGCCGCAGCCCTATTCGCTCGCTGCACAAGTAGCTCGGCTCGAGCGCCTTAGTCGGGCTCATTCTCACGAGGGTGTCACTCGTCCTTATGAGTTTTACCACGACACTCCAGACGACGATGACGATGATCAGCAAGTATCTGCCGTTTAAATTTTAATACTCTGTCTATTTAAACAATTCACTGTTCTGTAATCTCATTAAGGATAGAAGGCACAGTTTTATAAATTTCTAATATTATTATTAAAATCATGTATCTACCCTTTACAACTAAGTCTAAAGACTGTATAATTAAGGTAATCCTAGTGTTATATAATGTAAACTTTCATGATAAGCTATGCCTCTGTTAATTAATTATTGTTATAATGTGACCCACCATTTACCAGTTTTGTCTAGAGATGTTCGATGTATACCAATTGTGATCTAGAGTATCCAATTTTGGTATCTCTACATTCCGTTTTTTGTAAAATATTAAAATATTTTTCATTATTTATATTTGTGAAACTTAGACCAAATAATAATGAATGTACCTTTAAATATAAATTTATATTTCAATGATTAAAATATTTTATGTTGTAGTATTTTGTGGTAGCTCTATGGACCAACAATGAGTTTGAATGTTATTTCGCGATAGCAGCTCGAATTCTTAAGTTTTTATAATTATGTATTTTGATTGTAAATAAAATAATAACATACTTCATAGACATTTATTGATTTTACAGAAATGCTTCATTATTTAAGTGAATATCAACAATGCAAATATATTATCTGAAATGAGCTAGGTAATCTAGTTCAAGCGGATGTAGATTGGGGGCGGGAATCACCAAGCTGTGCAGCGGCGGGCCGAGGTCGCACTGTTGCATTTCACGTAATGACTTTACTGCTATTGTTTGATCAGGCGCACCGACTCTTGACAGTCCTACGGCTATGGTATCCATGGTAATCCCTGTGTGATGAAGTGTGTTAATTAACATATTTTAAATATTGACTGTACTGCTCTCGTATTTAAAAAATAAATGTGTAATTGAAATTTTTAAGCACATTATTTAGGAATTATTTATTGTATAGAAAAAAAAATGCACAAACTTATTTCAAAAATACAAATTATGACATTTATATTACATCCTTTTAATATTAAAGTCTACCATCGTAGTTCTTTTAAATAAGTTTTGTATAAACATCATGCCGCCTTGTTTCCCAGCAACCAGTCATATTCCATTATTAGGTTTATTCAGTTATTGAAACTCATGACTAGGTACTGCTAAACAAGAAAAAACATTGAACTTATATCTTAATATATTTTCAATTACATTAATATATATAATTAATAGTTTTCATAAGTACCTAGTCAACAGCTCCTTGTGTAATATAAAAATATTCATACTTTTCCATAGATTCACAGTTATTTGGTAAGTTCGATCACTTTGTAAACGACTGAGCCTATGCACATTATAGTGAAGACTGTCGTTTCACTATGTAGCTCCCAATGTGAATACTAGAAACTGCGCTTGTTACATCTATTCCTCTAAATAAGTCGCAATCTAATTTATTGATAGATACGTTTTCCCTACCTCATGCATGAGAAAACTAAACTGCAATATCTAGTGTCTTCTTTTTGTACATGGGACACTGAAAACTTACTTATTGATAGATTTGCTTGCCACTTGTCTAAATATTTCGTAATTACATTTTATAAGTACTAACAACAGTTCTGACTATAATGTAGCTAATAAACCAATAAAAAAAATATATAGATCGATTGAGAAATCCACTAAAAAGTTTCTCAATAAATCTACAAATTTTTTTAGACTAAAAATCTTAAGGAAAAATTTAATATTTCTGTTCCCTCCAATTGGTATTTATTACATTATAAAGATGCTAACCGGTATCAGGCTTCCTTTTGATTATTTGTACCAGCTGTGATGCTGCTTCTTTAACAGACATGAACTTGGGATCCATATATTGACGAACTTTTTTTGTTAAAGACTCTTCAGTTGGTTCTTTCACTTTAATATCTAAAAATATATTAATTGGTAAAGTGATTTGGTAATTGAATATTATTATGTATTTATAACGTAGTAATTAAAATTTTTGATCTGAGAATAATTAAGATTATTTTTAAAACACATTCTTAAGTTTAATCCATGACTGGTAATGTCAATTCTGTTCTATTAGTTATATATATATATATATATATATATATATATATATATATATATATATATATTTCCACAGAAATGTAAAGCTACTAAGATTTGCTTTTTTAAAAAAATACTATTAATAATAGAACAGAATAGGCATAATAAATTTAAGCATTGTCTTTTAGACCATTCATTACGAAATTAACATAAATGCATTTCACAAGATTTTTTTGTTTTCCGTATATGTAGCTCTACTACGTCTAATATGAATGTTGATTTACTATCCGCAATCATATCATATTCGCATTGAATGGACTAAAAGCATGAAATTGTCTTCGGATTGTAAATAATGACGTATATAGGTCGCACTATATGTAGGCATTAATTCCTATATATTGGCACAATTAGATATTATGTAAAAGTCACTTGCCCAATAAACAAAGAGTATGTAAATTTCTTGAAAAATTTTGAACAATCTTGTCGTAAAAACTATCTGGTTTCCATGTTTCTGTCCAATAGGGAATTGAAATGGTTTCACCAAAATTGTAGAGCTGCAAACCGCAGCAACTAACTGCATTTATAATAGATGCATTGTGAACTATCTGGAAAGAGCAATAACCATTGTATTGTAAATGTTGTTGAGCTATTATGTAGCACATTTTCGTTTTAATTGAAATGTCTCATAATTTAATGACAAATATTATAATAAATTGTAAATCTCTCCATTTTTTATTTTACACCTCATTGATATTGAGAATTCCAATAACTTCACTCGCATTTAAACAGCTAGCTTTACTAGCTCTTTTCAATTAATTTAAAAATAGGTGGTTCTCAATTTGGTTGTATTTTTTTTTATGTTTATTACCCCAAAATTACGTCAGTTGTAAACCGATTTAGAAAATTCTTCTTTTTTTGTCTGAAAAGATATACTTACAGATTGGTCCCATGGAAATTTTATTAAAATCGGTTCAGTAGTTTAGTTTTTAAATCATAATAACTAGTTTTGTCACATTTGAAGGAAGTCTCAGTATACTCGAATGCGGTATTAATAATTGATGATACATACATACAAAATTTTACATATATAAACAAAGATATATATATATACGAAATATACTTTATTATACATGAAGACGAGAATAACAGATAACTGCTCAGCTAAAGTATAAAAGTGAACAAACTTTTTTTTAATGTTAGTTTAAACGATGGTATCAGTGAGCGTATTCCAGAGCCGTGAAGAATGTGATACAGTACGAAGGGATAAGAGATTTGAAGAGTATCTCGGGAACGCAAGTTAAGATCGTGAGTTTGAAAAAGATACTGCGATTTTGCTGCTTAAGTATTTTTTTTAATGGATGATAATGGAATGGTAACTCCACCTGCGGTAACGGTATGCGCTGGCGGAGCACCAGTGAGGAATGATAGGTGAGGATGAAAGGCAGGTCAGTTAGTCCATCGTGATGATGGTGACCACTTGGAATTCAGCATGATGGTTTCTAGGGAGGGACCACGGGGAGGTCAACCTGTTAGGTTGTTGGAATATTGTTAACAATGGGACTGGTGGTCCGCATTACTAACAATCCCTCCCCCCTGTGCTTAATTATTTAGGGGACTGTAGGTTTCAAAGAGAAGAGGCCTAGATTTTTGCGTTGACGAATGAGAAGCCAATTAAGACGATATATATACATATATATATATATATATATACATATATATATATATATACATATATATATATATAACTTACCTGTGTTTTGACTTCAAATTGTTTTGCACGTAACAGCATGTCTGTATGTGTTGTAGCACCAAGCGGGTCTCCAACCACCAGTAGTGCTACATCCTTATTTTTAGCCTCCTTTAGTATATTGTCTATATTACTTTCACATAATTCCCGGTCTGCAATTATCAAAGGCCTTCCATAGAACTCTTCCTGAAGATAATTTAAATACATCTTACTACAATTGTAATTTTTTATAGATGTTTGTGCATGGGAGATATTTAAGAAAAATTTAAACGAGGGCTCTTAATAAAACCAATAGAAACATATATATATATATATATATATAATTTTGTATGTCTGTACGTTTGTACTGCCGTCATGCAAAAACTACTGTATCAAATTATAGGCGGTTTTCACCGTATGGCGGTATTCCTGAAGGTCTAACTAAAATCGTTATGTAATATATGTTATATACACCATCTAGAAGTGGTCTATTTAATTGGTTTTCCTACTTCTGAAATCCATGCATACAAAGTAGGGCGTAAAAAATAATTTATACCTATTCAAATTGAATTATAACTTAATAATTCTTTATTAAAAAAATCATCATTTCAACGAAATTATAGACGGAAGATAACATTATTGTCACTAACAAACAAGAAATATAAATACTTTAACCATTTTACCTAGTAAAAAATAGTACATTACTGAATTAAATAGATCAATAAAATTATTTTTTTTAATAAAATCGGCATAATTTAATTTGTTAATCAATTTAAATAGTAAAACATTGATAATAATGGTGTATTCATGTACACTATTATTATCGTATGCTTTACTATTATGAAGACTTTTTAATAATAAATTATTTATATTTTAAGTTTGCCGTTTGCCACTATGTCACAACGCTATTGTGTGTACTACTCAGTAGTTTTTATAGACAGGCTCACCTACTGGGTCCTCCACCTTGTCCTAGTAATGCTGTCACTGTTTGTTCAGAGACAGCTTATTTTACATAATAATTTGTAATTAAGGATCATATCTGAGCTTACCATGAAATGTTTTCTGAAATTTTGGAGCCAAGCAAAACACAAAGTGAATGTTAAAATTACATAATACTTACCGTTTAAAAATATGAAAATATTATTCCTTGGGACTTTTATGGTAGGAGTTTTGACGATTTTTAACGAAATGTTAAGCTCCACTTACTAGCCCGATTTAGGTGTGAACAAAAACACGAAATTGAATCTGAAACTTAGGAATTTCATTTCATGGTAGGCCCCCTGATATCCATGTATTTCTATTACACATCCATCACCTGTTTATGTTCAAGTATGTTATAAAAAACGGTAATAAATGTTTATTGAAGATTCATTGTCCTACCATCATAATATCTATTAGATCAAGGAAAGGCTAGTAATATACTTTGTCAAGTTGACCATGATGATGATGATACCATGATAGGCTAAATGATGTGCTTTACCTTTTATACTCACCTGTCATCCCTCACTGGTTCCCCACTAGTGTACCTACCAATAGAACAAAGGGTGGTTACCATTCCATTAATTTTAGCTGTTAAGTGTCCACTCTTGCCATGTTGTCTTGGCATAGAATAGGCCCCCTTCTTTTCTCATGAATGTTATAAGAAGCAACTAAGAGAGGGTGAGGGATGGGCAGCAGCATCCTTCTTAAAACATCATCAAAGCCTAACTTCCAATCCACCTGTCAAGCATTGCAACTATTTGCAAACCCCAAAAGGGGGAGGCTTATGTTCAGCAGTGGAAAGTTAAAGGCTTATATAATGATGATAATGATATTGATAAGGGAAGTTTTGCCATTAGTTGCCACACTTGGCAGATGGGTTAACAACCACAGTTAGGCTTTTACAAATGTTTTAAGGACACTGCTGCCCATTCCTTTACCATTAAATTCCTTTAGTCATCTCTTACGACATTCACTGAAAAGGAAGGAATGATATATTTGCTGGGACCACTCAGCTAAGCCCTAGTATAGCCCAATAAACTCTGTCCACTTCTTCGGTATGAATTCATAACTATTTTTTTCAATGTGTAACCATTTGATTATATACATTTGATTTTTGTATGTCACTGTTAGCAAGATGAAAGCTCTAGTAACCACTTTTGTCTAACTACTAACGTCAACACTAACGTCTTTCAGTACTATCTTCCCTCTCAATAAATTTTTAATGGTTCAGAAAAATATTCTTTGCCTATAAGAAACATATATTCTTTATACTTCTTAGTATAAATATAATACAATGATATAATTATATGCAGAGTTGAATTAAATGAAAATGATAAAATATACATTACTATCATACTAGCTTTTATAATAAGTGATAATGAAATGGTAATCCCACCCGCACTATCGGTATACACAGGCGGGGCACGAGTGAAAGATGATAGATGATGATGAAGCAGGTCAGTTAACCCATCGTGACAAATTCAACAAGAATTGTTCACAATGGTTTCCAGGGGGAACCATGTTGACGTCGGCCTAATAGAACATATTGCTAGTAATGGGGCTGTCAAACCCCATTGGTAACAATCCCTTTTCCCCCCTGTGTGACTGGGTTATATTCACAAAGAAGTCTATGACCTTCTCCATCCTATGTAGTACGTGTAAATCAAATTTCATAGTGATAGGTTAAGTCATTAAAGCGCTATAAGGAAATAAACTCTGAAATATATAGTACTAGTAGGATAGTTTAAGTTTTACTCTTCTTGACGCGTAGTTTTTTCCTCAGATAAAAATTATGACTCGAGTAAGCAAAAATAACCAAAGATAATATTTGTTAAATTGTATTATATATCAAATTATTAAATTAAAAACAATAAAATTACCAATGCTTCTTTTCCAACAGTTAAGATGGAAGTATATGCTTCCAATAGAACTTTATCACATTTCCTAACAATTTCCAAACCCTTAACTGTAATATCTTTCGCATCACCTAAACCCAATCCTATTAAGTAGAACATTATTAATTATAAACAAAGAAAAAAATTCTAACTAGGTTTATAAAGTAAAACACGAAAGATAACCGGGAACACATGGAAATTTAAAATAAATCATCAAAATGACAGAAGAGCAGTGCTGCCAATTTAAAATTTTGAAGCATATAATTCTGCTAAGACAAAGACAGAAATCTTTGCATGTATGTCAAATAATCTATTATAGTCTCATAATCTGTGTTAGTTAATTACTCTGTTCTGTTTTACTTATACAAAAAACGAGTATATATCATTCCTTTAATTTTTATTTTTTTAATAATTATTAATATAATTAATATCTATTATATTATGTGTACCTGCTTATTTAATGAATATTCCTGAACCTGTTCAATATTTTTCTTAGATATTCGTCCTTATATTAAATTTTTCAGAATTGAAGTGAAAATGATTTCACGGAAAGGACAAAAAGCTGTAAACGAAGGTGTTGTTGGAAAATATATAAAAAAAGATACACCGCCAGATTTACCTAGTACGTATAACGATTTAGTATTATAAATTTATCAAAATATACTGGAATTACGTGTCCAAATGTAATAAGATTGCTGTAGCAGGTATAGTATTGTTTCAGTTATAAATGTTTGGACGACTGGACACAACAGAAGACCCCGTAGTCAACCTTTTAATACCAGTGATGGGAATTCACAGAGTCACGAAAATAAATTTGGGAAAGCACAAACAATGAGTGGACATGCTGGGAAGTATACTCCTAGTGAATCAGTACCAAATTTAGCACATAGGTAAATAGAATCAAGTTAATTTAGTTCCTTTATTGTTTAAAACATTGTGTTTTCATCTTTTGTTTGACAAGTATTATGTTTCCTTTATACTTATACTTTTTATGAGTGAAAATGGAATGGTAACCCTGCTTGTGTTATCAGTATATCCTGGTGGGACATCAATGAGAGATAATAGGTGAGGATGAATGCAGGTCAGTCTGTCTGCCCATCATGATGAAATCAACAAGAATTAACTACAAATGTTTCCAGGGAATACCATGTGGTGGTTGACTGATTAGGGACATATTGCTAGTAATAGGGGAATATTGATTGACAGGTTTAAAAATGAATTAAAGGAACTATAAACATAATACACTTAAAGGAATTATAAACATAATTATATTTTTCATCCATAATTATAATCTTTGTTACTGTAAAAGTATATCAACATTGAAAATTTTAAAATAATCCAAATGTTGACTTTTCTATACTTTGTTTATTATATATTTGTTCCTATTTTGAAATTTCCAATTGAAAATCATGTAAAGGATTAAATACACTTGAATGTTTGTATTATATGAGAATTGAACTTATTGATATTAATGTGAATTAATAAGTTTCACTTATGTTGTAACTTTTATTTGCATAATATAACTTAGAGAAAAGTAAATAATCAATAAAAGTACATGAATGATAAAATTTGTATTAAAAGGAATTTATTTACTCATTGATACTTTTTATAGGCTGGGAAGTTTATCTACTAATGACTCAGCAAGTACATCCAGTAACTACAATTCACAGTATCAATTGGATTCTAATATAGTAAGTAAATGTATAAAATGCAGGCAAATTATGAACAACAAATTTTATAGGCTTATCAGTTCACAGAATCAATTTACATATTAACACAGGCCAAGCAATTTACATATTTTTAAATAATTTTATTGTTTTTGAAAATTGACCAACATTGTTGCTTACATTGCAATACTTATTCCAATAAGAATACTCTTAAAAAAAAAGTTTAAATTGATCTGAATTTGGAATTAACACATATGTTTTTATTCCGTAAATGTCTTCCTATGGAGTAATTTACAATTGAAGTCCATGTAACATGTAGAAGTTGCGAGAATAAGCTAGTAAGTGGAAATCTTTGACAATAACTACATAATTAATATTGCCACAATAACTTACTTTGCGGATGGTTGTAGGCTTCACATTCAGCATTAAATGAAATTGACGACTCATTCAGCAGGCAGCCCAGTTATAGATACTACAGACAGCAGCAACAAGAAGATCCAATTTATCAAAATCAGCAACAGGTACGTCTATACAGTAATTATTTTCATAAATTATTTATTAATTATTTTACATTTATATATTCGAAAAATGGTCATTAGGGTTTATATATTATTTACAAATGTATTATAAAATTATTTAAAGAATAAAGATTGTACTCTACAAAAGAAACCAATTTCAGTTGTGACGAAACCAGTTAGTTTGATCTAAAAACTGAACTACTGAACTGATTGTGATAAAACTTCTATGGGACCAATCTGTAAATATATTCTTTAATATAAAAAAAGAATTTTTCGAATCGGTTTAGAATTGACAGAGTTAAGAGGTAACAAACAAAAAATACAACTGAATAGAGAATCTCCTTCTTTTGAAGTTGGTTGAAAAATTGAAAAGTTAATTCGGTGCTAATTTAAACCGATTTTCATTATTTTTTTCCAATTAATAAGGTTTACTGGGAGTACACCCGGTTCACCCTATTATGTTGGTCCTTTTTTAATTTTACAACGATTAAAACTATCATTTTTCTGTTCGAAACAAAAAACTGTATATAATAAATACATTTATGATTGAAATCTGCATTTGCGGAGCAATATACACTTGTTTTCCATCCTACATATTACATCTTAGCCACGCGTATAAACCATCTGCCTTACTTTAGTCATGACTGATTTGTTTTATTGCTTAGCTCTAATTGTATCCTTAATAGCTTAATTTTTATTAATTTATGCTATTTGGTATACTTTATTCATACAACAATATCTTAAATTTGTGAAATTATAAAAAAGACCTTATAAAAAAGAACACTGAATGTTTTGCTCATTTTGAAAGCAGTTTCTATAAGAGATTCATAATGACTACTAAAAATGCTTTAAATTATGTTGACTTACATATGATTTAATTAATTATAATATTTATTATATTCATAGTATCAATGTCTTGAATACACGATACTGTTAAATATAAATCTTTCACAACAATTAACAGTTCTGTGAATGATACGTCCATCAACTCATCACATCACTATAATATGCTACAGAAACATTATACTGCTTCCATCATTTGAAGTTAGGATGAATGGATGATTGTCACTGGAGACATGCTCGAGCTATTGGAGTTTGTTGTTACTAAATTTTTATTTACAGTTAACATTGTTGTTTTAGGTTCAACAACAGAAACAACAGCAATATGGCTCCAGAGAGTCCAGTATACCGCGGCTATCATCAAATTTAAGTCTGACGCCAAGATTGCATCCTCCATCTCCACATTCTGTGCGCCTCCATAATGATTGTAAGTATTACAGCGTTATTACAACTATGAGTGGCTTGATTTGCGTGCCCTGCGAGGCAACATTGGGGATATTTATTATTTTCTACCGATAAATTTATTATTGCTTGGGTACCTCTGTCTTATTCGTGTTTCAACCGTGAAGCAGTTGTGTTTGCATGGCTGTGTTTCGGTTTGAAGGGTGGGATATGGCGTGAATTTACAGGGTACAGAGGAATAACACCTGAGTCCTCAGAAATGGCAACGCATGGGGGTATCATGGGCGAAACAGTATACTCTGTTATGTCCATGGTACTACCCATGTCTATAGGCGACGGTTATCACTTTCCATCAGGTGGGCCGTCAGTTTGTTTGTCATTTTAAGTTGTATAAAAAAAAAAAAATTTTGAAACAATAAATTTATTATTTTATCAGAGGGAGACTTTGTACAAAAGCCGTATGCTTGGGTACCTCTGTCCCATTCGTGTTTCAACCGTAAAGCAGTTGTGTTTGCATGGCTGTGTTTCGGTTTGAAGAATAGGTTATGGCGTGAATTTAGAATGTATAGAGGAATAACATCTGAGACCTCAGGAATGGCAACGCATGGGGGGTATCATGAGCCAAACAGTATACTCTGTTATGTCCATGGTATTTCTCATGTCTATAGGCGACGGTTACCACTTTCCATCAGGTGGGCCGTCAACTTGTTTGCCATTCTAAGTTGTATAAAAAAAAAACAATATTATCATGGTCGCAGGTCATATTGCATATCAAATACGTGAATACTTACAAAAAATAATAATCATAGTGTATTTACATGAGAGTTCTTTTATACAATTTTGGTATGGAACAATAAAATGACAACTGCACATACACATATATACATATATAGATTTGTACACATGTCGTGTACAAATCTACGCAAAGATTAAAAATAGGTATATTTATAACTAGCGACCCGCCCCGGCTTCGCACGGGTGCAATGCTGATACTAAATATATCTACCTACTATAGAATGTCCTTATAAATAACGTTTACAGCTTTTTTGTCATTAGACAATACGAACGAAGTGCGACCTTAGACGCGCTATTATATAGCCACGCGCCGCGGGCCGGGCTAGTACCGTCACACCGCTATGTCCCTGCATTTTAAATTTGTAATATCTTCGTTTAAAATATTCATTTAAATTACATGCTGTAAATGGCCATATTGATCTTTATTATTCAAAATCTTCCCCCCGCTTCTAGGTCGCTTTACTTTGGTAGGCGTTGATTCGTTTTGAAACACCCAAACCGTTGACTGGCGCTTTGTGTTTGGATCGTATTGATAAATCCAGGATTCATCACCTGTAACGATGTCGTAAACACGCCGGGAGGAGCCTGCTTCAAATTTGTCTATCATATCATGGCACCATTCCACCCTTGCTTGCTTCTGACCATCGGTGAGGTTGTGCGGTACCCAGAGTCAAACTATTCTCCGCACCCGTAGACACACGTGTAGAATCTCGTGAAGGCTTCCTGATCCAATCTGCAGTATATGCTGAATCTCTTTGTATGTAACTCATCTATTGTCTTGGATCAAATTTTTTCATTGCTAGCACGTTTTCTTACGTAACAGCCGTTAAAGGGCGACCACTTCTTTCTTCATCCCCCAAAATTAGTCGACCGCACTTAAATTAATTATACCAACGATACACGGTTGCCTTAGAAGGGCCTTCATCCATGATTGCCATTTGTAGTCTATCGTACGATTCGTCTAGTTTCAGGCGACACTTAAAATCGTAAAAAATCATAGCGCGAAAATGCTCTCGACGCAAATCCATTTTTCAATGAGACACGGTAATTTTAATTAGCTCTCAAAAAATGTGGAGAGAAGTTTTGAATGTAGGACGTACCTGTTTTTACTTATAAGTAATCATATTTTTAAATAAATTATGACTGGCCAGTCTCACATACATAAAAACGTTTCCTCGCAATACTTTCTGAGTGACCTGGTACATAATTTATTAGCACAAAAATTGACGTTTATTTTTTATGTTTGTTATCTCATGTCATTTTTACCTATTCAAAAAGTAACGATTGCAACATAAAATCCAATTTTAATTTTATTATATGTACAAAATTACTCGTATAATAAAAATAAACAAGACTAAAAGTTCTACCACGAGAAAAGCAAATTAATTTAATATATTATTTATATTATTAGTGATTTTGTTACAGCATATACTGCAGGGAATCAGTCGTCACCTATTTACTCCAACTACGTTAGTGCATCAGCTCTTCCTTACCCCAGCAAATCTCACGGAAGCACCATCATTTCCAGTAGCCAAGGTACTATCGTGTGCATTATATTCTAACGCGATCAATTGTTTTATTTCATATGTATATTTATTATTCGAGACATTACAAATAATAATATTGATAATGTTTATATCTACCGCATATTTGACATTGCTATGCGAATGTAGACGTTGGCTAGATTTCAGTTGGCCCGACGCCATTTGTCTTACTTATTTTAATTGAATGTAAATTATTTTTGTCAACATTCTAGCAATATATTTTACTCCCCTGTTGGTGTCACACTAATTTCGTCAAGATTGAAGTTAGTTTCGTGTTGCGCTGATTATGTTTTTTAAGAGACGGGAATAACGGGTTCTTGATTATATTTTACGTAGATTGTCACATTAATTTCCATTAAGACATTAGTCTATCTAGCGCCCCTAGACAAATTTTTGATGTCAAACATCATCACCCATATTAATATCGTCGATATCGAGTTCGATAACGCTCGCATCAGGCCCGTATCTCGTATGTAACTATAACATTATTCGGCGTCCCTTTCGGATTTCGCCTGCGTCACTCGCTAAAGCCGATATTGGCAACAACCCTGTGGTTCAAGTGACTTTCTATGTTGCTTCCTTCATGATGGCACTATTCGAGGAATTAAAATACTTGTAAAAGAAATAGTAACGTTGTGATATTAATTTAGACTGGCCGAGTGGGTTACAATAAAATAAAATAAAGTACCTCAGTGGTTTCTTAATTTTTAAAACTACGAAACCTACCTAAATTGGACTCACATTTCCGTACTAACTTCTATTCTTATCTCTATTACTAATGAGAGGTCATTTGGGCCGTTGTATGTGTAAAGAACTTACCTAAATTCCTTTTGTATATGACAGTCCATATGAAATAAAAACTATATTATGAGTTTAAGAGTAATTTAATATATATATGGCATTCGAAATAATAGCAATGCCAGCGACTTCGTTCGCAAAAGCAACCTATTTTCTACTGTAATCTCTTGGATGGATTAATAAAGAATATCTATATATTTCTCTATGTCCTTTTCCATGATGATCAGTTAAGGCATCAAGAAGTAACACGTGTTTAACCAATTTTAAAAATTATTACACCTATAGAAAGCTACATTATCAACGAATAACATGCGCTATATTTTATTTAAAAAATCTACCTGTCTATCCGCGTAAAGCCTGGGACGGTCGCCAGTATGAAAGAACAACACTAACAGTACCTACAATGACCGTTTTTTTCGACAACGCTCATTCTAGATGTAATGATCTTAGCCAGATATCAACTGTACAATATCAATATATTCATAATATTTGGTGGCGGCGGGACATGGTCAATCGCCTAAAGTGAAACAAATATATGAAGTAAAGATGTGTCGCAGCGTCCGAGGAGTGCGACCTGCCGCTACCGCCCGGCTGGTCGGAGGATCGGACGTTGCGCGGCCGCCGCTACTACATGGATCACAACACGCAGACCACACATTGGACGCACCCCCTCGAGAGCGTGCCGCGGCCTTGGCAGAGGATCTCCACGCCCCACCATGGAGTCTACTATTTTAAGTAAGTTCTGTCTGATTACAACTGCTACTTCTTTCACAAATAAATTAAAAATTACCTATCAAATGCTTGTGTTAATAGACAAAAATGGAATACTCCGCCTGCACACAGTTACACTGAAGAACAAGCGAGAGATGATAGGTGGGGATGAAGTCAACTGACGGCCTACTTAAATTTCAAATTAAATTATTGATTTAGAATGAAAATCAATTTAAAAAGAATTAATCACGATGGATTCCGGGGGAGCATGTGACCGGTGGTCAGGTATATTATTGCTACCAATCCGGCTGCTACTTCCACCCCATTGTATGGTGTCTGGCAACATCGTGTGTATTATAATATCATATTGACATGTTGTAATTTTGCAGTGAAATAACTCATCAAACGACTTACGCTCACCCGTGTTTAGTTGGAGGTTGTTACGTTGTTAGTCCATACGTACCTACCCTTGTGCCGCCTTATCTCATGGAGGAAATACCGCACTGGCTAGCCGTTTATTTTAAAGGTAATTATTAAGTAAACAAGATGAATTTCTTATGAAGAAATTTTATAGTAGTTACTTTAACAAAGGTCATAATTTTATTACCTTTGTTACCTTAACAAAGGTAATAAAATTATGACCTTTGTTTATAATTGTCACTTTATCGGTATTATCACGTATGTATGTACTTATGTGTATACATTCATGTAAGTATAATTATATGATGTATAGTAGTTCTCCATTATATATATCATATAATTTGTATGTCAATACAGATACGTCTATAACTATTTCCATAACAATTTTCAATATTTTTCATAACATAATTAAATTTCAATTTTTTCAAAAGTTGACTGGTACAGAATGTTATATAGCATTAAGGCAATTTTTTGTAGCAATCATTGTTATGTATAAAAGAATAAACAAAAGAATAAACATAGAATCGAAAAAATAACGTAACCACATTTTATTACCAAAACGCGTAAATGAACTAAATATTAACTGTTTTTTTTTTTAAATTGTATTTATAATTTGTAACAAGTTTATATTGTGAGACTTCCTCATAATTTTGCTGGTTTATCTGATATAACAGATTTTTTAAATTTATTTGCCATGATTTTATACATATGAATTAATGAATCTCCATTCCCAATTATTTTTCTATTGAAAGTAAAATCTTTGACACCCATAAACATAAATAGGTCCTATAAAAAAATCGAGTTATGAAGAATTAATTTTTTTTTTCAGCGGATCAAGAATTGGACCACAAACTACGTTGGAACATGTTCCGACTGAGTGAACTAGATTGTTATTCTGATATGTTAACAAGACTTTACAAGCAAGAGTTGCAGCTAATTGTGATGAAGTATGAACAATATAGGTGAGGTTAAAGCAAATTAAGTAGAAAAAATATGATACAAAAAATAATTATTTCTGTTGTGTAGTATGAAAAATGTAATGTATTTTTTTTTTCTAGATCTGCGTTATTACAAGAAATAGAGAGAAGGCGGCACGCAGTGACATATCACGCGCGTGCAAATTGTTGAAAGAAAACCAACGGATTGCCTTATCGAGCTGTGATCTTTAATATAAGATTTATATTTAATGTCCGAGGACGTAAAAATATATTGTAAGTTTTTAAATCTCACAAATGTATGTGTATGTTATATAGTATTTTTATAATACATAATTAGATATTATCATCACTAGGTATTTAAAATGGTAACTTTGGTGATTCGGATAGGAGTCGTTTCGTGCTATGAGCCGTATTACACAAGTATTTTAAAATATAGGCGTTGACTGACAATTGAGACAGATAGTCTCAATTGTCAGTCAACGCCTATATTTTGATCAGTATAGTATATGATCAGTATAGCTATTTTGTTATACTGAATTATCACATAGTGCAGGACATTCGTGTAGTGGGGGGACGAAAGAGATAATGCGACGTCGCGCACAACTGTCTTTGTATAAAATATTTGAAAATATGTATGTACATCTGTCAGCCCACAGGATACAATATCTATAAAGCTTAATTTACATAATAAAACTTGTGCCATGAAACTGGTTTCACCGTCTTAATTTTCTCAACAATCATGAATATTGTCTGTGTCTATAAACTCTCCAAATTTATGCATTTCACGAAACTCTTTCGAAAGTTTCGAGTTCTGCGCATTTTTTATGTAATAAATGCCACATTTATTACATAATCTACACATAAGGGTGTCTCTTATGTGGGTGTAAATTCTTTTTGGTTCTTTAGAACTTCTTACGTCTACTCTGGGTAATAATTTCCCATCCCAGTGAACGGTCACCGTTTCAGGCAAATTATCCTGAAAATCTAATTTTATAGCTTTCACTTTATCTTTTCTACTATGTATGCGAATGCATTGAATAGACGATTTATTTATCGGGAACTCATCACAGCTGAGATCTAGGGTTTCTACTACAAGTATATAGACACAGTACTTTATGCTTAATTGAAATCTGTCTAAAGCGGCAACTAATTTCGGAGTGACAAGGAAAGACTTTGTCTTTCCTTCCTCTTTTAAAAGTTGTTACAGAACTTACCATTTGAGATGTTGATAGCAAGGGTTCCTCAAGGCTTTCGTTAGTGCTGGTAGGTTGATTTGAATTTTCTTGCGTTTCGATAAAATGTCTTTTTTCTCTTCTTTTAATTTTCTGTCTTGTTGTTACTTCTTTCTCGGCTAACTTTTTATCTACTCCCGCTAAATATCATGGACGCCCTGGTTCTCTTTGTTTTTGTAAAAAAAATTATCTTGTATTTTTATCCATTCTAAATCATTGCGTGTGCTATATCGAATAAAATATCTAAATGTTTGTAAGTCCTCCTCATGGCGCGATTTTTTTTTTTTTAATTCTCCAAGCACGGTGAAGATCCACAAGTTTTTTTACACAGTTAGGCACAGCTCTGGTAGGGATTCTAACTTTTTCCAAGAATATAATACACTCTCGAACGGCAAGATTTGCGCTTTCATTAACAGTCAATTTAACTTCGTGAATGTTAAAAAAGAGGACTGCAAGAACTTGACGATTAGACGGTAACTTTGCTCCAGTTATTTGACGGTTAACGTCACCAACTAAGAAAATATCTTTTTTATTGTTTCTTAATTCCACTGCCATTTTTTTAACATTAATATAATATGTTAATCACGAGAGTTACTGTGAACAAATGACAAATATGATGGATGCGCGTCGCTGAAAATTAAATGAATGTCTCAAAAAATGTAGGCAGCTTATATCATTGATAATAATAAGTCACATAAATGAGCAAACTTTTCTGAAATTATAATTGTAAAAAAGGCCTAATTGGAATGTGTATATATGTTACGCCGAGTGTGGACTGTGAGCGTCCGTGGTATCGTCAAGTGAAGAAGCCTGACTAATATTATAACGATGTATCTAGCAAGTTATTAGTATACACTTATAAGTTGTTATCAAGGAGTCTATATATTTAAGTACCAAGATATAGGCTCCTTTTATCCGTCATTTAGACGAATTTACGGGCGTGCTAGTATTTTATACATGACACCTAACATTTTACAATGAATAATATTACTATGGCCACTATCAGTGTGATAAGCATGTTTATAGATACAACTAAAAGTTTTATACTTGATCCAATTTAAAATGTGCCTTACAGTGAAATACAATTATTTATACAAGTAATTTTGCTTTTTATTAAGCCTTGCAAATATTTGGAAAACTTATATTTTCATTGCTAAACCACTACTGAAGTTTTAGAATAGATAAAGAATATGTATGTGGCATCAAGAAAATTACATTAAGGTTGTATTCAAACACGACTCAGTCAACAGTGCGTTATCTCACTTGTTGTATCCAAATGGCTAGATCCACATAAAGCAGATTTCATCATATCAGCCGTTAACAGTCCACAACTGAACACAGGCCTCCCCCATATGGTGGGTTTTGCCAGTGTTGCCACGCTTAGTGGGCAGTAGGCAACCACAGGTCTTTGGTGATGTTTTAAAAGAGCCACTGTTGTCCATCTTTCAACCATTAAGTTCCCTTAGTTGTCTCTTACTATAACCACAGGAAAGGAAGGGGCTGATTTTATGTCGGAACCACACGGCGGCGACAGAACAATTACAGTTTAGTTAAATAATAAAGTAATTTGTAACAATTATTATTTTATTTAGATCTATTTAAATCAAAACTATAAATTATTTACAGTATAACATGTAACTAGTATTATGCCAATAATTTCTGTTATGACTTTGTTAGTTCTTCATTTTCATTAATTGCTTCAAGTTTAACAGACTTGTGTTCTCCATCAACAATATCATATTCATCTACTTTCTTGAATCCCGATATCCTATATACTTTGGCATTTTTTATCCCTAAAGTATTAGCCCATGCTTGACCTGTAGAAACCAAGTATATATATATTTAATTCAACATATAAAACTGTATTTTCTTGAACATGGGGTTTGCCAGGTGCATTGAAAAAGAATAACAGCAATACCTCGCAGCAATATTACACTACCTCAACTTACAACCCGGAATTACACCATCTTCAAATCTCGTTCATGTTTGATTGTTATGCAAATCTTGATTATTTATATTTTATCTATATTATTGTTAACCTAATGTGCATATCCGAACATGTCCCGTGAAACAGACTCATAACTAGGAGCCAACAGCTCACAGACAGGTGTTAACGATTATACCCCAACTTACGCGAATTTGAATTTGCAGTTATCATTTAGTACGAAATATTGCTGCATTTACAAAAATTACAAACATACCTGCAGCATTCTATAATTTTTATATCACATATGATTTTACATCTACCATACATTGAATTTAAGGGTGTTCATAACAAAGTATGGTAATGTTGCAGTTATTTGTCAATTTTGTAAATCAATTGAGGAATTTTCAATATTTCCAATTTATTATTTAAAAAAAGAGCATTGCATATGAACTAAAATGTTCTGTTACTATGTTACTATTATTACTTGCTGAAAATTCGAAATTTAATGGCAAAATTGTATTTGAAACATTTCAGATGCATAATATGAAGCGCAAAGATTTTAATGGCACATTTATATGCAATATACTCTATAAATATAGTATTTTAATTTGCTAACAGAACAGTTCTTAAATAATCAGTCAGACTTTGAAAATTGATAAATTGTTTTTGAATTGACAAATAATTGCAACATTAAGCAAATGGTATGAAGTTTTTACTGAACTAGATGTTATCTTGTGGAAGATCATATCACTGGTTATTCAATTTGAATTATTTTGTTTCATTCTGCTATCATTAATATGCCTGGGTGAAATGGAGTCAGAGACTGATGGCTAATATGAAAGGTTGTAGAACTTCTAATTATAAGCAGAATTAAACAAAATAATTTTGATCAAATAAAAGTTATGAACACTTAATAGGATTTAAAGTAAAATAAATATGCAAATGACAGTAATCTCTAAATTAGAGATTACTGTTTATTATTTATTAGGGATCCTAATTGTTAATCCCAAATTTTACTGTTATAGAAAATATAATACTTGCTATGCCCATGTTTTTGCCTATCATATTAGAATCCAACTTGTTAAGGTGATGATTTAACTTTTATCACTTAGATTAAATGATTTCGTAAGGGCATTTTAAACACTAGTAAAAAATTGCAGGGTACAGAGGCATAACACTAGTATTTCATAATTCTGTGATCATCCATAATACTATTCACATACGATAACTGTTTTCCATCAGGTAAACTATAAACTTATCATTCTAAATTGCATAATAAAAATTGACACAAAAAAATACCTCTACATACATACATGTATACAGTGGCCAAGTTTTTGTATTAATTTATGGTACGTAATCAATGTTAATTACCTGGTGGAATAGATTTTTCTTCCTCTGTTTTTAAACCGTAATAATCTGCCCAATCAGCTTTGCCCTTATAGGCACTATATATGACTAACCCAAAGGCATTCCATGCCACTAATCCATATGCTATACTCAGTCTACGTTTCCACAAAATAGCTTGATCAACAGGTATTGGTTTAGTTCTACGACGTACAAATCTATGCCACCACTTATAGATCATTTTGAAAAATCTATAATAAAGCAAGAATAACGCGGATTGTTATACAAACATAACCAAATTATTTTTATATAATTTTCGCTACCTTATAGGACTTGGTTTATTTATCTCAATTTATTTGTTTTTTATAATCGAGAGTTAAAACTACAATGTACTATTTTATTTAAATAAATATTAAATAACCAAAAGCGCCGAACAGACTAATAAAAAAGTGAAAAAATCTCGCAATTTGACAGTAAGTGTTACAGATTAGAAAGGTGTTTTTTTAGTACGTTGTTCCGTTATGGAACAGGCTAAGGTCAGAGATCATGCTGCTTAAAATAAAGATGTTTAATGAATGTTCTTAGTCTATGTTATACTACAGGTTATTACCATAATCAATGCTTACAAGTATTATCCTTCATCTATGAATAGTGCGATAAAATACATTGACAAGTTTTTTTTTTTTTTTACATTTCGTTGGTGTTGCCTCTGCAGAGCGCTTTAGGAACTAAAAATGATTGGAAACGGCTTATAGAGTGCGACAGAAGAGTAAAGTGGTTAGTGACTGCGAAGAAGGAAAAGAATAGTCGACTACCGGGCACGCGACCGTTCCGGGCATTGTTGCGGCCGCACGTCCGAGAGTCGACCAGCCATAAACCGCTGTAACTTAGCGGATTTTCCATTTCGCGAGGAGGTCGACCTGGTTGGGTATATTGCTAGCAATGGGATTCTCAGTTTTCATTACTAACAATCCCTTTTCCCCCTAATTTAGCGGGTTTAGTTCTAGTTGGTTCTACCAAGTGTTCTACTATATTATCTACCTAAGTTATAAAAACTGTATTACTTAGGTAGATAATAAGTGATTATCAAATTAAAATTAATTAATTAATATATATATATATATATATATATATATATATATATATATATATATATATATATATATATATATATATTTAATAGCCCTGGCTCATTATTTATTATTAAAAAAATATACTCTCTTAACGGAGGAGGAAAAGAATCTCTGTACTACATGGATTGTAAAATATGAAGACTACCAACCCAACGACAATTCATCCACACACCAGGGGTAGTCGCCCCCGGAGTATAGGCTGAAGCAATGGGATTTGCCCCAAGACCCCCATTTCAGCCCTCCTCCAAAAAAGAGGGTGAAGATGACCCGTACAACACGATATGAATTGCAAATAGCGCTGTTTGTCGTATAAAATTGCATGTAACACATTTATTGATTAATTGATAATTATTTTATGAAATACATTTTTGGACAATTAGTAATATTTCGTGAAGTAACGTCTAGTAGGTGTTGGCTCCTATAGGCAATTATCTCCTTAAGTAATTTATACATAAAAAAAAAGGATGTTGATTGACTGACTGATCGCAGCCTGCGCTATCGGTATACGTAAACGGGGCACAAGGAGAGATTTCCACGGGGAACCATGCAGGGGTTAACTTGATAGAGTTTATAGCAATAGGGATGGACTTTTTTTTTTGATGGGCGAAAATGGTATAGTAACCCCGCCTGCGCTAACGGGATACGCTGGCGGAGCACCAGTGAAGGGTGATAGATGAGAATGAAAACAGGCCAATTAGCCCATCATGATGAATTTATCAGGAATTAACCTGATAGTTTCCAGGGAGAACCGCGAGGAGGTCGACCTGGTTAGGTATATTGCTAGCAATGGGATTCTCAGTCTCCATTACTAACAATCTCTTTCCCCCAGTAGGGATGGACTATAATGGAATGAAAATAGAATGGTAACCCCGCCTGCGCTGTCGGTAGTTATATACTGGCGGTTACCAATGAGGGATGATGGGTGAGGATGAAAATATATCAGTTAGCACATTGTGATAGATACATAAGAATTACCCACAAAATGGCTTATAGGGAGGACCACGTAGAAGTCGATCTAACAGGGTATTATTAGCAATGGAGCTGGTAGTTCCACTTACTAAGAATTTCTTTCCTCCTGGAAACCACCTGTAGGTCGTCCTGACATAGTATATTACTTAGTAAAAGGGCAGCTAGTTTATAATATTATCTAGTATTATATTATCTATATCATTACTAACAGAGGGTAAAGCTGAAGGCTGCAGTTCCATTATCATCTACTAAAATAGGCAATTTCTTCTGGAGCCATTATGGTTGTTTCCTAATAAATTTGTCACGAATGGGTTGACCTGATTTTTTCGTCCAAATTTTGCCTTTTAACTCACTTCCATATATTACAAAGATAAATAAATATAAACAGGCAGAACGTTCAGAAAGAGATCCCGTTTATGGGATAAGTCCGTCATTGTACTTATTATTTTCTTAAGAACTCTGTATCCTATAATTTAAGACTTTACTGCACAATAAAGTGTTACAAATAAACAAATGCTTATTAGATTTTACTTATAGTATGTATAGTATAAAAACTTACCTATCCGAGCCATTTTATTGTTCCTTTGGAGAATAAACAAAAAAGAAATAGTGGATGCCAAAGTGTCAAGTATGGCCTATAGATATGCTTTACCGAGATCAAAAGACTGTTCACTAAGTAGATATGCTCCTACTGCGGCAATCCATAGGATTTTCCAATAAAAATCAGATAATCTTGTTGTAAGTTCTGCTTTAATATTGGCATCCGTTTATTAATTAAATCCGTAATAAATCAGTTGTGTGTTTTAGAAGTAGAAAGAAGAAACAGCAATGACGTAGTGGCTTAAAAAAAGGAATACTGTACTCTTAGGCATATCTTTGCGAAGGTTTGTTCGCGTCATGGGATAGGCACCTATTATATTATCTATTAATAATGGAGTCTATTTAGCTGCCCCATTATTGCTAATAATGAGATAGATAAACCTGTCAGTTCGTCCTTCTCGTAGCTGTACTAGATACTATGATTGTTAATTCGTCACGATGCACCAACTGGCCTAATTTTATCCACAACTATC
Source organism: Galleria mellonella (assembly GCF_026898425.1). Classification (NCBI taxonomy): domain Eukaryota; kingdom Metazoa; phylum Arthropoda; class Insecta; order Lepidoptera; family Pyralidae; genus Galleria; species Galleria mellonella. Next base: position 5,853,252 of record NW_026442138.1, read on the forward strand.
ATTTGTCACTGCTGCCCCATTATCGTATGCTATTAGTGCAGGCGGGATTACCAATATCCTAGTTAGAAGGTCTTCAAAATCCTGCAACTATATCAATTATCTATCACGGCCACAATTAACTGAATCAACGTTTTTGTATTACGGCTATCAATTTAGGGGATAACCGTAATTAACGTCGCTTTGTCTTATTTTTCGTTATCAAACAAAGAGTACCAACTTTTTGAGTATACACAGAGTAGCATGGGACGGATTCATTGGCTTTTGATATTTAGATACAAACATGTAATATTAATAATTGGAAGTACCTTATTGTATTTTAAATATTAGAGACAGGATATCTAAATTCAATGTTCTATGTAGATTTTGGCATTGTATCTAGGTAGTTATTTACAATTAGCGTCGTCGCAGAGTTCATTCTAAATATTTCTTTAACAAGTGCTCATGCAGGGTCGATACCTACCGTCATACAGATAGTCGGTAAAACTTAAATTTCAACATGTATCCAAATTACAATGTAAATTCAGTTATATAATAACTAATTTATTACAAACTGAGGCAGCTAAGAACTATCCCGATTAAACTAGCTTGCAAATAAAGAACAGTATTGATTCATCCATTTGGGTGTTACATCATAGATATACAGGCAAAATCTTGAAATTGTCAACACCTATCTTTATTGCACTTGGCCCAAGAATTAAAAAAAAATTATCACTTACAATTTACCAGAGAGAGTCTATGTACAAAGGTCATCATTCTTGTTTCTATCATAAAGCAGTTGTGATACAATGACTTTCAGCAAAAAGTCATGAAGAGTGAAATCATCATCATATCAGCTATTAACTGTCCACTGCGGATCATAGGGAAAGTTTTGTCAGTAGTTGTCATGCTTGGGAGGCGGGTTGGCAACTGCAGTTAGAATTTGGTGTTGTTTTAAAAGGGACGCTGTTGCTCATCCGTCGACCATTAAATTCCTTTAGGCACCTCTTATGACACCCACAGGTAATGAAGGGGTGGCCCATTCTATGCCGGGGCCACACGGCAATGGGAAGGGTGGGATATGGCAATAAAATTCCGGGCTACAGAAGCACACAGCAACATTTTAGTCCTCAAGAATGGCAACGCATGAAGGGTGTCATGAGCGACACCGTATACTCTACTATGTTCAAAATTTTCATGTCTATAGGCGACGGTTAACATTTTACATCAGATGAACTCTCAACATGTTTGCCATTTCGAATTGCGTTAAAATACTCAAAAAAATATAAATACTTGTCTTTAAATTTCTACACGGTTGGAATTTTGTGGATTAAATTAATCCCACTAGTATTTATATGTTATACTTTCATGCAAAAGTTACTGAATAATCCATTAAGTTAAATGGAATTTGATACACTGATAAGTTATATCCAAACTTACTTACTATCCAAAAATACGATACTTTATGTATAATGCACGCGGGCGAAACCGCGGAATAAAGCTAGCGAATTTATATATCCAGATAGATATGTGCCACTATGAGTTTTAGTAAGGGCTAGTAAATATTGGTTCTAATGTTTTTAGAGTGTAATCAAACTACCTAATATGTATGTGTAGGTACACCGAATTGATTGTGGTAGAAACGTTTCGTGACACGGGATTGTAAGCAAGGATGAAGGTCATTTTGCTTTGTTATTGTACCATACAGCTGGCTGACGTTACGATGTACCACTTAATACCTGGCACCATCGGACAGCTTACACATATACAATATCATGTTATTATACATTTTTTATATATGTAGAATCATGTTATTATAAGAATGATGAGGTTTGAAAGTGATTGGATATGAAGTTTTAAAAAGACCTTTTCGGATTTCCATTCATCTGATTTGTAATAGATATATCTATCAATCCATGTATGAAAGTTTGTGACACATATAGACTGAATTAAGACTAGAATAAAAGCCATGAACACGTTGCGCTGATAACAAACAATAGGACAAACCTAAAGGGTCACTGTTTTCCTTATTATCAAAACAATCCATAAAAAGTTCGACAAGTCTGTACAATGTTCGTCTAAAGATAGATATTAGGTGAATCTGCGCAAACTCAGAAAACCTTCGCGAAGGTCGAAGTGGCATTACTTTGTTTACATCGGTGCCATGCTAGTCCTCTTGTTGTGTTGGTTGAGATTAGTTTCGTAATATTGTGTTGAAACCGCTAAGACAACACGCACATATGAGGAAGTCTGATAAAAAGTAAGAGTATTTATTATATATGTTTTGATGTTTTTTTTTTCCAATCGCTATGGCTTACACGTGTGTTAGTATTAGGTATATCAATTTTTCGAAGTTAAAATAAGTTTATTTTATTTTTTACGGGCTTTTAAATTTTTATCTCTTCCTACTTGTGGAAAGGATTAAAGGGTTGTTAATTTTTTTTTTCTATCATGAATATAAGTTTAAATGATGTGAATTTAAAAACAATATTTTATTTCAGAATAAAATCAGACCGAATCAATGCTCTTAGGAAACAATATGATGCTTTTCTTGAAGAGGACAAGAGACGTAAAGAGAGGAATGAATATATTCTTGGCAAATTGGACAAAATGCGATATTGTACAGCAGTGGTGCAGCTTAGACATAAGGTAAGTTGAGAATATAAACTCATTAATTTTACTTTTACTTCTAAAACATATATTAACATAATTACATAAATTTTTGTCTTATATGAAATAAATTATTTTAGCCCAACATGGACTCTAGTAGAGAAGTCTATCCAATATCGCCGCGACAACAGGACAGCCAGTTAAAACTGTCTCCCACAACCCGAGATTTCCTTCCATTAAATGTACCTAGAACACAGATAATAGAAAAAACTCTGCTTCAAGAAATTAGTAAAAAATATATATTAATTCCAAAGAATAGACCTGGCTTTGACAGTCAGTATGCTCAAACTGTAAAAACATATGCAGAGGATGATTGGAAAAGTAAATATGATATTTTAGAACAATTGAAAAATGATGAAAAGGATTCTGATATATCTTCGTGCAGAGGAGTAAAGTATCGACCTGAAAATAATATTGTTCAAGGAAAGACTCAATATGATTTTACTGATATAAGTAATGAAAAAGAACAACCAATATCAGAATATAAAGAAGACGAACCGGAAAAAGATCAGGACAAAAAATCTCATGATTATCAATTACACCAAGAGTTAGATAACGATAACATTAATTATAGCGAATATAACCAAGACAATCTAAATACTATAACAGTGAGTAGCGAGAATGTCACAAAAAAGGAAATAGAAGAAATACCCTATAAAACTTATGACAAAATAAAGAACGATCTTCCAGATAATGTACGTCAGAATGAAGAGCAAAACCAAGTATTTTGTGAAACAAAGTTCGAGGAAAAAATTGAATCGATTTCTAAACTTGACAATGCCCAAGAAAAGAACCCGGAATGGGATACTCATGAAGATTTAAAAAGTGATTTAAATAGTGACAACAATCTAAAACTTGAGAATACAATACATGAACAATATTTACCTACGAAAGAGATAGTTTACAAGCCCGATACAGAAAAAGTTACAATTTCAAATGAGGGTGAAGTAGCTTCAACACCGAATATAAATGATGACAATTTCATTAAAATGACAAGTAATGACTCATTTGAAGAACAAGTAGTCACTGAATATCCAATTGAGACCGTAAACGTTCAAGATTATACGCCCAATAACGATTTGAAATTAGAAGAAGATCCGAACATCAAAATAGAAGAAAATACTGACGTGATTAATAACTTCGAACCTACAAATCAATACGATCCTAATTCAACTACTGTAGCTGAAAATATGGAAAATCCTTTAGATTCGTCAGGTATAGAAGCTTTTGACGCCGAACAAAGGGAATTGTTCTATTCCGAACAGACGCACCAAGATTATGTCTATAACCAAGATGAAGACGCGAATGTCTACAATCAAGATTATGTATCGCAAAATGAAAACTATCAAGACAATCAGGGAAATGGTTACTATGAAGGTGCTGATACTGAACAAGTTTATTCAGCGGAAATTAATGACAATGAAGAAACGTCACAACGTTATGATCCAAATTATGAACAGCAATATGGGCCTTATGAACCACAACAAGAACAACAAGGATACGAACAACAATATATTGAACCACAAGAGTATGTTGGGCCACAAGAATATGAATCAGAAACTAGACAAGAACTAACTCAACAAGAATACTATCAGCCACAATTTGAAGAACAACATCTTGAAACCCAAGAGACTATAGAACAACAACTGGACAATGAACAAGGTTATGTAGAAAAACAAAATGAATATGTTGAAATAAGCAATGTTGAAAAACCTGAAAAATTGTAGATCAAATAAAGTACATAGATATAAATTTATTTATTCTATTAAATTTATAAATAATTTATAAATAATTCTCATAAATTTATTTTCATTATGAAATTAAAATAAATGTAATAATGTTTCATGATAGCAGTATAATATATATTATAACAGTTTAACATAATTAGAAGTAAATTTAGTTATTATATACGTAATAATTGGTAGTAATGAAAAATAATCTTGTACCAAACCGCCCGTGTCACTGTGGTAATAGGAGGCTAATATCCTAGTTCCATACGGAAACATCTATGTCCAGTATTGGGACATTAACGGGTAAAAAGTTGTTATGGAAATATTATTTATATGTATTATTACTCATCCTACTTTTTATGATTATTATCAATAAAAATATATATCTAAATTGAGTGTTATTATGATTTGCTAAATACAAGAATATTCAGTTCGTTCATATAAAACTCGATTAGTATAATAAATATCCAGTTACAACTGGATTATCTTATCGTCATCATAGTAAGGATTTTAGTTCGGACAAAGTAATAGCGTAGCGTTTGGTAAATTTCCAATTAAATTTAAACAAAACTATATAATAGTCTTCTACATAAATATTTATTCCCAATCGTGTTTCTGCCACCAGGCAGTTGTAATGGCACGACTGTTTTGTCAATGAAACGAAACTATCATGTCTATGGACTACAGTGACCTCGGTCCATTAAATAAGCAATCTGCATATTTTTTTAAAGAATATTTTTTGTATTGTCTAAATTACTTATCAAAATTTTTTGATTATTATAAATCAAGCGGAAAACAAAAAAAAATTCTCTGTTTTATACTATGTCGAATTTATCGGGACCTACACGCGTTAAACTCGGATTCTTTGTATTCATCTCATTTTAAGAAGGATAGCTCCAGTTCACCTATTTATTGCTATAAAGCCAGGGCCGTAGCTAAACCCAAATTTAAAGTAGGGTAGAAGCCATAATTAAGTAACTTCGAAAAAGCGAATTTAATTTTGTTGAGGCCTTTCATTTTAAGGTAGGGCATTCCCCTTCAATGCCTCCCCATCCCCAGCTACCACCATGTGTAAAGCATTTTATAAATATTAATTTCGATAGATGACATTTGCCTACCTACCTACAATTAAATACTTAACGCAAAGTTTACGTGTTACGCAACGTAACGATAATGCGTTACTAGTTAACGTGACGTGACGGTAGTCCCGTACCAGGGTCTCCAATACAGAGATTACATCGAGAGCGTGCCTAAAACGACATCTGATAAACTCAGTTTCGAGCAGAGCGCGATGGTACTGCTACTATAGGAATACGCTGGCGGGGCACCACTGAGGGATGATAGGTGACAATGAAAGCAGGTCAGTTAGACTATCGTGACGAATTCATCTAGAATTAATCATGATGGTTCGCAAGGGGAATCGCGTGGAGGTGGATCTGACAGGGTGTATTACTAGCAATGGGTCAATTAGACCCCATTACTTTAATCCCTTTCTATCTGCACAGGTAAAGCCAGGTATGGAGTACTGCTCGCCTCTCTTGGATAAGCCATCCAGGAGATGCGAGCAGTATCTTTTAAACGCTCTCTATGTTCTGCAAAAGCGAGTTGCCTGTATTGTAGAAAATGGCCAGGTAAGCAAACTCTGAAACTCTCAACAATTGTAGAGACAAAAGAACTTCATACCCTTATTGCATGTTTTCAATATCAGATCATGAGAATGGGACGACTGTATCTATGCGTGGTAAACCGACCGCGTTCAGGTATACATAAGTTTGCGAACGCTCACCTGAACTATACCGTGACATTGTGGAATGGCCTTTAGATTTATTCTATAAGCACAAATCCTTAAACATAGAAATAAAACGAGAAAGAGCACAGCGAGATGGAGTAATGCGTCCTATCGTTACATTTTAACCGCGATATTGCAATGGAAATTATTCAATTTTTTTTGCTAGAGATTCCAAAAGGAGTAGGTATTCAACATTAAAAAATTAACCAATTCAAAGTGGAGTATCATATAAATATAAAAGGATTTATTTGTACATTTTAAAACTGATTTTTATTTATTTTTACGCAGCGTATATTTTAAATTATGATCGGAAATGTGAGAAAAACCATACCTCTTTTATCTCTAAAGTTTGTGAAATGAAAAATCTGAAATAATTACAAATTATAAAGGGATATGTAAATATTACAAAAAAAAAAAGTTTCTACCTATCATTGTTTTTAAACAGTTATCTAAAAGCAACTTTGTTATGCAAATTATTTTTTAACAATTATGGCCAAAATAAGACAACGAATTGTAGTTCATTAATAACATATAGGTAGTAATTATACGGCAATTATTTAATATGAGAAATGCAGTAAAGGTAATTTTATATCATATTAGCGATCCGCCTCGGGTCGTATGGGTGCAATATTTGTGTAACTTTTAAACTTTCCAACACATTTTAATAAGGCTGATATATTGGCGAGTGCGTGTGTATAGCATATCAGCAATTTGAAATGCGCGCGTTTATATAGTTTCTCCTGCAATACTCACCTCCGCGTCCCATCTACACTTATCGTAGAGCCAGCGGCAGCGACAACGCAATAATTTTGCCGGCTTTTTGTTTTTATTTCACACTAGCGGCCCGTTCCGGTGTCGCACGGGTGGGCACACGACGGAAGCTTAAAAATGGAGTAACTTCTCTCGTTTTCTCAACATTTCCCTTCACTGCTCTGCTCTTATTGATCGTAGCGTGATGAAAAGTATACTATAACCTACCCAGGAGTATGAAGAATAACTGTACCAAGTTTAGTTAAAATCCGTCGAGTAGTTTTTGTTTCTATAACGAACATACAAATAGACAAAAATTTTACTGATTGCATTTTTGGCATCAGTATGATAGTATCAGTGTTCCTTTTTGTGAGCATTGCACAGGGGCCCCAACATGATTTATCAGGCCCTGGTTAAACTTTTACCTAACAAATAGAACTAATTTAAATTGATTTCGATAAAATAATAAACTTTGTGTTTTTTTTAATGTATTAAAACAATAATTTAAAATCTACATTTTTTATACAAATTACAAATAAGAGCCATAACTAAAATAGACCTCACTGAGGCAATGGCATTTTTTCTAAATCTGCTGCTTGTTCCGGTATAAGCGCCTCCAATGGTTTTTTCCAATGAAACTCTACCCACGGGAGCCGGTCCAGACCTGTTGCCCAATGATGAATTCTACATCTAACTTTCACTTTTTCAGTTTTGTTTATCTGCAAATTAAATTATTAATATAATACCTTTGGATTTGTAAATATAACTTTTAATTTCATAGTTGTCAGTCAAACATGGATATATGTAATTTCATAATTTTCAAACAATATATGGATATATATTATATCTTATCCCCATTCTACAGAAAATTTAATTCTATGTAAGTAAAGAATAATTACACTTACTGTAACTGTAACATAGAATTCTTTGTCTTGCAGCTTCAAATCCGGACCTTTTATAGTCACAGGGGGCATTTCTATAGCATATTCAGGAACTACAAATCCTGTTTTACGGAATGAAGCTTTGATATGCCATGGTTCCAGAGTCCATGGTTGTAGCTTACTCATGGTGATATTCAAGACGAGACGAGACAGACAACTCATTGTCTGCAAATATAATAATTTCCATTATATTTAAAAATCTATATTATATTTCTAATATTATGTTCTTGCAGATATCATGTGAGTGAGATGATGAGGATGAGAGGACTTTTTATAATAACAACCCTGGTGTTGCAAGAAGAGCACTACTGCATATAAGAAAAGGTTACAATTTCATTTACTATCATAGGGTACATAAGCCTGAATACCAATTAAATGAATATCCCAAGTTTGGAAGTCCAATTTGCTCATTCTGTGAATACACCTCATTTTTGTAATATATGTATGATACCATTTTTCTAATAACTTCATTATTAAAAATATTTCCAAAATTGCACTTAGAAATCCATTTAGTTTCTTGTCATTGGGCTCTTTTATAATTTACTATAGAATAGTATGATATATGATTTAACCATCATACTTATTATAAAATATGACAGCAAATTATATACAATTTTTATATAGATTTAAATATTTCATGATGATATCATATATATATGTGTATATATATATATATATATATATATATATATATATATATATATATATATATATATATATATATATATATATATATATATATATATATATATATATATATATATATATTGTATGTATAATTATAACATTAATCAAATTATTAATTACTATTTATAATAAATTAAGCAGACCCCAAATAATTCATATAAGGAAAGGAAGATGATGATAATGATTAATTGTTATTAACACTAAATTTATTAATTACCCTTTGTACATGTGGGGAACTGAAATTTTCCTCCTTTGTTTGTTTATTTTCAATTGTATTGTATTTCAGCAAATTTTCTGGACTTGCATATACTGCCAGTCCAGGCACAAGGTAATCACGATAAGCTATCATTGATCTTAGAGTGAGTACATCACCTTTATTCCCGATACCTAAAAAATAATAATTTTGCCTATTATGTTAATTTGGTAACATTTAAAGTTCAGAGTGTATTTTTAAATATTGTTAAAAATGCTATTACAATAAAGATAAAATTTGTTACATAATTCTTGATTAAGGGTTAATTACCATACAAACATACCATCGACAAATTGTTTTAGGATCACCTTCACCTCTGGTTTCTTTTTAACATTTGTATCTTCCACTAAGTCATAAATAAAGTGTTTAGCCTTCATTTTAGCCACTTTAGCACCTTTTTTATGCAATGGAGGAGGGAATTTTCTTTTTAAAATAAATGTGTTCTGTAACAATAAAACAAACAATTTAAAATGCAATGAACCAACATCCACTTATGTTGAAGTGCATAAATGTTAAATAATTTCTAACAGATAAGTAGGTAATATTTTTTGAAACAGTGTTAAGTAAACAGTAGTAATAGTTAGCAATACACATTATTATTTATTGCACTTTATAGATAATTAACTGCATTTCATCTGACCAGGATATACTGATGAGTTGTACAAGAATTAAGAGGATGTTATAAATTAAGTATATGGATAAGGATTTAAGAATAGATGTATGGACAGTGTGAATAACAATATGGTCAGAGGGGAGAGGGACTGTTAATAATGGAGTTTAACAGAACCGCTGCTAATATAACTTATCAGGTTGACTTTCATACAGTCCCTCCTGGAAATCTTTATGGTTGATTCTTGTGGAATTCATTACAATGGGCTGACTTGATTTCATGTTCACCTATCATTCCTTATTGGTGCCTCTCATGTTAATATCGATAACGTAGGCAAGGTTACTATTTCATTCTCATTTATTAAAGAGAGAATATGGGCCGCAAGGGATTGACTTTCCTAGCCATGTCATCACTAATACTGTTTAAATAAAAGAAAAAATACGCCATAATAAGGAAAAATATGAAAGTAATTGTCAAATTTAAAATTAACCTCTAAAATCGCTGTACCTTCTACTCAGATATTGTTTTCTAAAACCAATTCCTATAAATCCACTTCGAATAATTTAAAATCGAACTCACCCTCGTTTGTTGTGTTATTAATTGCTGTCCTGATGCAAGAGCTTTAGAGAAAAACGAGGAGATTCCATACATTTTGAATATATTTATTGGTAGACAGCTATGCTAAAACTGCATAAATTGTATTTAAGTGATTAGTAACTATAAACATACGTAATAAGTAAAATTCTTCATCTACTTATTTTATGAACTTTACATAAGTAAAATATAAGAAATAGGTAAATAAAGACTAGGTAATGAATTCACAACATGGTTCAAATTTCTGAATTCTGACGTAAAAAATAAAATGTTTTTATTTTTTTAACGACCACCATAGACGATAAATTAAGCAGTAGTCCTAACGACTGTATTCAAAACCTGTTTAACACTTACTTAACTTAATCCTCAAAGTAGTTGAAGTATAAGTAAAATTAGTTACTAACTTCACAAATTAAATAGTAATAAATGACTGTTAATTTAAATAAATATTTAGTAATAGAACAAGTACTTGATATAAATAAAATATTAACAACAGCCGTTACTACGCCTCTACAGAGTGATTAAGGAATTAAAGTGATAATTGCATTCAGTGTATTATCTACTATTTGATTATAGATATTACTTTTTTAGTGAAAAATGCATTTAATCCATCTAACGAGTAGAAAGTAATCGTGCTACAAGAATACAATTTTAAATCATATTACATCGATCCATTAATAAATACCTCTAAAATATATTGATATACCGATATTTTTTCAATGACCTCATGGTTGTCACTACATCAGTGTTATCAACCCTACTGTTTTAACAGTAGATTTGTTGTTTTCATATTAATGCCCCTGTTTTATATTTCAGTCCTAATTTTTACTGTATTTCAATTAGGTTCAACTCCACCTGTTAAACTATGCAAATCGGAACCAGATAAAAAATGGCAAATGTTAAGAAATATCAATTTATCTTATGGTTGAAACACAATTGCCGATATTATCGATTTTTGGAAACATGTACACGAATTAAAAAATGGAGATGAATCTCAAGCATTTGGCATATTGTGTGAATTGGTGAAGAAACTTTTGTGCCTAACATATAGCAACGCCCCCGTGGAAAGTAGGAGTGTTCGATATATATCGATATAAAAAAATATCGATATAGTGAATCGATTTGATAATATCAAATAACCAAATATTGAAAAAAAAAATCGATATGTTTTATTTGATACAAAAATCGTCTTGAATACTTGATCTGATTTGGTATTACTCTGTGGTAAGCTTACATTATGATGTAACATTATGATTTGGAGTGGTAGTTGCCTTTGTGGCAGCTGCACAAATAGGACCGCTCCACCGGCGAAGTGCCATCCTCTTACAGAATATCGTCGTGAAATAACAGTACTGCCGTGTTTCGTTCGGTAAGTGAGAGTTCCAGAAGCCCAAAGCCCTAACCTTGGCTTGTTCTAATGCCGTAAGTAAAATTAAAGAGATGGTCAGATCAAATTGACAAGAGGATTTATGTGCTGCTGTGGGATCAAATTCTGATTGTTCATCAGACAAACTTTCTCAGACAGAGTTTAGTCTCTGGAGTGATCATCACAAATTAGTTCAGTGGAATTGGAAAACCAATAAAACTGACGAAAGCCTTTCAGATGAGATACGCTTTATTTAAGGGCTTCAGGTAGTAGATTTAATGAAAATCCTTTGGAAGTATAGATGGATTACAAGGTACAGCTTTGTTCCATCTGAAAGGCTTTTTTCAAAGGCCGCGCAGGTTTTAACATAACAAAGAAATCGACTGCAAGCTAAACGAGGCAATAAAATTTTATTTATGCAAGGGTTAAATAAGAAATATTGGGATCTTTAAATATTTTTTTTTTTAAATTAAAGTTGATTGAAATATTTAATTCTCTACCATTAATTAACTTTTATCTTTCTTTTTTTGATTAATAATTGAATATTATATAGGATATATCAAAAAAATATCGATATTTTGAAACGTTATCGCATAATATCGATACGACAATTTGATTTATAATATCGAAAAAAATATCGATATATATTTCAGATGACATCCCTAGTGGAAAGCTTATTTTCAGCTATAAATATTATTAAAACTAAATTACGCAACAGAATATCGACTATTAAAAGGGTATTGCTATTCATTTGAAGGTACGGAAAGAGACATGAAGAAATTTAATAAATATATGTATGATTTAAAAAAGGAAAATATATATGAAAATGCTGAGGCAATTGAAAATGAACGTGGAAAATAATTTTACTTTTATTTTTTAAATTATATTGTGATTATTAATATAACAATGTATGTGAGTCCTGGTAACTAAGAAAATTAATTATTGTTTTAATTATATGAGTAAAGTATGAAATATGCCATTTTTACTTTACCTACTGGTTTCTCCTGTTTTTTATTGGCAAGCTATTGTTTTTTCTTTTTTTGAGGGGGGAAGTTGAACTGAGCGGGCGATTTAAATTTTCTCATTTTTTATTTTCAATTTTATTTTTAAATATTTTGTATATTTGTATATTAAGTACTTTTTGTAGACAGTTTGTAATATATAGCAAAGAAAATGAGTGTAAGTAGCGACGGGGGAGACCCCGTCGACATTGGAAGGAAAAGAAAAGGTCAGGCAAAGAAACGTAAATTAGCATTTAATGATTCAGGACTTTCTGATAATTATAAAATGTACACCAAACCAAATTACAAGAGACAGTTCCCAGAAAATCACAGTGTTGATTGTGTAGTATATGTAGAATCAACGGAAGACGAAAAATTAGGGAATAAAAATCCTATGACTTTGACTAAACTATTCACAGAAAATGTAAAGGGTATCGTAGGAGTTCATCGAGTGAACGCCTATAAAATTGGCATCACGTTCAGGAAACCGGCACCAGCAAATAATTTTCTTAAAATGGACCATTTTTTGAATAAAAATAAATTTCGAGCTTTTGTACCCGCATATTTATCAGAAAAAACCGGCGTTATTCGATATGTACCGACAGATATGTCCAATGAAGATATATATAAAAATATTAGCTGTGACGCAGAAGTAATTTCTATTAAACGTTTTATGAGAAAAGTAGATGGGATCCTTACACCTTTAGGTACAGTTGCTGTCACATTTGCAGCAACAACATTGCCACAATATGTCTACATTCAGTTGTTCAGATATCCTGTGCATACTTACATTCCACCATTAGTTCAATGTTTCAAATGTCTAAAATTTAACCATTCAGCCAAAGTTTGCCGAGCCGTACAGATGTGCTCATCGTGTGCTGGTCAGCACTCGTATAAAGAATGTGATGTTGACACGATAATGTGTATTAATTGTGGTGGCAATCATCTAGCTATTTCTAGGAATTGTCCCATTAAAAGGAAGAAAATGGAAGAGAAGAGGAACAAGTATCTCAATCTTAGTTATGCCACTGTTGTGAGTATACCTTCAAATGTTTCAGAGTCAAAAAATTTTCCAAATCTGGAAAAATCCAGTAATGTATATAGCTCTCAGTTAAATTCAAATGTAAATAAATCCGAATTAAATAAAGATGAAATTGTAAATAATGATATTATAATTAATGCTCTCGTTAAATCTCTTGTTGCTCTTGGGAACAACAATGAGAAAATGTCAATAACTCATAAGAAAATTAAAGAAATATTATTGTCTAATTTAACTTAGTTTTATGGATACATATATAAACATAGCACAATTTAACATACAAAGCTTACAGAGTAAAAAAGTTCTGTTACAAAAATATCTTACTGAACAAAATATTGATATATGCTTACTTAATGAGACATGGTTTAAAAGTAATAGTAAAATTCCTAGGTTTGCATCATATAATTTTATTTTCAAAAATTCTACAAATCCACACAACGGAATTGGTATATTAATTAAGAAAAATTTTAAATATAATATTATTAATACTACTTTCTTTGAAGCTGTTCAAAATTTATGCATCTCAATAGAAACATCTATTGGTAAATTACATATTCTGTGTGTATATTGTCCCCCTAGTGGAAAGTTTCACACCAATAAAATTAAAAAAGTACTTCTGGATACTCCTAAACCATGTCTCATTATGGGTGATTTCAACGCACATCATATTTTGTTTGGTTGTAACACAAACAATAGTAGAGGTAATATTATGTTCAGTCTTATAGATGAATTCAATTTATATGTGTTGAACGATGGTAGTCCGACTACTGTTCCAGTCTCAAACAGGCAAGCATCAGCAATAGATTTAGCTTTAGTTAGTCCTTCAATGTCTCCTCTTTGTGAGTGGAAAGTCCATGATGACCCGATGGGCAGTTATCATTATCCGACTCAGGTACGTGTAAATGTGAAGCCATCAATATATGAAGTTAGACCTGTGGAAGACAAATATTTATATAATAAAGCAGATTGGTCTAAATATTACAGTTTATCTGAAATTAGTTTTTCTCACTTAGACATTTATAACAGTACTGAACCTTTACAGTTATATAATGATTTTGTATATATTTTATATAATATAAGAGATAAGACAGTTCCTAAACAAAAGTTAAAACAATCTTTCCAATTTTTGAGAAAACCAGCTCCTTGGTGGAATGACATTTGTGATGATGCTGTTCAAAAGTCTAAAGAAGCCCTGAGACAGTACAGAAATTCTCCATCAATTTCTAATTTCATAAATTACAAAAAAGTTGATGCTAAAAAGAAAAGAATTCTAAGGGAACAACGCACAGAGTCATGGCATCAGTTGTGCACCAGTTTCAATAGAACAACACCTATTTCTAGAATATGGAGTTACATCAAAAGGTTTAAAAGATTAGATAATACTTCAAATAGAAACCCAAATGATGAATGGATACCAGAGTTTTTAGACTCATTGGCAGCATCATCACATTTACAAAATGATATAACAGATATTTTGAATCTGTCTGAAGAAAATGCTAGTAACTCATTTATTAATAAACCCTTTACATTACATGAGTTCCACATTTCACTAAAAAGTCGGAAAGATACAGCTCCAGGGTTGGATGGTATAACATATTTTTTAATTAAACATTTACATCCTAATGCAAAGAAAATATTATTAGATATATATAATAAACTTTGGGAATATTCAATTATACCAGAATCTTGGAAAACCCAGTGTGTTATCCCTATTCTTAAACCCAATAAACCTGTAAATTGTGCATCATCATATAGACCTATCTCCTTATCTTCATGTTTAGGTAAACTCTTTGAAAACATGTTAAAATTTCGTTTGGACTACTATGCTGAATCACAAGATAAGTTGCCAAACATACAGTTTGGATTCAGAAAGGGCAGAAGTTGTTCTGAAAGCTTTGTATCATTAATATCTGTGTTAAAAAAAGCAAAATTAAGTCACTCTAATGTAGTATGTGTATTCTTAGATGTTAAAGGTGCTTTTGACAATGTGAATATAGAATGTTTAATTCATGTGTTGCATAACTTGGGTTTGCCAAGTAAAACATTAAAGTGGCTTTTTAGTTTTTTAAATAATAGAACTGTTTTTGTTAAATATAATAACATTTTACATGGACCAAAAAATGTTAACAAAGGGACTATGCAAGGGGCCACATTGTCTCCTTTATTGTATAGTTTGTACACATCGGAGATCCTCAACTATGTGGATAATTCAAAAGTTAATATTCTTCAGTTTGCTGATGACCTGCTTTTATATAGTGAAGATCAAAATTTAAATATGGCCATTAACAACATTAATTCTGCATTATTTCAGCTTCATAATTACTATAGCAATTTTTTAAAATTAGAAATCAGTTCAGAGAAAAGCTCAGTTTTGGTATTTAGTAGAGAGAGAGATCTATCTGTATTATCCAGAGTGAAAGTTTTATATAACAATAAAGTAATCCCAATTGTTAATCATCATAAATTTTTAGGTGTAGTATTAGATGACAAATTAAAATTTGATAAACACATTAACTATATCTCCCAAAATGCAATGAAAAGTGTAAATGTTTTGAGATGTCTGGCTGGAACTTTTTGGGGTTCTGACCCTAAAACTCTAAATTTGCTATATAAAAGTATTGTTAGGAGTCATTTTGATTATAGTAGTTTGGCTTATATGAATGCTAGCACCACATTGTTGAGGAGACTCGATGTGATACAGAATATGAGTTTAAGAATAATTTGTGGAGCCATGCGCTCCACTCCTATTAATTCTATGGAGATTGAAAATTGCATACCTCCATTATCCCTCCGACGTTTACATTTGGCTCAACGTTTCTGTTTGAAGGAATTGTCTTTCAATAAAAATATGGTCCTTAATAATATTATATATCCAGTAGAATTTTCTTCTGTTGTATCCTCCAATATCTCAGCTTCCAGCATTGTTTCTAACCCCTTGCCTGAAATTCCAATCATAATGTTAAATGTTAAAAATACAGCAAATCATATTTATGTAAATGCTAAATGGCCAATGTACAAATGTCCTTACAATTCATTGCTTAACTATCTAGATATTAAATGTTATATAGACTTAGTACATAACAAATTTGATTTTCTTGAATTTTTGAATAAGAAATCACATTTCTATGTAATCTATACTGATGGTTCTAAAAGTGCAAACAGTGTTAGGGCAGCATATTATGATCCACAAAAGAAACTCACAAAATGTATTAAATTGGAAGAAAATTGTAGTATCTTTACAGCTGAAAGTTATGCTATTCTAAGTGCTTTAATATTTGTAAATAACTTTGTAAATAATGTAAATATATTAATAGTTTCTGATTCCAAGAGTGTATTGGAATCTTTATGTAATTGTAATTACTCATATAAGCAAAATTATTTACTTTATGAAATTAAAGATCTGTTGCGAACATTGAGTCAGAGTAAAAACATAGAATTTGTGTGGGTACCCTCGCACAGTGGCATACTAGGGAATGAAATTGTGGATCGAGCAGCTAGTCGAGAACACGATGAGGATCACTCGGAAATGTTGAAAGTTCCGTTCACAGATTATTACCGACGACTTAAAAGTAATTTATCAAAAATATGGAAAGACCATTGGGATATAACAACTGAAACTAAAGGTAAATGGTATGCTGAGTTACAGAGAGACTTACCAATTAAACCTTGGTATAGCAAATTTAAATACTGCGGCAGGAAGTTTATTACGATCATCAATCGTCTTCGTTTCGGGCATTGCTTAGTTCCAGTTCACCTCAACAGACTCAATATTATTAGTGACAATAAGTGTAAATACTGTTTTCAAGACAATGCAGGCATAAAACACATTATATTTGACTGTCAAAATTTCAACATTCAACGGCTGATACTTGTTAGTGATATTAATGACATTGCGAAGGAACATTCACAATGCGTTCCCCGCCGCGTTCAAGATTTATTATCCAACGAAGCTTATTTTACGTCTGTTTTTAACTTCATTACTAATACTGTAGATAAAGTTTAAGAATTTTTTATGTTATCAATATTGTTAATTGCGTTTATATAGTAATTTGTTCTACATTCCTTTTTTTGTAAATATCATTTATGTCTGCGACTGAAGGACTTGTATCCATGGTCATGAATAAATTAAAAAAAAAAAAAAAAATCTTTTTTTGAGGTTGGCAACACTGCACTAAATTCAGATATAGAGATAGTTTCTCTAATCTGTGGAATTATCGCCTTCGTTTATGATTGCTGTTTTGTTATATTTTGTATTTATTATATTTAATAATTAATTTTGATATTATTCTCCGAAAAGTCTGCTCAAAAGTTTAATATACAGTAAACTGAGATGGATGATGAATCTAGTTCAGATTTACATGTAAGTGTACATCTAATTAAGCATAAGTCAGGTTATGAAGTATTTCAATTTATGTTTGTACTTTTTTTCAATGAAATTCAGTTAATAAAATCTATTATAATGTTTTCAGAAATGTTTGTCAGAGGGGCCAATGGATACTGATGAAGGACCACTGATTAACGAAAACTCAAATGGATTGTCTCATTTACTAACGGAAGGCGAGTTCAACAGCGTGGACGCGGTGGTGGTGGACGAGTCGTCGGCCTCCAATCAAGGTTTCCTCAATGCGGTCGAGCTGTCTGCGGGTAGCGTGGGGGACTATTTGGATCAGAATACAGAAGGATTTAACACACACTCTTTTGATGTGGGGGACAACGCGGTTACCTTCCCTAGCGAGTCTCTGACCGTGCTCTCTGACAGCGACTCGTTGCTTTATGACAATGTCTATAAAGTGGCCTCTGATACTGATGGTGATGTTACAGAGAGTCAGAAGGCGAAGATGGATACTGATTATGAGCTTCAGAATGCTAGTGAAACATCAAATGTTGATTTTCCATCCATAATGGAGACAAATGCTGCACGATCAGGTGACACCATTGAAGTGACTGCTAAAGAAGCTGCTAAGCAGTTATGTGACTCAAATACCATTGACAAAGCACCAGATGTGGATGATAAAATAGTCGGGTTACAAATTAATAAGGTATAGTATGTCTTGGAATATTGCTTAGTTGGCTTACTAAAGGTTATTAAAAACATATATCTTTGGTTATAAGTACATAATTTCATTATGGATTTGTAAGGGATTAATAATGTATATTTATTGATTGATGTCTTTTCTGTTTTGAGAAATGCATTTTATTAATCTCTTTCTAAGTTCATTTTAGTAATCAAAGGTAAAATATTTTAGGTTGAAAATCTAAGAGATATTGAAGTAACTATTTTAAATACACGGAAAGGCATAGACACATCTGAGGTACGTTGTCTTTTTTTTTTAAGTATGTTTAAAATTTAATTAACATTGTTGTTTTAAATTATTCTACCTTATTCATTAACATAGGGAATAATTCTGCGGCACCATTATTCTATACCTATTTCTAAAATTAAAATTTCAATTTGAAGACAGCAAAATTTTTATTCTAAGGAACAATAGGATTTAAATTACTAATAAATTTAAGTCAAATTTGTTATAAATTTTGCTTGTGATGGTCCATAAAACAAAAATCTCATGAAATCAAAATATTAGGTTAGGAGATAAAGTTTAGAGAAATGGAAACTCATGGATTGGACCCCATTGTCTATAGTCAATTGGAACATTTTATTCATATAAAGTCCATGCCAGGAAGTGTGTTTTAATTGGAACGTGTTTTAAACTGATATTCTTGTAGCCAGTAAAAATATTAATCTTTTACTAAATTTTCATGTCAAGTCTATATTAAAATATTTGATATATAAAGTCTACTTGAATATATTCCCTACCATATCAGTCTCTCTGAGAGATGTCATGCCTATGAATTATCTTTTGTTAATTAAAAAAAAGCATATTTTAAAATTCACTACATTCATTATTTTAATTATTATGGCATTTGAGGTAATTCCTGATGGGCATTGAAACAAAACCCTAGCTGCTATTCTTATAATTTTTCTAGCATAACTATTTTAAGGCAATAAAAGCAAGTAATTCGAATGTGGTAATCACACACTGTGATCCTTTATGGTTTTACAGCATGAATGAGCCAGCTCTACTGGAGAAATACCACATCCTCCTAAAATATCGGTGCTAAGTGGTTGAATTTTCAATACTACTGCAATCTGCATGATGAGTGGGGAAGTGCGGATGCTCATCATTCTATTCCTAATATACTTTACTTGCTTTATATCACATGATTGTGTATAAAAATAATTTATTAGTTTTAAAATTTTTTATATGTGTATCAATAAAATAAATAATTTTAATATGTCAGGCTGATACTGCTGCACAACTGAAGGAGAAAAATACTTCATTATCTGCAGAAGAAAGTGCCTCAAAAATTGCAGAGAAAACTGTTCCAACATCTCAAAGGGAAAGTGTACCAATTGTGCAAGAAAGTGCTCGAAAACCCTTAGAAAGAAATGCCCTACTAGATGCAGAAAATAGTACATCACTAGCAGCAAAAAAGTCTGTCAAGATTACAGAGCAGAGTGTGAAATTAGATAAAGTTCCTAGTGCACAACCTCCTGATGAAAGTTCAATGGAAGATAGTGAGTTATTAAAGAGAGATGACAAGGTAATTTTAATAGTTGTTATTAAAAAATATATTTTCAGCCTGTTTTTTTATTGTTTTTAGTCATTTAAGATTAAAATAGACAAAAAATAATAGTGTTCCATTGCATAACCAATTAATACCATTTGTTTATTTAATGCAGTTATTCTGATAAAAAGACAGGCCATGATTGCTAACTAACTGTGCCAGATATAGACAAACAGGTAATTTATATTTTATTTATATTTTCTAATAAGGTTGGTGGTGCAGAAGAAACTGAGGTAGTCTCCGAAGATGAATTACCCACAGTAGAAAAACCAAGTGTGAAGGATGCTGAGAATGTGTCAGATGATGAATTACCTGGCCCTAAACCTGCTGAGTTACCAGCTGACACAGAAGTAAATGTTTTGAGGTTTATCAAATTCAAAAAATGGAGTATATTCTGAAGCACCAATTTTGATATCTCTTTCAATTTGGTATTATAGCAAAACAAAAAATGAGCAGTATAGTTTTTTTAGTAAAATTGCATCAGAACTGCTTTACATTATAAGTTTAGGCAAAATGGTAGTTTCTCTGTCTATTATAGGCTCTATCTAGCTATATAAAATAGATAATTATTTAATTAAATATATTTGTCATGCTATAAATATTGTCTTTAAATTTTTTGTATATATATGTGTGTTATATTAAATCTATTACTGGGTGTTGTAGGTTGTGTCTGAGGATGAATTGCCAGCTTCTAAGAAAGACTCTAAAGAGTCTCGAAAACGCAAACCTGATGAAGAAAGGGATGGATATGATCCTGGATCACCGACATCAGAAAGTGAATCTGCTAGCAAGAAACAAGCTATTGCTAAGGTGAGACCTGAAAGTATTAGAACATGAAAAGAATTTCATTAATAATATTTAATTAATTGTGGAATTTATATGATGGAATAGTGTGCTGTCTTGTTTACAGTCTAATGGGCAAGAAAGTACTTTCTAATTTTAGTTTTCTTTTAGTCATTAGACATTACACTGGGGAGGTGCCACAATTTATTCGATAATAGTTACCACTTTTCATTGGATGGTTTATCAATTTGGCCAAATACTAAATATAATAATAAAAAAAGTATCTAATTGTAATATTTTTGTTTTTTGCAAAACTTGTGTATTGTTATAAAAATATGTACTTATTAACAAAAATTTTATGTGAAAATTTATATTTTTAGAATGGCGAAAGTAAACCTATTCCTGCTGAGAAGAGATCATCAATTGATGAAAAACCTAAAAAGAAAACCCTACCTGAACTGGACAAGTACTGGAAGGTTGTTAATGACGACCCAACTGATTTCACTGGCTGGACATATTTGCTGCAGTACGTCGACCAAGAGGTTATAATCATCTCTACATTATTGACTATTAAATGTTTTTAATATTTAGTGGTAATTGTGTAAATTAATTTAGAAAAATGTGTGATGAAAAACATTGCTAATCTCATTTGTTTTATGAAACAATGGGAACTGAATCTTAAATGTCGATCTGCAAGGGCCAACTGATATGAACCATATTAATAATAGTAATAAAAACAATTTTAACATCTTGATTGACGAGATTATTGTTTGGCAGAGCGACGTAGAGGCGGCGCGCGAGGCGTATGACGCGTTTTTGTCTCACTACCCGTATTGCTACGGCTACTGGCGCAAATACGCCGATTATGAGAAACGTAAAGGAAGTAAAAAGAAGTGTCTCGAGGTGAGTACTGCCCAAGTCAAATTGATACATTATTTATTAATTAAATGATATGGTGAGTTGGTAAATACTTAAACACGTGATTGATGATTTTTATTGCAATGTGTCTTAACACTTGGATATTGAATTGATTTAGTCATAACTAGCATTTTGCAATTATTTTTTTTCCCAACAGTGCGTCGAGGTCCACGATGTTCGTAAGGCAAAGTCGTCCGTTCGCACCGGAGAGTTGTTACCGTCACATAATTTTGTTTGTAGTGGTTCATTGTTTGTGGTGTATACATTATATTTAATGCATATATTAATGATACTATGTACACGCATGATTTATTGTAATACTTTATCATGTATATTATTTAAGTACGTGAATAATGGTGAATATATTTAAGATAATGTTAACTAATAATCCATGGCACATGGAGCGCAGCCGTTCTTCATATTTAGCCATACAATGGCGTTAGGAAGTGAAGACGCCGAAGTGAAGACAGCTCCGTCGGCGCGCCGGGTGCGAACAGGTGTAATATGCCCAGCCAAACATTTTATATTTAATAGATACAAGTGAGAGGTTGTTAGTTCGCTGGCCAACGTTCCGAGCCTTCTAACGCTCAACCTCCCGCTTATTTGTATACTGAATTATATGAGACATACAATGCTATTTATTATTCCCTTGCTTCATAGTGTTGCCATAACAACGGCAACGCTTGGCCTCACGCGGACCATGTTGTGATCTTTGAACTTGTATTTCAGGTTTTGGAAAGAGGACTCAAAGCTATACCATTATCAGTTGATTTATGGATACACTATCTTAATCATATTAAGGCTACCAGAACTGATGACCATAGCTTTATAAGATCACAGTATGAACGAGCTATAGGTAAGTACAATAATTGTCTTAGATGAAAATCTATTAATACTGATAGCTTTTCAATCTTAATTTCATATTTTGTAATTTTACAGATGCATGTGGTTTGGAATTTCGATCGGATCGACTTTGGGAATCGTACATCAAGTGGGAAGCGGAGAATGGACCTGCTCTTAATGTTACCAATATTTACGATCGTTTATTGGCTACACCGACGTTGGGATATACTTCGCACTTTGATAAGTTTGTATTTTATTTTTAATAAAGTAGCTGTATCCTACGGTTTTGCCCGCGTGAATTAGTATATAAAGATATGAGGATAATAGGTAAGGACATGAAAATCCTGGCGTAAAATTGGCCGGTTACTGAGCTAGGTTAGTAGAGAGAAGTCGTTATGTTCTTAGAGTTTGGAGTAGGTATAATACAAAATACTTGGGTAGAAATTTGTTTCCAAAATTACAGCTGTCTCTGTTAATGGAAATTGAAATTGGAATCTTATTTACGCAGAACGTCATGCACAATAGTGTTAATGGCTATGTTTTGTGATCGCCTATTTTGTTAATATACAAAACTTTGAAATATACAATAGTTTAATTAACGGTGACATAGGAGAAATACAGGCTATTTTTTTGTATTAATCACTAGTTAATGTGAGAGAACATCATATATTGGAATTTTTAAGTATTGATATGGGAATGATGAAATAACATATATGTATATATAGTTTTCAGGAGCATGTGATGTCGGAGCCAGTGACGGGCGCTGTGAGCAGCGCGGAGCTGGTGCGGCTGCGGGCCGACGTGCGCCACGCCGCGCCCGCGCAGCCGCAGCTCGACTTGCCGCCCGGCGAGGACGAGCCGCTCGACCACATCGTTAGTACCCACCACTTACTACAGACGCCCATCACTCGTTACATACATTCCACAACTTCATATATAAGAATACCCCACGGGGACTGCACTGATACCCTGCATATACACATATTACCAAGTACTTCCATACAACAAAAGTCGATTGCTTGGGTACCTCTGTCCCATTCGTGTTTCAACCGTGAAGCAGTTGTCTTTGCATGGCTGTGTTTCGATTTGAAGCGTGGGATATGGCGTGAATTTACTGGGTACAGAGGAATAACACCTGAGTCCTCAGGAATGGCAACGCATGGGGGTTATCATGGGCAAAACAGTATACTCTGTTATGTCCATGGTACTGCTCATGTCTATAGGCGACAGTTACCATTTTCCATCGGGTGGGCTGTCAGCTTGTTTGCCATTCTAAGTTGTATAAAAAAAAAAACTTTCGCTCTTCACATCACACTTACACACTAGCTTCTTTATGTTTTGTATTCAAACATTGCTCATAACAAAAAATAATTAATTGACGTAGATGATACAACTCACTTCCTAGAAGCGACAGTGCGTAAGGGGTTACAGCTGTTGTGAATATATTATCGTATATTGTGTGACGTCCATGGTGTATATTTATATCTATAATATAAACTGTTATCAATTTCTAACAGACTTTGTATTAGTTGGTTTGACATTCTCAGTAATATAATATAGGTTATGTGAGTGTAACCCTGTTTGTTTGACTGATTTTCGCGACTGAAATACAGAACTGATTATTATTTATTTAAATGTATTTAAAATTTGAATGTGATGACGATTAATGGTATAAAATGGACTTGATGTATAATGTGAACTATCTGTGTAACTACATATGTTTGTATGCCGTACAGGCTAAACATGTCGAACGATATTATATTGTCAACATCTGCATGTATTTATACGCATGTTTTACAAATAAATAAATCTTGAATCTTGAGTTTGGTATAATTAAGAAATAGAGGAGATTTGTTTTTTACAAATCTAAATACACATACAAATATCTTTATTGTGGATCATAGATCAGGTTAAGTTAATATTACATCAGTTAAACAGTATCTCCAAGTCTTGCTACATAAGCATACGATATATTAGCTACATGCATTATTCAAAACAATAGAAAGAACACAAAACAAAACAAATTAAAATGGGCCAATATTTACAAATTAATTCTGACAAATTAATTATTTCTTATTCATGTTTAACGTTAATCAATTAATTTAAGCTGTTATACCATTTATTAATTAACATGTCATGAAGGTTTTTTTAAAACACTTGGTTCAGTCCAATCTCGTATAATAATATGTTTAGGTAATTTATTATAAATTATTGGAGCTTTACAAAATATACAATCTTTCATAAGTTATGCTATGTAGAAACATGCCATCAAATTTCAATATTAGTTTTTATAAAATTGACACACTAATAAGTATACAAACAAGGAATTGCTAATACTCTTAGTTTCAATTATTTAAAATGTGGCATGCATGTATCCCCCCGTAACAAATTACAAGTGACGTGGCAAGTTGTTATATATTGTTTTTTTTTTTTTATACAACTTAGAACGGCAAACAAGCTGACGGCCCACCTGATGGAAAGTGGTAACCGTCGCCTATTGACATGAGCAGTTCCATGGACATAACAGAGTATACTGGTTTCGCCCATGATACCCCCCATGCGTTGCCATTCCTGAGGACTCAGGTGTTATTCCTCCGTACCCCGTAAATTCATGCCATATCCCACCCTTCAAACCGAAACACAGCCATGCAAACACAACTGCTTTACGGTTGAAACACGAATGGGACAGAGGTACCCAAGCAATCGACTTTTGCACAAAGTCTCCCTCTGGTAAATTATTATTATTTATTATTTATTTATTATGATTATTTGATAAGTATCTTTTTAATGTATCCCCAGGCTTCCGAGGAAGAAGCACAGGCGATCAAAGAACGTATAATCGCCGCTCGTCGCAAGGTACACAAAGCAACCGGCGAACAAGTGGCTGCTAGGTGGTCCTTCGAGGAGGGCGTAAGTTGTGACGACAATTATGTAATTTGCAAAATTGATGTGATGCAAATATTTTCTTGACTCAAAATTTTGGTTAATTATTTTCATTATGTACAGTATTGCTTTATAAACTCAATTTCTTTTTCACTCCACTGTTTGTGAGTTAAGCTCCTGAGAATGACATCTCGAACCAGTGTTGTGTATAAATAATAAAGTATTTTATAGTAAAAAAAAAACCGGAACTAAGTAAAGTATTTTAAATTATATCATATAATCGGTACAATTGTTTTTCTTAGATCATAACCAAATACTCAATATCCAACAATTCAACAATCAAATTCTGTAATGTATATATGTTTATGAATGCGTACTCATTCTTTGATTCAATCTCTTAAAGAAAAATAGTCAAAATGGGACTCAATATTTACTTTATTAATTAATGTATTCTACAGATCAAGCGTCCATACTTCCATGTGAAGCCCTTGGAGAGATGTCAGCTAAAAAACTGGAAGGCGTACCTAGAGTGGGAGAAACAGCATGGTTCGCTAAAGCGTGCCTTAGTGTTACACGAACGGTGCCTTATAGCCTGTGCACTTTATGAAGAGTTCTGGATGCGGGTATGAAGTGTTTTTAATTTGATATTTAATACAATATGGATTAGCGAACAAGCTAACGGGCCATTAGATGGAAAGTGGTAACTGTCGCCTATAGACATGACACATAGACATAACAGAATACTGTGACGCTCCTCATATCTATCAACTAGTACTAATGATTGTTGTGCTTATATATCCTATAATTACTGTATCTTCAAATCGAAATAGTTATGTACACACTGCTACCTTGCAGGAGATATTTGGATAGGGTAGAGCATTTATCAACTTATAAATTCTTATCTGGTTCACATTAGATAAAACTAGGCTGTTTGTAATGCAATTTTGATAGAATTAATGAACATAATACCTATATTTATAGGTATATACATAATCTGTCTAAAACTTTCCTGAGACTTTAATTTTTTTAAAAAATTGACTAAATGTCAATTTTTTTTTAAAAAAGATTGCTATTTATTCAGATATCGGTTCTTATTTATGTTCCTGTAGATATTCCTAGAATAAACATTTATGAAATGTTAGTCTGGCTTTATTTGGATGCGTGCTTGGTAGTTGATAAAGTTCCTGGAGGAGCGCATAGAGAGCAACCCGGAGCTGGTGAGCGTGGAGCGCGAGGTGCTGGAGCGCGCGTGCACGGTGCACCACCTCGACAAGCCCGAGCTGCACTTGCACTGGGCGCACTTCGAGGAAGCCCACGGGAACCCCGCCAAAGCCGCCGAGATCCTCGACCGGATAGAGAAGACCTGTCCCAACCTTGTGCAAATACAGTACAGGTATATTTTTCTCGCATCTACTTTGTTGCTATATATGGATAATTAAGCATTCATATAATAAACAGTATGTATTATATTTATACACTCGCGACCAAATAGACTCAACCCTTGACGGCGCACATATGCATTGATTTTACTACATTTTACACGAAAACATAATTTGTGGGAAATCTGGAATACAAATTGAGCCAAGTTTCGACATTAAGTCCCCCTCGTTTAAAGTACTAAAATTTCAGAAGTTTTAGGTATGTTATAGTTTAATAGTAATATTAGTAAATGTGGTGTATACAATATATACAAGGAGTAAAATATATTAATTTATTTTAGTTCTTGTTTTAAATTATTTTATTATTATATTTTAATTATTAGAATTAATTTGTAAGTTTGATTTAAAAGCCAAATCAAAATAAGATTAATTAACACTAAGTTTCCTTAATCACTGGGTATATATTGGAGCTACTTACACATTTGTATCTGTCTACTGCATTCAATTTTTATTATATAAGTTGTATAAATTTTAATAATTTACTATACGATTTTATTATTAAAAGTTTCGTAAGTACATAGTTTGTGTTAACTGTAAGATAAATCTTGATAACTGTAAAATTGTGTATTTGTGAATAGATTTTATATTTAAACCATTTAGTCAGCAAGACACGTAAATAAAAAAAATAAAAATAAAAAATAACAGATTCATTTTAAAAGACTAACAATCGGGTTTCTTTTCTTCTCAACTAAAATTGGTTACTGAATTGGAGTAGAAAAGAATAAAACGTGCTCTAAATGAGATATTTGAATAAATGACTTTAATTTCTGCATTTTTGAACTAACAATAAAAATAATAATAATGACCATACAGACGTGTAAACCTGGAACGTCGACGAGGTGATTACGAGAAATGCTCCCAGTTGTACGAAGGGTACATAGCGGCGGCGAAGAGCAAAGCGGTGGCGTCCGCTTTATCTATCAAATACGCGCGGTTTCTGTATCACGTGAAACGCGACGCAGCAGCCGCTGCCAAAGCGCTGGATGAAGCTATAACAAAGGACCCACTTAATCACAGGCTACACATGCAGAGGCTCGATGTAGCATTGCATACCCCTGGTACACCTTACGAAGTGTTGGAAGGTTCGTTATTAAAGTTAGATCTATGCATAATTACATAATTAATTCAATCTTATGTTGATAATATTATGATTTAAAGAACACTGGAATATAGTACTAATAATATAAAGCTGTGCCACGTTGATTTCTGCCAAGTCCATGCCATTTTCAATCAAGAGGAAGATTCTCAATTCAGTCGTACTTTTTTTGTTTGTTACCTCATAATACCCTGTCAGTTATAAACCAATATGAAAAATATATATTTTTTTATCTAAGTGTATATACTTACAGTTTGGTCCTATAGAAATTTTTATCAAAATCGATTAAGTACTTTAGTTTTTAAATCAAAATAACTGGTTTTGTAACAATTGTAGAGGTTTTTTTTTTGTGGAACACAATCTTGTGTTGTAGTAATTATAATGTTAGATATTTCAGGAAAATATACTACGAGGGTCATATCACTGCACGATGTTCAATTTTATCCATTTTCAAAAATAGCTCTGACTTACGGTATCACGTGTAAACGAACAATGAGTTACTGTGAATAAACTAAACTATGCATACTTGTTGCTAAATAATGTAACTACAAAATGAGGGTAGTTATAAAAAAAAAAACCAATGACTAACCATGTTAGGCTAAGAACTTTTCAAATGATCCTCGCATGATAAAATATATGTATATAAACAGTTTACCTCTTTATATTATGAATGTCATTTGTTAATCACATGACGATTAGTGGAATATGATTTTCGTATACATAGTAACATTTCTAAACGGCTACGTTGACAAAAGTCCAAAGTAATGTTTTGTGAGACATTTGTCGGGCGAGAATGTTGAGGGTGGCGGGCGTGCCGTGCGCAGAGCTGGTGCAGGCGTACGAGCGGCAGGAGGGCGCGGAGGCGGAGGTGAGCGCGAGCCTGGCGTGGCGGCGGCGCGAGCTGGCCGAGGAGCTGGGCCCGGCCGCCGCCGCGCGCGCCGCCGCCGCGCACGCGCGCGCGCTCGCCAAGCACCTGCGCAAGCGCGCGCGCAAGGACAAGCACGAGCCCCCGCCGCTACCCAGGTACGCGCTGCGCCGCTACCTCGTATACATGCAACCTCTTCATTCAAAACAAAGGGCCTACCATGAAATGTTTTCCGAAATTTCGGAGCCAAACGAATCAGAAATTTGATGTTAAAATTACATAATACATGCCGTTTGGAAATATTAAAAATGTTAAAATATTGTTCCTTTGGACTTTTATGATAGGATGTATGACGAACGAAATGTTAAACTCCATTTATTGATCCGATTTTGGTATAAACAAAAACACGAAACTGAGTCCGAAATTTCGGAATTTCATTTCATGGTAGACCCGCAGGTTTTATATCCACTTATGCGTGATTAGGGTTACCATAATTTTTTTTTTGATGGCTGAAAATGGAATGTTAACCCCGCCTGCGCTAACGGGATACGCTGGCGGAGCACCAGTGAAGGGTGATAGATGAGAATGAAAACAGGCCAGTTAACCCATCATGATGAATTCATCAGGAATTAACCACGATAGTTTCCAGGGAGAACCTCGAGGATGTCGACCTGGTTGGGTATATTGCTAGCAATGGGATTATCAGTCTCCATTACTAACGATCCCTTTCCTCCCAGGGTTACCATAATATACATTTATTACTCATCACATGGGAGTAATTGATAATAATATCAGAAAAAAATTAATTTCCAATTCGAATTTAAAAAATCTACTTAGTCTAGAAAACTTCTGATCTAGTTACTTGCAACACTAATAGCGCGTTGTTTTGATTTAAATAAAATGTGTCAAAATTTTGTCAGTCATGCGTTACATTAGCTGACTAAATGTCGACCTGTTTTTTTACAATTGATACTCTATTTATATGTCTAGTCTAAAATAAAACTTTTGCTTACCACCAATGAATAATTGAATTGCACTTAAGGGATTTTTTCAATAGATAATAATGAAATGGTAACCCCGTCTTCACTTCACTGTATACGCTAGCGGGGCGCCAGTGAAGGATGGCAGAGAGACTAGTAGCTTAGTCACCATTACTAATAATCATTTTCCTTAAATACAGGGATTAAGACTTGCGCCACATTTGGATACCTATTGATGCGAACTGTTACGGTTGAGCTGAACGCTTAATTATTTGGTGTGTTACAATAAGATGTAACAATTACTAAGAAAACTATCACTAAGTTCCTTAAACTGTTAATTTTAAACTATAATGCCTATTGTGTTCGATGTGTACTTACATACATTAAATTAATCAGCGCTGCTACGGAACCGTCGAAGAAGAAAGAGAGCAGTGCGGCGACGACATCAGCGACCACGCCGAGCAGCAACTCATACTACCAGACATCCGCCGCCACAGCGCAGTCATACGATCAGTCGTACGCACAGCCCTATCAGCCACCGTGGGGATACCAGCAGGCACCCGGCCCCTATCAACACCATCCCCATCCCTGGCCGCAATACCCCAACTATTACTAACACAGATATGGAGCTAAACAGACATAGATGTAGGTGGCACAACTGTGTGCTACAAAGTTTTCGCTCTTAAGTAAGCATATGCTTTTAATACAGCATATTTCTCACATTCTCACTCGAAAAAAATCGCAAGTAACTATTTTTATCTGCAATAACTTAATAACATATTTGTTACCTTTTTCTGTTAAAAATTAATTGGGAATTATAATTGTTATGATCAGTGTATCAGTCTCTATCTCGTTCTTTTTTAGTCAGTCGTTATGAACCCTCGACAGACTGCGATTTTATTTCACTTATAACGAAATGTCGCCGATAAATAACAATTAAAATGAAACCTAAACTAAAATGGCCCCTTAACAAGGCGCACATAGACTTATAAACACTTTTTGCTCATAGTTTCACTTCTGATACTGAGGTAGGCACGGCCCATCCAACCTCTTCTCCTAAATATGCCTATACACTACGCTCTTCTCTAAAAAAAAAGCTTATCTCGTGACATGTTACTTTTGAGTTAGAATGAAAAACTAAGTAAATTTTTCAAGTGTTAAGTTGTTGAGTTGATAATGACTTAGACATGATGCACATGTGCTTGCCTAAATTGATTTTTATAGCAAATATTGCAATAATATCCAGATAAAATTAACATTTTTTTCTGATCTGAGAGTGTTATAAATATCATAAAATTTGTGACATGTGTTTTTTTTAGCATAGCTAAATGATTTTTGTAATGTAATAGAAAATGTGTTATGCTCATTTCTCATAATTAAGTTCTCGTCGTCTATCTTCATCTATGTCTGGATTACTAACGCACCCACAAAATTAATATGTTGCCTTAATGAAAGTGCTCTTATACGGGCAATTTAAATTGTGAAATCGTGACCAATGTTTGCAAATTTTGATGCCACGATATCCAACAATTTACTGCTATGCCACCATAGTACTAGGTACATACGTTGCCATGCTAATTTTAAGCGACGTAGAGCAGTTTAATAATCTATTATCTTCACTAGATTTCAGAAGCAAATCTAATTTAAAAAATTACTCGTGTAAGAGCGCCTTTGTTAATATAGCTAGCTATAGGATAAAATATGTCGTAGTATATTTTTCGCTTGACTGAGCCATTTTATGGTTTGTACAAATACTTGACGCATGTGCAGCAATATTTTCAAAGAAAAAAGAATTAGATAATGGAAAGTCAATGTTTTTCCATGAAGAATGTTTATTAAAAGTAAACTTTATAATAAATCTGAGACATATAATTTGGGAAATAAAGATTTGTCACAATATTCCAATTTTATCATTTCCATCTTTCAGTCTTCAATATAACGTGTGATGCAGGGGTATATATACAGGTAAAATGTTCCACAATCACGATTATTTACAGAAAAACGATAGTAAAACCAAGATTTCGCCAGTTTGCGAGCGGAGTTACTCGTGCACTAGAGAACTCGCTCAAATTATCCAAGTAGCACGGTGAAGTTTGCGACTCTAAAGAGCCCTTAATAGAATAAATTTTGACATACCATTTTTCTAAATCTATGTCTAAAATTAAAAGTTTAATTCGATAAAACAGCGAAATCTTTAAGGACTAATATGAACTCAATATCTAATAGATTTCAGTCAAAATTATAATAAATTTAGTTTATGATAGTCCATAAAACAGTACATTAGTAAAATGCGAAACTATCAAATTAAAATAATAGGTTCATAGACAAATTTAGAGGACTGGCGCTTTAAAATCGACCCCATTGTTCATTTGTTTCTAGGCTGCAATCCTAAGATTTTTATTAGTCGCATACGTCAGCAATATTATATAATACACACGCAATTATTATATAGTGCACACGTTAATTATACATTCTATAATTTATATTGTCATTATGTCTATCAGAATTGATTAAAACATTGTAAAGGTAAAACAGTATTCAAGTGCTGGGTTCTCATAAATGCGTTACAAATTAAAAACAATATAAACTGAATACTCAAGTAAAACTATATACTAAATTACATAATCACTTCATTACGACAACAATAACTTAAATAATAAAATGTTAAATCGAGTTTTTCGATTCGGCGAATAAATATTCTTGATTACGTCACTGCACCAGATTCACTGAGGCAGAAATTATGTCTATTGTAACATCACTTGAATTCTTTTAATGGACAGTATATTACATTGTTCCATTCACTGTATTCACCACTATAGTTTTCCAACGCAAACTACAAACAACTAGCCACGTGATATAAGTAACTATAATCAAATAAACTAAGTTATTGTTCCACTTGGTTATTCTAAAACGAAAGTATACACAGGTTCGTTCTTTCATTGCGTTCTTGGCCATACTTAGCTCATTTAGAGCAACCTTCATCATGAGCATGCAGCTTTTGCCGCCTTCACAGCTGTAACATGAAAAGATATCAATCAAATTTCGTATAGTAATAAGTTACTCAAAATAAGGTTTTCCAATCGCTAAATTTGAACCAATTTTAATACTTCTTTACAAAATCCTGTACGGTTTAATCCCGTACTGGTCCGTATTAATTTTTTTCACGATTGAAGTCCCTGTTTCATCAATGTACGTACCTTCTCTTTCCTTGCGTCGCAGTTTCTTGCGGCGCCGATCGATGGCTGCAAGTTCGGCCTTCACAGAATGATACGCTTTTCGTAAGTCTGCGAGACGTGATGTCAACACGTTTATACGTGTTTGACAATCCCATGATGGGTCTGTAATTTACATATGTGAAGCAATGAATATAATATTATAAAAAAATTATATATATATTTTTTTAACATTACTATGAGTAACATTCAAGCTATCTGGTCAACAATTCAAAGCTAGTTTATAGTATTCTAACCTGTCCTTGTCTCTAATAATGTCTACTGCAAATGCAATAATATTAAAACTAAAGGCCCTGCTGCTGATTTGCTTTCGTATCAGTATTTTTCGAGTTTTCTTTATGTATTGTGCTGATGATGATCATTATTGTATTTTGACCTCTTAGTTGCCTATTACGGCAAAGAGTACTGAAACATACTCTTACTCCGTCAATAGTGACAAATAAATATACTTGGCGTAACATAAAAGTTCTAGGGGGAAAAAAGGATTGTTAGTAATGGGGTCTAACTGACCCATTGCTAGCAATACACCCTATCAGGTCGATCTCCACGCGGTTCTCCCTGGAAACCATCGTGGTTAAATCTAGTGGAATTCGTCACGATGGGCTAACTGACCTGCTTTCATCTTTACCTATCATCCCTCACTGGTGCCCCGCCAGTTTATATCAATAGCGCAAGCGGGGTTACCATTCCAATACGCGTCAGAGATCTTCATGTGTAACGGTGGTTTCTCAACATGCGAGAGTGTTACCTTCACATGAGTATAAGTAATCGATCCCATATAAGGAAGGATACGTACCTAGATCGACGTAGAAATTGTACTTGAGCGGCGGCTGATGCGGTAGCGAGTGCGCGTGCGGCGGCGCGGCGCCGTCGTCGGTGTCGCGGCGGCGGCGCGCGCGGCGGCCGCCCGCCGGCCCGCCTGGCCCCGCCGAACTCTCCGACGCCTTGCGGGACCGATTACCCGCTGAAAAGGAAATCTTGCTACAATCTGTCTTACTATACTTGGTACAGTTTAGTAAATATGGAGTCATATCTATGTTAGTTATAAAAAAAAAGTAAAAAAAAGTAAACGAGAAGAGAACATTGATTAAAACAATAAAGAATAGAAGAGGCAAAATGCTGGGCCACCTTATACGACATGACGATTTTTTTAAGAGCATAATAGAAGGAAAGATAGAGGGCAAAAGAGGAAGAGGAAGACCGAGGACTAACTACATGGGACAGATAAAGGAAACACTAGGCGTCGTGTCGTATAGGGAGATAAAGGATATGGCCTGGGATAGAGATGGCTGGAGGAAGATGCATGAATTAGTTGCACCGACAAGAGGAAACTCTTAAATGAAAAATGAAATCTATGTTAGTGCGTGCAGTGCAGTAAGAAAATTGTTTATTAAGATGTTTAATAATTGCCAATTTTAAACTGCACATTCTGGGTTGTGTCGCCGCATCATTTCAATCTTATTTTTCTTTGTTTGTTATTATACTCGTATTATTGTCTCGTGTTAATTGGCAATTGCATGTCAATTATAAATCAATTGAAATATACGTCACTACGAACTCTTACAGTATAATTTTTTTCTGCAAGATACTACACGACGTCAATTAGTTCCAAATTAAGCATTATTTTTTTTTTGTGGGTGAAAATGGTATGGTAATCCCGCCTGCGCTAACGGAATACGCTGGCGGAGCACCAGTGAAGGGTGACAGATGAGAATGAAAACAGGTCAGTTAGCTCATCATGATGAATTCATCAGGAATTGACCACGATAGTTTCCAGGGAGAACCGCGAGGATGTCGACCTGGTTGGATATAATGCTAGCAATGGGATTCTCAGTCTTCATTACTAACAATCTCTTTCCCCCTTAAGCATTATTATTGATACTAGAAAACCGATAGAAACATTTACCTTTTTTTAAGTGCGTACAATAAGTTATCTTCAATACAAATATTTACATTGTGCACAATCCTGACATTCTTTTTGTAGAAATAATGATGGATAAAATAAATATAATTTTTTTATACATATGTTTAATTTTTAAAAACTTACCAAGAGATTTATCCAAGTCCAGTAATGCATCATGAGGGCGGCTGTCGTCTTCGTCATCCTTGCGTTCTAAAGGACTGTCACGCTCTGACATTCGGCGTTCCCTGTGTGGAAATAATTGAAAATAGAATTACTTTTTTTTTAAATGCAATAGAACAATCAGAAATGTTTCTGTATAAGAATTGGTAAAAAAAAATCTAGTTTAATTCAAATAAAGTTTTAAAAATCTATTATTTTTTGCTTTATAAGGCAATAGAAAGTATCTCCTTGTACAATACAAATTTTAGGAACGATTTTTGTAGTTTTTTTTATGGGTGAAGATGGAATGGTAACCCTGCCTGCGCTATCGCCACTACACTGGCGGGGTACCAGTGAAGGGTAACAGGTGAGGATGAAGGTAGGTCAGTTGGCTCATCATTAGTGATCTATTGAACAAGAATTAACCACTATGGTTTCCAGGGGTGGTTTTAACCGCGTGGATACCTGATAGGGTATATTGCCAGCAATAGGGTTGTTAAATCTCATTATTAACAATTCCTTTCCTCCCCGATTTTTGTAGTTAGGTTAGTGTTTTTTTTTTTATACAACTTAGAATGGCAAACAAGCTGACGGCCCACCTGATGGAAAGTGATAACCATTCCTCTGTGCCCTGTAAATTCACGCCATATCCCACCCTTCAAACCGAAACACAGCCATGCAAACACAACTGCTTCACGGTTGAAACACGAATGGGACAGAGGTACCCAAGCAATCGACTTTTGTACAAATTCTAGCAATGCAGGATACCTGTGTGGCGACATGTCGAGGCTGCTGTCGGGTGTGGTGGGCGGCGTGTTGTCGAGCAGCGCGTGCCGGCGCGCCCAGCCCGCGGCCGCGCCCCCGCTCCGCCCGCGACCCCCGCGCCCCCCGCACCCCCGCCGCCGCCCCCGCCACCGCCCGCCGCTCCCGCACCCTCAGCCCCTGCTTGTCTCTCCGCGCCCCCGACACCCGCTCTCATTCCTGAACTGCACTCGCCGTGAGCCTCATCTACGCAAACATAAGTTCAATACATCATTTAAAATGTATTTTGTATGTCAACATGGTTTTAATATAGAGTATAGATGTTATTATTGGGTGGCGGGTAATTAAAGTTTTTTTTAATGGGTTATAATGAAATTGTAACCCTGCCTGCGCTATCGGTATACGCTGGCGGGGCACCAGTGAAAGTGATGGGTGAGGATGAAAGCAGGTCCGAATTCCAGTAGAATTAATTACGATAGTTTCTAGGAGAAACCGCGTGGAGGTCGACCTGATAAGGTGTATTGCTAGTAATGGGGAAATTAGACCCCATACTAACAATCCCTTTCCCCTTGGCACGTTAAGGTTTAGTTTGTATATTGTATAGTTCAGTCGAAATATACGCTTATAGAATATGCCACGTTTTATTTCGCTCGCCAAATAATACACTACAATGGTATAACATACATTTTAAATAATATACCTACATGTCTTATTATGAAAATTTGGTGAAGACCGTTGCGTGTGGAGAGTCATATATGAAGACATTAAATAGTAGATACGTAATATGTATGGAGAGGCCCTTACCTTTGGAGTGCGTATGATGCTGCGGCGCGCAAGCGAATGGCATATGTGGTCGAAGTCGAGGCGGTGCGGGTTCCGCATCTGGCGCCGGCGACCCAGGAATTGTCTCCTCGCACAGCAGCAGCGAGATATTGCTGTCCTCCTCGCCCCCCGCGCCACTGCCGCTCACACCCGATACTGATCCCGCCCCTACTACCACGGCCCCTGCTGACCCCACAACTCCTACGCCGAGGGAAGTCGTTGTTCCGCGCCCACTGCCCGCAACCACTACGCTCGCACCTGATATTTGCATTTAGTTACCGTTTACTAATTCTGTTAATAAGTGTTTTCAGCAATTACTATTGCCTATTTTGCCTTTTTTTTTATACGACTTAGAATGGCAAACAAGCTGACGGCCCACCTGATGGAAAGTGGTAACCGTCGCCCATAGACTCGAGCAGTACCATGGACATAACAGAGTATACTGTTTCCGCCCATGATACCCCCCATGCATTGCTATTCCTGAGGACTCAGGTGTTATTCCTATGTACCCTGTAAATTCACGTCATATCCCACCGTTCAAACTGAAACACAGCCATTCAAACACAACTGCTTCACGGTTGACACACGAATGGGAACGAGCTTACTTAAGGGCTTAATTTTCAGAAACTTTTTACTACTGTTTATATATTTGTAATAAGAAACGATTAAAAAAAATTTGCAAAATTTTATTTTTATATATTCACTGATTGGCATGTACATAATTACCATATGAATGAGAAATAGTAGTAGATAATTTTCATAGCTAAGACTGTACTAGATTGATTTGGAATGAATATTCAATGAACGATCGTAGACGATGAAATAAATGACGTAAACGAAAATTTAAAAATAAATTTAAAAAAAACAAAAAAAAAAAAATGCGTAATATACATACTATGTTTTCTTTCATTTTTGCATGCATCTTCGAGCATAAGAAGCGATTCACCGGCGCTCCACTCGCCAGGTGACTTCCCAGCGTGTAACGCACGGGGCAGGCGGGCCGCGCTCATGCTCGCCGCTATACTTGTCCCCAGGATCGATCCTGACACAGGCCCTGTCCCTGTCCCCGTCCCCGCGACACCCGCTGTCGTTGCCGCTTCTGAGCTGCCACTGCCGCTACCCCACTCATCCACTGATACCTTGTCGATTATTAACCTGTCGATGCAACAAATATTTTAGTTAAAAATTATGTATGGCTGGCCGGAGTATGATTTTTAACTGCGTAACCCAACTGGTAATTAATTCACGCGCAATCATTTTCTATGACGATAATGTAGAAGAAATATCGAAAATATTTTTAACTTTACTTAGGTTTTTTTTTTATACAACTTAGAATGGCAAGCAAGCTGACGGCCCACCTGATGGAAAGTGGTAACCGTCGCCTATAGACATAAGCAGACAGAAACAAGTAGGTTTCTTAAATTACAGTTTGAGTTATGTGAAATAGTCAAATATGATAATATAAAATTTGAATTGAACAAACCTTCTCCCTTCAGAGTCGTCAGAATCACTGGATTCGCTCCTGTCGTCCGCGGGGAAAGTTGGTAGCGGTATGGTGGTTGCAACTGCTACGGCTGCCGCCGACTGGTTGATCTGACTGGAGAGCTTCTGGATGGTGTCGCTGAGCACCTTGTTGTTCTTGCCTGGCGTACTCAGAGGAAGATCTGCCACGCTCTTGCGTCTCTCCAAGATGCTCAGCGGACTTTGCAGCCTGGGTGGTGTCGGCTCCTTCGGTTTTACCTTCTTCACATCTGCTGCGTCGCGCTTGATGTCAGTCAAATTCGAAGGCTCCCCAAATATAGAGTCGCCGATATTCAGTGGGCTGAATTTTCTGACAGAGTCTATTTTAATCACAGGTTTTGCTGTTTCCACTTTACTAGCGATCGTTGTTTTAAAGTCTGATGCGGTGGGAGATGATTTACCCTCCTGCTTAGCTTGTTTAGAGATATCTTTTTTAGGAGTTAAGGGACGTTCCTCAACCGGCGACGGTGACATTGAAAGTCGTTTGGCGCTATTGATTGCTTTAAGAAGTTTCTCGGCTATCTTGGGTCCTTCGGCTTGCAGTCGGAAGCCAGGCGGCGGTTCAGGTAGCACGTCGATGCGCGCTGGACTATCAGGTTCCGATTTATCTTCTTCTGTATCTATTAAGGGACTAGATGGTAGGTCTAATTTTGGTGGAACTGGTTCAGGATCCATTTTCTTTTCTATAATCACTTTAAGAGCATTCTCTTTATTAAGTTCTACGATAGGGAGAGGGAGAGAAAGTAGCTTCATAGGTTCATCTTTCTTAGGCTTCGGTTCCTCCTTTATAGGCTCTTCTATTGGCATTTCAGGAAGAGCGATTACAGCAGCAGCATTTGTAACTGGTGTGATAATATTGGTATTAGGAAGTTCTAATTTCTTTGGTGAAGGTGGTGCTTTAGTGGGTTCAGGCGAAACTTCTTTTGGTTTAGGTGTTTCTATTGTTTCATTGGTTATTTCTACTTTTATTTCATTTATAACTTCAGGTGCTTTATCTTCTTCTTTACATACAGGTTCTGGGATCTTTGGCACTTCTGTATTTGAGGGAACTGGACTTGGTTCTCGTTCTTCTTTCATTACTACATCTTCAGATTCATCTTCAGATGATTGTTCATCATCAGCGGGACTATCTGGGGAATCGTCGTCTATGAGCTGTCTAAGTTTAGAGACCTTATTCTTTTTCGAATATGTTTCTTGGTTTTTAGCTGGAGTAAATCCTTCAAATATTGGTCCCGAACTACCTTCACCTGGGAATGAATCATCATCCATAGAAAACAAATCATCTTTAGAGTCCTCCTCAGGACTCTGTCTTCCTGGAACATCACGGGATGTACCAAAATCTCTGAATGGTGATAAAGAGGGAGATCTTAAGGTAGACGGTCGAGGCCGTAATGGATCTTCAGATATTTCTTCACTCAGTGACTTTGATAATGATGATGTATACTTGCTTGGTGATATATCATCAAAAATACGGTGAGTCCGTTTCTTTTTCTCATCATGCAGTTCTATTTCGAATGGTTCAGGTTCTTTGAACTCGTAAACATCTTCAGCTTGTTTCTCAGG
Source organism: Galleria mellonella (assembly GCF_026898425.1). NCBI lineage: Eukaryota > Metazoa > Arthropoda > Insecta > Lepidoptera > Pyralidae > Galleria > Galleria mellonella. The sequence continues at coordinate 5,893,055 of NW_026442138.1, forward strand.
TTCAGGTTGCTTTTCGAGCGTGGGCGTCGTTACTGGGGGAGGACTTATTGTTTCTTTATCTGATACTTCTTGTTTAGTTTCTTCTGTCTCTTGTTTGACAGAATGTAATCCTTTGAGCTCAGATCTGATCTGGTTTAGGTCGTAGTCACGCCCCTGATGCTCAGTAACATTGGGTCGTGGTTTCTTCGCCGGTATTGTTGTTGTTGGAGTAGACACTGTTCTTATAGGGCGCTTGCGTGGTTTACTTGAACTACTGCTGTCGCTAGATTTAGCATCTTTTGATCTGGACGGAGCTGCAAAACATAAAGTTTTTATAAAACCAATGTTAAATGCATATTATATTATTCTGATAAACAATATAGAGAAATCAATGGCATACATACTTTTTGTATTACTTTTGTCGTCTGACTTTTTAGGAGGCCTCTTGATGTCATCATCTGAGTCTGAGTCACTATCGCTCTCAGATCGAGCGGAAGATTCTAAAGAAGAAAGGGAAATGTATTTAGTTTATCAGTGATTTAGTTTACGCGACGAAATAATTTGTAAAAGTAAAATATTTACCTTCTAATCGTTTGGATCTGGAACGCCTGCTGATACTTGTATTCTGAAAATAGAAAAACATATAACATTTAAATATGTTTATTTTATACTAAATATTATATACTGACATCGAGTGAAGTATACAGTTTCATTTGTTATTAAACAATAGATGTTGGATATTATGCGAGTTGAACGTGCCATAAAGTTTTTGTGTACTACATATTGTGCTATATATGTTATATAGAATGAAATTATTAGCATTCTTTTAAGGGAGTGTTGTACAAGTGAACTGAATATTTTCAACAAAGTAACATGATTCGAAAAACGACGAAACGTTTTGAGCCTGCTGTTATTATTTATTAGTTATTAACTTGCTGGATGTTAATACGGGACGCTCAAATTTTTTAGTTGGTTTCGAATTTTTGACTCAAGGAATTTCTGACTTAATAAATTCTATATCAGGTTTTAATGTAAAGCCCAAGATTTCGATTTCACTCTATATCTGGACTGTGACAAGTGGTAGGCTTAGCACCTTTTTGTTTCTGGCGTCGTGCTGGGTGACATTGAGCGCAATCCGTTGCGGCTTGATCCACTCGTCGTAGCGTGTGTTCCAGCCGGTGTAGTGGACGCGCAATAGCCCCTCCGCAGACACCTCTATAACCTTCGCTTCGTACGTAACTTTGGACTCGGACTGCGTCGGTCCGTAGTACACCTTCAGCTTGTCGCCCACTTGCGCCTTGTTGCCCGCCGGGCCCGCACGCGATCTGCTAGGCTCGTTTGTTGACGGTCTGTGCAATAATTAAATGATCATTATGATAGTTACTAGGTGCCCAGAGAGAATATTGTTTGGTAAGAAATCGTACCTATCGAACTAGTTATCAGGGTTCGCATGACGGAGAGGAGTATGACTTAGAAGCGATTTAAATTATCCTTTTAATTTTAAAGCTGTTTTTGTTAATCAACAGAATTTAATTTAGAAAAACCTGTTATTGACCATACTACTTTGTTATAAAATGTTTGTTGATTTTATTTGTAAAACCACTGTTGGTTTTTTAAAATAAATAAACAATCAAGTGGAGCTAACATTGAGTCGCATCCATAGCAATTACAGTTCATAAACATGAGAGTTTAATATATACCATATATATATATATATATATATATATATATATATATATATATATATATATATATATATATATATATATATATATATATATATATATATATATATACGTATCTTACATATTAAATGTCTGAATCAGAATAAAATATCTTACGACATTTAGATCCATTCATCTGTTTAAGCGTGATTACGGAAAAACATCCAAATATCGATATAATATTTCATATTTCTAATATTAGTAGAATTTTAAAAGGCATTTTTTAATTTTAAATGTAAAGCAATCTAATTATAAGAATGTGTTACTCACTCTGTATTCTTCCTCTTCCGAGGCCGTTTACTACTGTTGGAAGCAATGGTGTTCCCGCTACTCGCTGAGTTCGCGCTTTGACTGCGGCGACTCTGCATTTTTTTCGTGGGTCCGCACCTGGTCACATACCTTTGCTTTGTTAGTATTATTGTTAAACTAGCTGAATATCGCGGATTATCCGCATTGATTTATACTAATTATCATTTATATATATGTTCATTTGAAGTTCAATACAGTGTTACCATTTATAAAAATATACTCGTATATCGTGATTAAAATATTTTAAAATTACATATAATTTAAGTAAATATATACCTACATAATGTTTTTATTGAAACCTTTAATGACAGCGAAACAATAGTGAAAATACTTTTCTATTAAGGGATTCAAAGCAATTAGCATTCCAAACAGAAACAGTATACAGTTTGTAGTTTTAAAAGTTACCTGGAAGCCCTTCCTGAGCTATCACTGTCTGTAGACGCATGAGGTCGCCTCGATGCCCTTGACGTGCTCACATTCGCGCTTTCACCAACTTAGGAAACAGAATTATAAATTGTTAACACAATTTTAATTGTCTCAGCTGTTTAGGAAATTCTAGAAAGTGAATTTAAGAACAGATTTAAAAAAGTAAACTAACATTAACTCTACTGACAAGATTAAATGATGAAAGACGCTACTAAAAGTATTTTAATTACTTACCCTTAGAAGATAAAGGCCTCCGCTTAGGTGTTCTCTTCTCGTGTAGTTCTGTTTTGATCGGAATGATACTGCGATTTTTAGATTGCGATCGGGGTTTGATAATAGGTTTGTCTTCGTTTACTGGTGTTGTTGGTGCCGGTTTTTCCTTCTCTTTTTCCTTTTCCTTCTCCTTCTCCTTCTCCTTGTCTTTTTCTTTCTCTTTCTCTTTTTCTTTTTCTATCCTATAAAAATATAATATTTATTCATCTAAAGACTGGGGGTAGACTACTTATATTTAAAAGGAAGTAATATGCATTTTTTTTTTTATTGAAAATTAACCTCTTTTATGATCAGTTCTGGTGGGTATGGTGTGCGTTAAAAGCACATCTAATAAGGTGTCATCTTAATTAATGTTGACAGCTTATTCTATGAAAACTATAATAACACTATATAGTTAATTAATTGTATGTGACACTGTAAGATATTACAAAGTGCAATGATGCAATAGGGAGAAATAAAAATGTAAAAAAAAAAACCTAATTCTTATATATATATATATATATATATATATATATATATATATATATATATATATATATATATATATATATATATATATTTAAATACAATTACCTTTACATATGTATATAAACTTCAGACTTAAAACTCTTAAATTTGACTTACTTGGGCGCAGTAGTAACTAGCGGCTGATTGTCAGCGCTGTCGTCTTCGTCACTGCCACGAGGTTTATCTTTTGTTTTCTCTACTTTATCTACTTTTTCTTCTTTTTCACTTTTGTCACTTTTCTCTGTCTCGCTCTTATCCGAGTCCTTGTCTTTTCCACGCTAAACAGTTTAAAATGTTTATTTTATATATTATATAAAATATACGTATTAAATGAAATTAAAATTACTTATACTATCATATTGTAGTCTGGATTTTTTTGTATACGGTATATGAAAAAAAAAATAAGAGGACGTAAACTAGAATCTTGATTATCCGAATCAAATAAAACTAGGAGTATTCCATGTAATCGAAAATGTGGTTAATAGACTTCAAAGTTAAATCAAACAATACATAATTAAATTTTAATATTTTTTTTTTTTATTATGTAAAGGGTTGTACATAAGTCATTTAGACAATACGATACAAAAACATTACAGGTTATAACGATAATCGATTACACAATATCTATTTAACCAATTAACTAATAATACCATAACTCAATCAAAATATTCGGATAATTGATGTTCGGATAATCCAGACTCTACTTTATTCAATCATTTTTCGTACGTGTGCAAAACAGTGATTTATCACATATTGTTAGTGGTTTGTATTCATAGCAATTAATTGATACTGTACGATTCTTTTTTGCTATTAATATTTATACAGTGAATACATATTAATATTGTTCTATGACATTATTTTAAAATAATAATAGTTAATAATAAACTGTCAGTTTATCTCCTATTGGGTTTGCTGGAAGAAATCTCTTTTACAGATAAGCTTGCTCTTGTGCACTATTACATTTAAATATTTCTCTGATACAATTCCTTTTTGTTATGTACAATACATATAAATAAGGATGTGTATTTTCATGTGAATAGTGATACAAGTATAAATATATTTTTGTATAATTTTCATTGTATGGTAATACCAAATTATATTACTATATAATACAAAGTAATCATAAAATAATACATAAAAATTTATTTAATATGTATGCAGTCGTGAAGTCCTTCAAAATCTTAATGTTCTTTTTTTTTCATATAGGAAAAGACCTGATTACCTTAATTATTTGATAACTAGTTATATAGCTGTGTACCCTCAAACATTTGTGTTGGTCGTTATTCTTTTAGCGTAGTTTATCCTATATAGTTTTAAGCAGATACTATTTATTGTCTTTTTTATGTAACTTAGAATAGCAAACAAGCTGACGGCCTACCTGATAGAAATCGGTAACCGTAGCCTATAGACATGAACATTACCTACAGCCTATGAGGAGCCGAGGACTAAGTTGTTATGCATCTGTACTCAGAAATTTTACTGCCACATCATACCCTTCAAACCAAAACTCAGCAATAAAAACAAATGTTTCATGGCAGAATACGAATGAGACAAAGGTATTGAGTATCTTTGTCAAACGACTTAACATTTACATAGACAACTAGCCGCCCGGTACGTGCTTCGCTACGTATAAAGTGAAATAAAAAAAAAATTAAATGACCATATGAATGACATAACAACATGCTTGTACTGTCAACACTGAAAATAGTTTTCAATTTGACAGCACAATCCCTATCTTATAAAAAAGTTTTAATTTGACACAAAAATCATCATCAACAAAATGATCCATTTATTGAATTCATTTGTTACAAAAAATGTGATAAATGAAGAACCGCTCGACCGATTTTGTGCAAACTTCACATAAACCATCTACTAAATAGTCTGAACAAGGCCTAAACATTTGGTTTGGATAGGTGAGCCCGTTCTTGAGTTATAAAATTATAACGAAAAGTGGCAATAATTTTTATACATATAGATATAATTTCAGTTTTTTTTTAAATCTATGTACATAGTACAAGTATATTTTAATTTATAGATAGATAGATACTCTTTATTGTCTCCTCCAAAAGATTACAGTAGTAAACTTATTATGCATAGATACAAATAATTACAAGAAATGTTCATATTGAGATACTTTTCGCTAAAAGCAATCTCTTCCAGATATAAAGATGATGTAGGAATACTCATATACAATATTTGTGAAAATTTGAATATATATCACTGATATTATATACTATGTGAGAAATTAGTAATCGAGATAAGTATTTTAATTTTCTTCCATACCTGTGGTGGTGTGCTAGTGGGAGTGGAAGAGGAGGAAGCGGAGGCGGAGGGTGGTAGGCGGTCGCGGTCGCGTATAAGCGAACGGCCGGCGGGCGGAGTGCGGGCGCCGCGGGGGTGCGCCACCAGCGTCACACCAAGCTTCCGGTAGAAGTCTTCGAAGCTGTGCAGAAACCTGGAGAGACCAGGCGGCTGTACTTTATCTTAATATATAAAAATCTCGCGTCGTTAGATTCATTACGTTTTTTCAGTGTTTGAAACCGCTCAGATGAGTGGTTTAAGGAAAATTTGTATTTTTTTACTGGCTTAAGAGACATAATAATTTTTATTCTCATAAAACGAAATGGATCCGGCAGGTGGCGGTAGTCTGGCACGTCAGTTAGTTTTCGTTTATATAAAACCTTGTTACTCCTCACTTCGTTAATAATAAAAAAGTATAAATGAGAAGAAAAATATAAAGTGACAAAAAAGTACTTATTAAATTTTATGTTTTAGACTTAACGTGATGTAATTATTGGCAAATAGTATAGTACCTTTTAACCTGATTTTTATTATTGTTCCGTTTCGAAATAAATAAAAACGTACTTACTTTTTATAGGCCTGTTTGCAAAGATTAGTAATATTGGTTGTGACCGGGTGGAAACCCATTTTATCGGCAATCGATTTCCATTGATTTTGATTTGTTACTCTGTTATATCCACCTAATTTTTGGACAACCTGCAGAGAAAAGCAACACAGTAAATTTTAAAGTTTCAAGTGGATAATTTTTTTTATTAGGCTGTTCTAAATTTTTTATGTTATTACATAGTTAAATGTTATTATGTGTATATATTATTTATATATTATTGTAAAAAAGTCCTATTCTATTTTGAGAACAAAATAGTGTAGTATAGAAGTGTCTCTGTTGTCTTATGCAATGTGCAAACCTAGATATATAGTTTAAGTACTTAATCTAAATATTAATAAATTTTATATAGGACTTACTCTAAATAATCTATACAAGTCTATATCTCGGTTGGCTATGGTAGGGTTGCGATTGAGAGGCGTACCGCGATCATCCATGAACTTGTACAATTGCGCTACGAAGTGATCCTTCTCCTCGCGCGGTTCGTCGTCTGAACTCTGTAATATTTATTTCATATAAAACCACACAAAATTTATGGAAGTAACATATAATAGTGAGTCGCGATAATTAAATATTGAGTGTATCAATGCAAAACAATTAAGATTTTTGTTTCAGAGTAAGCTAACAATCAACGATTACGAAAAAATCCTTTCATTATCTAGCAAGTTGTTATGATCAGATTTCATTTACTTATATATGTTAAGAAATTTATTTTTTCAGGTAAATTAGTACACCTAAGATTGCCTTGTGTGTACTGACTCTAAGAAGAATAAAGTGTAAACTTACGTCATCGGATGTGTTTCTAGGTTCATTGAACAATGCGTCGCGGTCCCAGTGCGGGGGTAGCACCCCATTGTTGAGGTACTGCAGTGCGGCCTCCACGCCAGCCCACTCCAGCGGTGCACTGCCCTTGCGGAATTCGCGGGCCTCTTTCTTGGGTACCGTATAGCTGTCACAATCATAATTAATTTTTGATAGACAGAACAGTGATAATTAGATAACGATTAACTGTGGTTTGGGGAAATGAAGATAAGCTTTTTTTCTTTTTTTTTTTAAAGGATTGCAACTTGAAAGAAGTGATATGAATTTGTGACTATTGGCGTATTTTTCATTGTGGAGATATTGTCATTATGTAGGTGGCTATGTAAACATGCCACATGACTTACTATCGTCCGTCTTTGAAGGAACGCACGAGGTAGTCCTCCTTGACCTTGATCTGCGCGGTGGGTGCGACAACAAGTGCCGGGAAGGCGGGTTGATGCGGGCGGCGGCGCTCCGCCGCGCCCGCCGTCTCCACCAGCACCACGCGCCCCACATGCGGCTCCACATCCGCCTTCACGCGTGCTACGCTGCCCTCGCCTTCACTTTCATCCGACCTACTCGCACGGAGCAATCAACAATTAGCCACACACTTCTCACTAATGTGTATGTACAGGGTAAAATCACAGGGCATGGATGCATTGAACCATAGTTCTTACGAAAGCATCACTTTCAACAAACCACTTTTGATCAAGTGAACCTTGGTTGCCATTTTAAATTGTGTATAAAAGAATTTATATCATTTCAATACCATTATGTATTAAGGTATATATCATGAGGATTAAACAAGTTAATTGTTCTCTGTCAAGTCTCATTGTTATAACATAAAGTATTTAAAAATAATATTGCACATACCTACTGGATAACAGCAAATATGTAAAGATTTTCAATCATTCCTAGCATTTCAGTAAGGAGCATAAAATTTTGATTTCATCAAGAGAAGTCAACAACTTTAATATAAGAATAATTAATTGAATATAAGAAGTATATGTACTTTTTTACAAGTAATCAGAGTAGTTTTATTGAAATATATTTTTATACAATTATTAATAGTTGGAGTTACAGGTTTAATGCAACCTTATATTAGACTTGTGGTCTACATAAATGGATTCCATAACCATTAACAACTATGTGATTGTGGTAGAAAATGGTAGATATAGAACATAAAAAAATATTTACTGAGCTCTTCCTCTTCGACCCCTTCGGCCTGCTATTACTGGTGAGGAGAAATGCTCAGGGTGAGTAAGTGGTAACTGATCCAGTGTTTCACTCTCATTGAAATGTCGTCCACTTTTAAGACACAGTGCTGACCGCCTCAATGTTGTTATGTCGCCATCATCAAATACTAAAAAGAATATTCATGAATTAATGTTTTATATTTATATTTTTTTTTTATTTATAATGAATTGATTAGAGAGGTCTATAGAGACCTCAATAATAAAACAGTAACTTAAAGTTCTGAAGAAGACAAATTGCTACAAGCAGATTATTTAGATTAATTATTCTTGTGACCATCAGGTGTAGTTTTTTATTAAAAGAAGACATACTTTTAGCAGATAGACTTTTTTTTATTATTGAAAAATAGCTACAGAAATATTTGGAACTTTCATTAAGAAATAAAAACAATAACAGACTATAATAGACATAGCTATAGGTTTGCATTATATGACTTGGTTTAGTTAAAAAATACTTATAATCTCGCATAGTCTGCTTGGACACCTGATAAAATGTTCAATTTTCATAACTTTTATATTATTGCATGTTTTTATGAAAAACTAAATATTACCATTTACAAATGATTCATTTGTTGTTTGTTTCATATACAGCATATTTTTTAGTAAGAATTATACATATTTACAGAAATACTAATATTACTGAACACGTACCAACTGTGTACTGGCTACAGTCTTGTATCTTACTAATTACAGCTTCCATTGCATCTTTTTTGGGGTCCTGTTTAACTTCCACTGTACTGCCAACTCTCAGTGTGCCTTTTATAACATCATCATTCACTGTGATGCTGCCCCCACCAGCTTTAAGAGTTACCTGCAAAATTTAGTCACAATGATATGAAAAATAAAAAAAAATATTAAAATAGATAAAACAAATATTGTCTTTTACAGAGGTTTTTTTTTACAACTTAGAATGGCAAACAAGCTGACAGCCCACCTGATGGAAAGTGGCAAAAAAATTTATATTTCACTTACATAGGAATAAATGAGAAAAGTTTATGTAACTATTATATACAAAATTTAAAGTAATTGTGATATAAATATTCTGTAACAAACATAATGCTTACCTTGCATTTAATATTACGTACAACTTTCTTTATTTTAGCTTCACAGAAAGCACCTTTGTATTTAGCACTAACATCAGTTCCCACTGGTAAAAATGGAGGGTCGTCACCCTGCTAATGAACATAATTGTATATAGAGATATAAATTAAGACAAAATAGTATTATAGTTCAAAAATAAGAAGAAATACTTACCATATTTGTAATAAACAATCTTGAACTATTTCAATAATTATCTTGAGAACAGAATCTGGAAAAAATGAATGGCAATAAATATGCTGCTGCAATTTTGTAACACCTTAGTGTTGAGGTAAATGAGACTTACATTGAATATTGCCACATATGTAAATAAAATGTTTAGTTTAATGATTTATTTACATATAAAATCAGAGATTAGTTTATTTATTACATGTTTATAAACAAACTTTATTTTACTCGTATAAAAATAAAATAACATATTACAGATAATCTACCACAAAATAATAAAATAATTATAATTGGAAGGACAATGCGCGGCAAGCCATGAAGCTACAAGTAAGTGGAATCATTGCTTACGAAAAAGGTAGAATACGAACCTAATTAAATCACTATTAAAATCTTTTATTTACCACATTATAAATGTTCATCTTTTTTAAAAAAATACAATATTTAAACAAATGTAAATGAACACCATTTGTTTTTTTTTTTTTTTTAGTACGTTTGTTCCGTTTGGAACAGGCTAAGGTCGGAGACCATGCTGCCTAGTCTTCAAAAAGATAATTTGTCTGGAATTTTATTTTTCTAATGTCGCTTCAATTATTGTCATAATCTTCAATATTTCATTTGTCAAATCCGGTAAGTACATTTTCATAAATATCTTTTCTTGAGTTTTCTTAAACCAGTGGATTTATCAAATTAAAAATAAATAATTATAAAAAATCATTGTCTTGCAATTCAATAAAAGTATTCTTATAGCTCCTTGAATGTTGTAGTAATATAAGTGAAAATAGCTTTGAAACAAGAAGGAAATCTTAAGAGAAGCGGGATTGAGTGCGGGATATTTTCGGGTTTTTTGAAGATAATCCTAAGTTCGTCAAACATAATGTGTCTTTGAATGACAAATTCAGAGCAATCAAAAAAAGGTGATGTAGAGATTGGGCTGTATTTGAGTTACACCATGTGCATGATGGGGAAGCGATCATGCCCATTCGGTGCAGGTGTTCGTTGAAATGTCCGTGGCCGATTCGTAATCTACAAATATTGGTGTAAAATTTTCTGTTTGTGTCCTTTCCTTTGCAGAACCACGGTTTTCCAATACGCCAATTAATTTTGCGGTACCATTTGCCTTTAGTCTGTAATATTTGAGTCCAATGCTCCTCCCATTTAGTTGTAACGATTTTATGTATTCCAATACTACAATCTGAGTAACAAAGGGGTAAATCTTGAACACGAGCAGCACTTGAATTAATAATTTTAGCCAAAGTGTCTACTTGTTCATTCCCAAACACTCCAATATGTGAAGGGGTCCAGATGAAGATAATATCTTTTCCATATATAGTACAGAGATGATAATATTTATTACGAATTTCTTGAATTAAGTAGTTTGATGATGAAATGAATGTGTTATTTTTTAATGCCATAAGAACACTCATACTATCTGTAATTATAATCCATTTCGAATATAGTACCTGTTTTTCTATGTATTCTAATGCTAAAAATATAGCTTTTGCTTCTGCTGTGTAAATACTAGCCAAAGTTGAAATTTTATAACCGTGACCAAATCTATTTGACAAATCGTAAAAAGCCACTGAAGTGCTAAGTGCATTTTTGGAACCATCTGTATATATCTGCCTGTAGTCAATAAATTCTGATAAAGTCTCATACATATCGTGCTTTTCTTTTATGTCTTTACGTATAACAATTTTGATCTTACAGAACTTACTCTCATAAAGGCCATTATAACAAGGAAGTATCTTACTACTATAGGTGTTATATTCATCTCGTAAATTCAAATCATTGACAATAGTTTTATTCAAAAACATAGAAATGGGGCAATTTAATAATTTGAGTATGAGTGGGTTATTGGAAACTGAAAAAACTTTGAAGAGAAATTTGAGTTTTAGGTATTCGAAACGAAGAAGGATAGGAGGCAAATTACATTCTACTTGCATTGAGATAATTGGAGAAGTATACATAGCACCTAAAATAAGTCTTAAATTCATATTTTGAATTTTTTCGAGTTTTTCTACTAATTTATGTTCTGAGGCATAACAAAAGAAAGCGTAATCAAAATTACTTCTAACAAGAGATTTGTAAAGTAAAAGGATAATTTTAGGATCAGCTCCCCAGTTACGACCAATTACAGATCTTATTATATTAGTGGCTCTTAAAGCACGATCTACTAAGCAATCAACGTATAGATCCCATTTTAAATTTTGATGAAAAATTACCCCCAGAAATTTAACGCTACAGTCTGTTGGAAGAGTTTGATTATTATATATAATATTCATTAATGGAACATATTTATGAACTTGATGAAAAACAACTACTTTACTTTTGGTTAAACTAATATCGAGGGAAAGAAGAGAAAAATATTTCTCAAGTCTTTTTAATGACTCATTTAACACTAATTGCATATCAATAATATTCTTTCCTTTTATATAAATTAATAAATCATCGGCAAATTGCAAGTTGTTCACACTGTTTCCTAAAACTGAATTAAGTTTATAGATATATAAAATATATAGTAGCGGGCTTAAAATACCACCTTGACATACTCCTTTAGAGCTTAACCTAGGTCCTATTAATTTACTATTTACTTTAACATACACTTCTCTATTACTAAGAAAATTATAAATCCATTCGATAAGTTTCATTGGAAGAAATGAGGATAGAATCGAAGATAGAACTGTTAAATTTACATTGTTAAAAGCTCCTACGACATCTAAAAAAACAGATAGAACATATTCATCGTTATTCAAAGCAGTACTAAGGTCGACATAGAAGTTCGCTAAACTTTCGCGCGCTGAATATCCACGGCGAAAACCAAATTGATTCGATGGTAATATACTATTACTTTCAATAAAGAACTCTAAACGCTGTTTAATTAATTGTTCGAATAATTTGCCTGCACAGGACGTCAATGTTATAGGTCTATAGGAGTCGAAATTTGTAGGATCTTTACCGGGTTTAATTACTGGAATCAAACAATCCATTTTCCATTCTGGTGGGATAATACAGTCCTTCCATAAATCGTTAAAAATTTGTAAGAGTTTAGTAAGGTTTATTTTATTCAGCAATCGAAACATATTGTATGTTAAGCGATCAAGGCCACTAGCTGTATCTTTTCTAGATTTTACTGCACTGGATATTTCATCAATTGAGAATGAGTCAGTGAGAAATTTTGGGCATGAATTAACAGAATTAAACTGTTTGTCATCAAAAGGTGAGTGTACAAAATCAGGAGTATATTTGCGTAAAAAATCATTGACCCATGATATATCTTTAAAATGATTTTGACGATGTTTTGAATTTAGTTTTCTCATATTTTGCCAAACAGTGGAAATTGGTGTTAATCTATTAAATTTGAAACAAAATTCCTGCCACCCCTGTTGTCTTACTTGCTTAATTACTAACTTTTTAACAGCTTGAACTCTTTTAAAATTTATGTAATTATCGAGAGTTGGATTTTGTTTAAACCTAAGGTAAGCCGCTTTACTATCATTGACAGCTGTCGCACACCTGTTATTCCACCAAGATACTGCAATATGTTTGTGCCTCTTTGAAGTATTTGCACCGCTATTTGATAAGTTCCTACGTGGAACGGAACGTTCCACAGCTGTCAAAATAATTTTACAGAACCTATTGTAATTGTTTAAGGGTTCATTGACATCATACTCGAAATCCAAAAGTAATCGATTAACAGTTTCAGAATAAAGATCCCAATTAACGAGACGTAGGTTTATACGATTTAACAAAAGTTTATTAACTTCATCTATAGGAGCATGTTGTTCACCTGACGGAGTTGATGAAGAGTTCTTTGTGTTTATTTTAGTAAAAGTCGGCAGGTGATAACTTCCTAACGGATCATCATGAACCGACCACTCGCATTTTAATGATATGGATGGGGATACCATAGTTAAATCAAGGCCATTGGGTCTCCAAATATGAGAGCCAACAGTAGTAACTTGCTTATCATTTAATAGTACCAAATTACATTCATCTAAACAATCAAGAATGTCTTTACCTCTTGTATTAGTGGAGGTACAACCCCACATAGTATGATGTGCATTTAAATCTCCAGATATGATAGTGGGTTTAGGAAGAGACTCCAAAAAGAACTTAAATTTGGCTTTAGTAAAACTAGGTGTACTATTGGTAGGACAGTAAATACTGGCAACTGAATACCAAGAATTATTAACTTCAATACTAATAGCTATAGTTTGCAAAGAATTGTCGAAAAAAGAGTGAAGTTTTTTATATCTAATACTATTATGTATAATAATCGCTACTCCATTGTGGTTATTACCACAATCATTTCGTTCTATACAATAATCTTTAATTTTTAATTTGTAATGTGGTTTTAGCCAAGTTTCTGAGATGAGAGCAATGTGAATATGATGTTCATTTAAAAATTGTGTAAAAATATGTCGATTGCTCAGTAGGCTCTGAGCGTTCCACTGTATGATAGTTAATTGGTCTCGATTGAATTTTGTGAAATAGGTGTATTACCAAAAGTATCATATAACACATTCAAAACACTTTTAGTGTTAATAGATGTGTTCTTTGTGTTATGTAGTGAAATAAGTTTGATTATGCTTTCTATTAAAAGTGATAAACTCTTGTTATCAGAATTTAGAATTGAAATTAGGTCTACATTTTTTTTAGGTTTGTTACCCAGTTTAGGAAATATTTCAGTGCTAAGTACATCTCCAAAAGAAGCAGGTCTGAATTTAGATCTATTTTCAGCAATTTTCTTTTGTTTAACAGGGCATTGCGGTGATACACTTGTGTGATTTCCATTGCAGTGTACACAAATAGCGTTTTCCATTCCAGTTGTACAAGTTTTATAATTATGCTCACCTTTGCAGATGCTGCAACGCTCAGAATTCTTACAGAATTTAGCTAAATGTCCATACCTCAAGCACCGGTAGCATTGTTTAACTGGTGGTATATATGGAGTGACATTGTGGCGCCAACCTCCAATATCCAGATATTCAGGTAATACAGATGCAGCAAAAGTAATAGTCACGGTTAGAGTTGGCTGTAACACATATCCATGAGTCAAGGTATTTTTTCTTAAAATTCTTTTAATAGCAATAATTTTCTTAGAACTCGATATCATAGTATATATTTTTTTATTAGATATATTTGTAGGTACATTTCTAATAACGCCTGTAACTTCTGTTGAAGAAGCAGGAATACTGGCCTTAAAATGGTAGTCATTTAAAAAAGTTTTATTATTTAAAAAAGCATTGGCTAAGTCTGGCTTTTGAAAGTATACTCCGATTTTGAATTTATTTATAGATCTAAGATAAGTTACCCCTTTATTAAATCGTTTTAAACAGGAGGAGAGTGAGAGCAAGTCTCTGGATCCAATGGTTTTCTGACTATCTGAGGATTCTACAAAGACAACAAATTCTGTCCCAGGGGATTCCTCGGGATATCTTCTAATATAATCTGTGACGTAGTAAGGTTTATACTTATCGGCCTTATCAATTTCAGATTCTGAGTCAGTAGAAGTATCTTCCGAATATATATCCTTGTCATTACAAGGTTCATGGTCTACATCACCTGAATCGTCATCTTTTTTTTTCCTTTTTCTACAACTGCGCTTCCCCATGAATGCTAATTATATTACTGTCGCTGAATTTAGTGAAAATATAATATTTTATTCAATAATAAGAATTGATAGAGATAGTTTTAATAAATTAATAAAAAAAATTTAAAAAACCCGCTTGTTCTTATTCGAGTTTCCCGCCTTTCACACCATTTGTTTTTTTTTTTTTTTTTTTTAGTACGTTTGTTCCGTTTGGAACAGGCTAAGGTCGGAGACCATGCTGCCTAGTCTTCAAAAAGATAAATTGTCTGGAATTTACACCATTTGTTTTATTGAAATGACAATTACTTTAGTTTGTGTTCACAGAGTAAGAAGGTACATAATCATAGATTAGAGAGACTGTCTACATACATAATGTAATCATTACAAAACGTACGTTTGTATATTGTGTTGGATACGGTACACTGGGGACGATTCTGAGACGTAATTTTTCCAATCTTATATTATAACTTGATAATTTCGTGAAATTACTGTTTTATAGACCATTATAGACTAAAACTATAATAGTTTTGACTTAAATTCATTAAAAAATTAGTACACATTGGTTCTTATAATAAAAATTTCGCTTTGATATCAAATTGAAATTTTAATTTTAGACATAGATTTAGAGAAAGACTACCTCGGAATCGACCACAATATTACCTAGAGGTGTCAATCGACAGATTGACAATATTGACATACTTCAAATAATGTTAGAATGAGTCTTAACTACTAAAGACCAAAGATAGTGAAAATAGACACGTTCCAATTAAAATTATTTTTCTTTATTAAATATCGAATTTACTTAAGTACCCATATCAAAAGAGAAGTTTATATTTTTGGAATGATAATAATAATATAGTATAATATTGCTAAATAATAAAATGCTATAATAGTATAATACATAAAAAATATTATCAGTAGTGTGTTTAAAGAAGTAGGTAGATTTTTATTTTTCATTAATGGTCATACATGATGATGTCTGATGACACTTGATGACACAAATGAAGATTGAACACGTCAAATTGGTTTTTTTACCAGCGAATGATACGAAACTATGTTTTGAAAATGAATTTGTTGATACTGTTGCAATTTTGGAGTGTTTAAGACATTTTTTGGATTTCATATGTGTAAATTTTAATGTGTGGATGCTATAAAAATACACGAAAATGAAGGCAATACTTGCAACTGTAATTAGTCTTGCACTCACAACTGTCGTTATTGGCAATGCTTATTACCAGAAGAAACAATTTTATCCTTCAATAGTATACTTAACAAATTCGAATCCTAGCATGGCTGTAAGTACATTCGTTTGGTTTTCAATTGCAGATTTTCTGGTATAAATCGGGCTTTTCAAACGTCATTAGTTAGCAGACGCATATGAATATTATACTCATTACTACCGGTATTCTGTAGTAATTACATGATATAATTTAAATTTCAATATTAATTTCTAAGCCGATGGTCATTGTGCTATGAAACTTGTGTATAATCTTCGATAATAACAACATTGCAATACAAACTTTAACTTGCTTAGTTTCCAGTCAATATCCATAAATATTTCCTCCATTTCATTAGATAATAATGCTTTACAGATGATTTTATTATTATTTTATTTTGCTCCAATTAAATGTGCAATAGGGTTGTAATAGACATATGTCTACTATGAAAATATTATTTCATTTTTTCTTTTATATGAATACCTAATTTATTTTTTGTATTTAACATATAAACTATATAACAAGTTTTTTTTTATTGGAACAACAGTGCATAAAATGTAATAATCACATATGTAAGGCTTGTAAGGATGTATATAATTGTAAATAAATTATTACCCTCATTATCAAATTGAAAATTTTATTAATATAGATATATTTAATTAGATGATGTCTGTACATGGGAGACATTTAAAAAAAATTATGTGAGTGGTTAATAAAAGCAATAGAAGCCATAAAAATGTTTTTTAGAAAGTGCTTTTATGTTTATTCTGGTATCACCCAATAACTATTGTATTAAGTTGGATGCAGTTTCAAAGTTGTATTCTTGAAGGTCTAACTTAAAATTTCTTTTATATTTTATTTTGATACACAACTTAGAAATGGTCTATTTCATTGATTTCTCTACATCTATATATACAAAATAGTGTTTAAAAAGTTAGTTTGAAATTAATTTAGATAAACAAAACATGGTTAACATTGTTTATTAAATGTCAAGTAAAGAAATAGTTTAGATATATTATGTTGACAAATTTTTATTTGCCATTTTTAATTGTTAAAATTAATTTTAATGTACACTCATATAAGTGTGCAAAGTACAAAGTGTGTAAATTTTTATTGTCAAAATGATTGTTTTTAGTTTTGATAACATTTTGGTTTTATTAATTGTTCATATAAAAGTCCAATTAATTCTTTTGTTTTTACAGGTAATGTACTTGCAAGCTTTTATTTTAGTTTTATTGGTAGGTAAACTATTGAGAAAGGTATTCTTTGGTCAACTACGTCCAGCAGAATTTGAGGTGAGACTATAATATTTTTTCTCCTATTTTTTATTATGCTCTATGACAATCTGTTTCTATTACAATAATAATATAATATGCCAACTGTAATGTTATTATTTTAATATTGAGGAACCTTTAACAAATTTTTTATAAAATTTTCATGGAGCTAACATTTTCTGCCATAATTTGATATTATTTTAAAATGTAATTTTAAATAATAATATGTATATATTTTAAATATACCACAAAGTTATTATTTATTGTTAATTTGTTATCATTGTAGTTATATTATTGTGGAAATTCATTGCAAGGAACATGTTGCATTATAATAAATCCTTTTTTTTTCAGCATTTAATAGAAAGATCTTGGTATGCAATCACAGAGACTTGCCTGGCATTTACAGTGTTCAGAGATGATTTCAATCCAAAATTCATAGCCTTGTTTACATTGTTACTGTTCTTGAAGGCATTCCATTGGCTTGCAGAAGACAGGGTTGACTATGTAAGTGTAAAAGTTTTTACTACTCCTCTAATTATAATATTTCAGCATTTAAAACATGTTTAAATAAATTTGAGAAAAAGAACTCAAAGGTCTTGATTTTGAATATAGAGATTGAGACCAAAATGCTATTTTTTAATTTTCATTTATTTAGTGAGAGAAGTGACTGCAGTAGGCACAATTCTGCCACATTGATTAGGATTTTATTTTAAATAATAATTACAGACTGTTTTTATCCAATTTCAAAAAGAAGTTCTCAATTCTATTGTATTTTTTCTTTATGTTTGTTATACTAATTCTGCCAGCTCTAAGCTGATTTGGGCAATTCCTTTTTTTATTTGAAAGGATATACTTACAGATCTGTCTCATAAAAAAATTACAAATTGAACTTCAGTACTTTAGTTTTTGAAATCATGTTTTGTCACAGTTGAAGTAGTTTTTTTTTTTGTGGGATCTTTAATTATGAATTACAAGGTAAATAATAAGATTAGAACGTTCATTTTTACACTGATTTCTATTAATCAGAGTTGAAAGATACTAATATTAAAAGTATTTGTATTATGTTACAGCTTATTTAAGAATTTTGCAAATTTATAATAAAAAAGTAATTTATTATAAAATTAAGATAAATATTGAAGACAAAATTATTTGCACAGATGGAGCGGAGTCCAGTAATTGGGTGGTTATTTCATGTCAGGATTCTCAGCTTGCTGATGCTGTTGGCACATGCTGATTTCTACTTCATCCACCATGCATACCATTTCACAGCATCCAAAGGGCCATCTGTACAACTAGTATTTGGCTTTGAATATAGCATTCTTATTATTATGATTGTGAATATATTGATAAAGGTATGTATTCTCTTATACCTTATTTTCTATTTTTAAAATGTTTTGTTCAGTACATTTAAGGGTTGACATAATCAAGAGACAATCCTCTGTGTAATTTTTCTGTTCAAATAGAAAACTATGTGTTTTATATGGCATTGATTTGTCACATAATGGGAGAGTGCAATTTTTGATGTCCAGATGTTGTTGACAGATAATTAAAAATATTAATTTGATTGCATATATTTTATTCTTCTATTATGTATATTATTTATTTATAATAAAAACCAGCCCTATTGTTCTGTTATATATAGATAATAACCTAAATATATAGATAAACCTTACAATAAGATAATATAATGAACAGAAGTCTGTAAGAATGGGAAGTCAAATGTCAATAAGATACAATGGGCGTTTTTTAATTAATAATGGCAGACATGATATTATGTTGACTTCATGATGGTAAAATTGTACATTTATTTATAATTAATTTGTTATCATTGTAGTTATATTATTGTTGAAATGCTATTACTATGATTGCGAAAAGAAATGATGATGAGATTTAGGATTTTTGTTTTCCATAAACAATAGTTCCTTGCCTGCATAGGACCTATTAGGATATTACGAGGTCTGTCCGGAAAGTTCGTATAAAAGTGTTCTGGAATGCGAGAAAGAGGAGTGGGGAGGCCAGGTAAGCGCAGGACCCCTTCCTTATGTCCCTAACAATGCTTCAGTTCTGGTCTGACCGCCGTGCGGTGCGAACTGGCTTGTCACGCCATCTGTGAAGTTACCTCTTAACGAAACCCCGTCGGCATGGAGCCCGCTTCCGTTGAAGAGCAGCGCGTCGTAATCAAGTTTCTCTCGAAACTCGGCAAGAATGGCCGTGAAATTGATGTCGAATTTGATGTCGAATTAAAATCCCAAAGCAAAGAGTGGAAGACATCCGGGGAACCACGAACAAAAAAATCAAGAAAATCCCGCTCAAATGTCAAGACAATGTTGATTGTTTTTTTCGATGTTCGGGGGATTGTCCATCAAGAATTCGTCCCTCCAGGCCAGACAGTTGATGGAAAATTCTACGTCGATGTGCTCAGACGCCTCAAAGCTCGTGTGGCACGAGTTCGTCCAGAATTGGCGCGAGAGGGGCGTTGGATTCTTCACCACGACAATGCCCCTGCCCACACCTCTCTTGTTGTCCGTGAGTTTTTGAGTAAAAATTTCATTACGGTGATCGAACACCCCCTATTCGCCGGATTTGGCCCCGTGTGACTTCTTCTTGTTCCCAAAAACCAAATTGGTACTTCGGGGGCGGCATTTGGGGGACATAAATGAGATAAAAAAAGCTACGACGGGGCAGCTGAGAAACCTACAACCAGAGGACTTTCAAGGAGCCTTCTCACAGTGGAAACGGCGTTGGCACAAGTGCATTATGTCACAGGGGGAGTACTTTGAAGGGGATAAAATTGATTTACCTGAATAATTGTAAAATAAAATTTTTAAAAAACTTTTATACGTACTTTCCGGACAAACCTCGTATATTTATTCACTTTAATTATAAGGATATAGAGTTATAATTGATCTTTCTGTAATATTAAAAGCCAAAAATACGTTAGTCAGTAGTCTATCTTTTTTATAGTATGTTCTACATGCTATTGACTCAAGATGGGAGGCACCATGGGAGAGCAAGGCAGCGGTTCTTCTTTATACAGAATTAGCTATTAATTTCCTGAAAGTGCTTCTGTACATTGGATTCGTTGCTGTTATGGTTCGAATTTACACCTTGCCATTGTTTGCCTTCCGACCTATGTATGAGACAATGAGGTAATTAATTTATATTTATAATTAATGTTAAGAATTTTAATCTTAATATATCTTAAGTTTTTGCAGTTTTAAAGTAGCTTTATTATAAACACCTTCATTACGTGATATAGTAATTTGGTTGTGACTAACTGCATTGTATTTTCGCTTATCTTTCATTTAAACAAAGTTTCATTGAGCAATTTTATACATACAGGATTCAGCAATGGCGTCTTATGTTACTATAAAAAGTCAAGTAAGAGTTGAGTTGACAGACAACTTAATAAAAAAAATAACAGCTGTTCTGTTACCTATAAATATGACAGACCAATGTTTCAAAATAAGTATATAAAATGTCATCCATAGTATTCACCATGTGTGACCATTTTTATTATTGGAAATGTATTATTTTTATTTACTAGAGTACTTTATTTTCAAATTTCTCACTTGTCCTTAAAACAAAAATTTGCTATACAAGTTTGGTAACTAAAACATGAGTGGGACAGAGATACCATTGCAGAAAGCTGTACAAAATCTTCCTTTAGTAATTGTTTTTACAGAATTAGAACATATTTACTTAAAACGTTTAGGTCATTGGAAAAACTATGTGCTGTGTGTTGCAGGAGTTTTAAAAAAGCATACAATGACGTGGTCTTGTCTCGGCGCGCTATACGTAACATGAACACGTTGTACCCGGACGCAACGGCTGCAGAACTTGCAGCCGCCGACAACGAGTGTATTATATGTCGCGAGGAAATGCATAGTGGTAAAAATTTAATATAAATATAAGATTAAATCATTACTATAATTTTATGACATAGACATTCTCCATGGCGGGTATATTGATTTGCGTATATGACGTCCCGGGTTCGATTCCTAGTTTGGTTAGTTTAGAAAACATAGTTTAATTAGCTTGGACCTGGTTGATCTGGTTGTCTCCCAAGGTGTTTGTTGCCTAGTTTCTCATAACATGCGGTCTACCTTACAAACTATTACTACAATACCTTTTTAAAGAATAAAAAAAAGATTGTTTTCGTGATATAAGACGTAAGTCAGTGCTGAAGAAACTTTGTCACATGTTTTTACGTAATAAGACCATTCTGAATTAGTTCGTATTGTTAATGATATATAGTATATTATTTAATGAAACTATGAATTATGTTGATTCAGTTGGTCACTTGCTATTATTATTATTTTTAATAATTAATATCGAAAACAAGTGTGAAGATGATTGTCCGATATAAATATTAAAAAAAATCTATTGATTAGTTAAATTCTATAAAGATTTATAATTATTTTCGTGGATTTATTATTGTTTATGCTTATCTATATATTTTTTTTGTTTAGACTCTTTGTAAAGTTTAATACCTTATAGATAGTTTGGTGAAAAAGCAATGTTAGCAAACTAATAATTCGTACTAATCTCGAGCAGGTGCAAAGAAGCTCCCGTGCAACCATATATTCCACGCGGCGTGCCTCCGGCTGTGGTTCCAACGGCAGCAGACGTGTCCCACGTGCCGCCTCAACGTGTTGCGAGCGCCCGCGCCCGCGGCCGCAGCCGGCGCCGGCGCCGCGCCGCCCGCCGCCGGCCCCGCGCGCCCGCCCCACGCGCCTACACCCGCGCCCCATCAACCGCCCTCGCAACCCGCCCCTGGAACAGCTGTACCTCCACCGTTCCCCAATATGCCGCCACCACGTGAGTTACTTTTTCCAATTGATGATAATAAAATAATAGTATTATTGGGTTCCAGTGAGGGACGGTAGGTGAGGAAATTACGTAATTAACGATGATAGTTACCAGGTAAGACCATGGGAAGGTCTGCCTGAGAGAGTATTATAATTCTATAGCTTTTCTTTACAAAAAAGTAACTTTGTTTATTAATTTTTTTTTTGGTTTCTATAAGGTTGTGCACTGAGTTTTGTATTGTCAAATAAAGGTTATATTACATTATTGTCTGCATCGAAAACTGTCAGTTTTCAGTTACCGACTCCTACTGCGTACTTGGAGTCCAGCTGATTCAAAATATATCCAAATGTCATCCCTGATACATATGTTTGTTTGCAGCTATGATGGCGTGGGGCATGCCGCCACCGCCACCGCCGCGACCCGCTTCTCTTGCTAACCTCACCACCGGCGAGTTGCAGCGCATGGAGGGGAATGAACGTAGAAACATCGAGGCCCGGCTACAGGTAATTCAAATGCGGAAATTCCCATTAAATTATATTGCAATTTACTGAAATAATTTCTTAGTTATTCCGATAGTGACTGACAAATTGATATTGTTGAATAATAACTATTGAGATTCATACTGTAATATCATCATCGTATCAGCTTTTAACTGTCCACTGCCGAATACAAGCTTCCCCTTTGGGGTTGCCAGTAGTTGCCACGCTTGGCAGTCGCAGTTAGGCTTTCGAGATGTTTTAAGAGGGACGTTGCTGCCCATCTTTCGCCCTCTTAGTCGCCTCTTACGACACTAACAGGAGAGGAAGGGGAAGCCTATTTTAACCCTAAACCACATAGCCATCTAGCGAGCCACTCATAGTAGTACCCTAAGATCATGCATATGTGTCCTATATTTATGGGATACTATGTGTATTTGCAAATTAACTACTTCTGCTACTATAATGTATGTACACATAATATGGCTAGTATGGCTAAACAAGCTCCCCTATTTCTTGCATTCAAACTACTCAATGATATTTTGAGCTGGTATCCGCAATTGGATGTATTTGCCTCCAACTTGCTGGAGTTTCGTCAGATGACCACACAGTGTTTGTGTTTAGAGATTTAGGCTCTAATGTTATTTCTAGTGAAATCTTTTTTATATTATTCCTTTTATTTATGTGTATTAAACCTTTTTTATATATGTTATTGTACTGATGCTTTCCTGGGTAAGCGTAATGGAAGACTGTAAAGCTCATCCAGTTGATGTAATAAATAAAATAAATAAATAAATATTCAACGTTTGAGTGAGTATACTATAGGTTTTTTTTTCATATTCCATTTGTTACAGTTGCTCCGAGAGATTCAAGCTATGTTGGACGCGTCCGTACTTCTAATGCAGCAGTACTCGGCGGTCGTGGCGAATCTACCACAGAATAGCGTTACTATTGGCACTCAAACAGAAACACCGTAAGGAAAGATTATTTTTATCTTAGTTGTAACCTGTTTGGATTAGGAAATAAAGTACATATTTTGATCCAGGATATAATAAAACACCGAAGGCGATGTTTCGTTAAAAGCCTAGTATACAATGACTAGTAATGATAGTGATAAAAAGAAAAAAAATTCTTCTATATATTTTCTATATAGTTAATGAAAAAAAAGGGTCCCCAGCGCCTTTATAATCGAGACTTGCAGGGGGGAAAGAGATTGTTAGTAATGGGGGTCTAATTGAACCATTGCTAGCAATACACCCTTCACCGCGGTTCGCCCTGGAAATCATCGTGGTTATTTCTAGTAGATTTCGTCACGATGGGCTAATTGACCTGCGTTTTCATCCTCACCTGTCATCTCTCACTGGTGTCCCGCCAGTGTATCTCAATAGCGCAGGCGGGGTTACCATTTCATTATCACTCTTAAAAAAATTTTTTATTTAAAATGTTAATCATACTTTATAGGAATTTATATTACAGTAGCATACTGCAAGTATAGTGATAACAATGAATGTTAAAATTGCAGTAAATCAGAAGCTACGCCAGAACCATCTACATCGAATGTGAGGGTTGAACCAGATGTAGTGACGACCACGTCGGATCATAAGCACGGGCCACCCTCGCCAGAGACAACCCTACAGCAAGACGAACAAACACCTAACGACGCATCACCTGATAGTTCTAGTAGGTTGGTAATGTAAATAGGTTATTGAAACTACATTTAACTAATAGTTCTTTTTTTATATAATGTATTTAATAGAAAGTAGGAATATACATTTATATTATTGCATATATTTCATCTCTATATGCATTTAAAATAAAAAAAAAAATAATCATGCCTCCAATCAAAATGTTTATAAATACTCCTGTCTATCCAAAGGTTGCCTGGAAAAGATCGCTTTTAGCGATAAGGCCGCCTATTGTTTTCTCAGTGTAAATATTTCTTGTAATTGTTTATATCTATTTATAATAAGTTTACTATTGTAATGTTTTGGAGGGAACAATAAAGAGTATGTATGTTTTTTTTTTCAGAGACAAGACTGATGCCGACGCCGAAGAACTGAGAAGACGTCGACTACAGAAATTTAATATCGATAATTGAGCTTGTTGATAATGGATAAATTTTCGTTCCTTTCCTGACTTACCATTATTTAATGTACAAAGTGTTTCGGTATTGTAAGCATTGTGTATTCTAATCAAATAAATGTATTTATGTTCTTGTAAATATAATGGGATATACACATAAATACATAACACGATACTTTATTTTTTCACATTGTTAATTTTTTTTAAACAGGCGTCGCGAATTCTCTAGCTTCATTGATATGTAATCTGTTTTTCTATATTCGACACGATTATTAGCACAATCTTGGTATGTCTTTTTATTGAAATAATAGTGTATATAATGGACAAATATTTAAATTAACTCTTTGCATATATTATTTTTGTCTCGTTTATTTTAAATGACAAAATTTAATAAAAAAAAACCATACTAGGATTGTTCTTTAATTGCGTGAAGTATAGAAAAATAGATCTTCCAATTTGTTTTAACAATTTCAAAGAAGGAGCAGGTCTTTTGCTCCATAAATGTACCATGTTCTTCCCTTTCTCTCTTTTACTATCCAAACCTCGCTAATGTATCAAGACGCATCCATTCCTGGGCAGGCAGTGCACAATGTTGTGCTCTAAATTCAGTGTGTAGTATACACATCGATTTGGTTATTGTAATTGTAGGTAGGTAATAAACTTTCTATAAAAATATTAAAGTGGTTATTTTTTTAAGTAATTCAAGTGAATTTAGTATATAAATAACAAACTAAATACAGGTGAACCAAAATTTTTTAACTAATGTTTAAAAATATATGCAACAGAAAAAAAAAACTTTTTTAAAACTGTCTACCACTATAACTCTATTCTGATGGGGGGAAAGGGATTATTGGCAAATGGAGCTTGATAGCCTCATTGCTAGCAATATGTCCTATTAGGTCGACCTCCACGTGGTCCCCCCTGGAAACTATCGTGAACAATTCTTGATGAATTCGTCATGATGGGCTAACTGACCTGCTTCATCCTCACCCTTCACTGGTGCCCCGCCGGTGTATACCGATAGCGCGGGTGGGGTTGCCATTCCATTATTACCCACTAAAAAAAACTTGATTCTGCTTTGTGTGAAAATTTATAAATGACAATATTTTCTACATTACATCATTAATAAATATAATTATGTTTAAAATTGAAATATATTTATTTTTTAATAATAATTTCTATAACAATAATTGCCAGGTTATTTAAACTTTTAAAAAGAAAGTATTTTTTCATATATATTTATTAAACTAATCAAGTTTAAATTTACCTATTAACAAATACTAACAATTGTAAAATGCATTAATATATCCATACACTTTTGGGTTATAATTCTCAAGTACTGGCATGCCACTAAAATATCTGCTGGAGTCATACAATTTAAGATTATTTTTGCAGTACCATACATTAGTAGCACCTTCCTTGCCATCTAGATTTAGGGTGTTCAGTTCTAGTACACCAAAATGATAGTTTTGTCCATCTGTTTGTATACAATTGATGTACACTGGTTCTGGTAGATCTTTGACATTTTCCTGAAATATTATTTGCAAGTATTTAATATGTACAATCAAATGATTTAGGTAGTTTAGCAGCAATTTTTAACATATTGAACTTTAAAGTTACTATATACATAGTATATGGTAATATAGAACTTATATTATTAATTTTTGGATAAATTTATTCCAAAATTGATAGTATGAATACAAACCCCATATAACTGCTTGGCATAAGACGTGGCCACAGTAAATGCATGTGTGAGCGACCTGCCCAAGATCTGTGGTAGTGTGACAGGTGTTTCATAGATGTTGTTCACTTCAGTACTGTTGAAATGCAGCCATGTTGTGTGAGGATGCCTCATGCTTACAGTAGGTCGAATTGCTAAAAATGTGTGCACTTTTTAATATAATATGTGATTTAAGGTTTAACAAATCCATTGGGTTGCCAACCTCTAGATTTACTCAATAAAAATTAGGAAAATATTTCATCATAAATATTTAAAAAATTGTAATTGATTTTTTAAGTAGGACAATTATATTTAAATAAAAAGAGTATTAATGAGTAATATCATTTTGTAATCAAAATTACAAAATGTAAGATGAGTTAGATAAAAGTACCCATGTAACTTTGTACCAAGCCTCTTTCTGGCTCCAATGGAAGAGTGTTCTTGACATTAAAATTAAATTTCATAGGTTTTATGAAATAATAAGGATTACTTTTTATTTTTCTACTAACAATTATAGTAATGGCAAACTAATTATCTGTTTTGTAGTAGTAACATGAGTAAAATAGCATACAATGGGTAATTATAAATTAATAAAAAATAGTATAGACTTACGGTATTTACTAGTTTCTGTATAAAAATGTTCTGGAGGCATAGTAATGGTATGTTTTATAGGATATAAGTCTGGTATCTCAACAAATGGTATATCCTTCTCTGTATCATGAGTGAGAGGTTTGTTACTTGTTACCAATATATTTGAAACATCTTGAAACTGTATCAAATCATCTTCCTTATCAAATACAGTTTTGCATTCAACATCATTTACTACATATTTGGACAAAGTAGCTTCTGTGTCACTGCTTCTTTCAACTAGTTGAAGGATTTTATTTGTTAGTATTTGGCTGCAAAGGAAATTATTTAAAATAATAATTTTGACAATCATGTGGGTGTAGCAGTGTAACTTACTGTTTCACATAAAATGGTCTATGTTTGTATTAGTCTGGTTCAGTTCTCTATATACAATATAAATTTATAAAAAAAAGTGTGTCTATTGCTTGTTTTATAAGTATAAAGTCTATTTATTACAACATTTTAGAATAATACTTATAATATTTTAGAATAACTTACTTGCGTCTTCTATCAGTGATACCCAATATTCTAGGGAAATTATAAGCTGGTCTCTCAGGATCTTTTATTTTAGGCAATTTTTTCTGTTCTGTGTCAAAAACATTAGCAGATAAAATGGCCTTTTTTACACCATCATGAACAGTTTTCGGGGCCACAACTTCTGCAAGCTCTTCAATTTTTTGAGGCAACTTGTCTTCAGCTAGTATTGTTTTGGTAATGACTTGTGCCTGAGCAATACCTTCTAGCAGAACATTTGTGTTTTTAAGTGTGTAGCAAGGCCTTTCTTTATAGTCTGGATGGTTTTGATCTAATGGTAATGGTTGCTCGTACTGGCCTACTATATTGATGCTGAAACAAATGATAATCTGAGTTTTGCATTTTATGAACACATCAAAAAAAAAATAAATAAATTAATTTTTATTACAAAAATTTAAAGAACAAAATACCGTTCTCTTGGTTCGGGTTTTTCTTTAACAAATTCGAGGGCATCTTCAACAGGAATGCCTTTTGCTCGCAAAACTTCCTCAACTCCAGTGTCTATAGGTACGCGTTTACCCTGCACGAGCCAATGCTTTTTAAACATAAAACCAATATGTTGTCGATTTAAAACTTGAGATAACTTCATTGTTGTTTTTTTAATTTAATAAAATATTTATAAAAGTGTCGTAATTTCAAAATAACCTAACTTTGTTCTAACAATACAATCAGGTTGTTTGACATTGACAATTTTACTGTCAGTTAAACCAATGTCATATTGGGACTGAATAATGATTGACATTAAGATTTTTTATTTCCGTATTAGAAACGACAAATATATATCTACACATCCGGACAATAACAATATAATAAATATATCTATATATTAATTTGTATTTTGAGATAAATCTCTTCAGTAACTATATACTTTAATAGTTTAAATTTAGAATATACTTTAATACTAATTTTACGAGAGATTTAATACAAAAATTATAACAATACCATAATTAGGTTTATATTTTATTTTAAAATTTTGCGATACTGTATAGATGAAATTATAATCATAAGCATTATGTAAAGTCAATTTCTTAATGAGAAATTGAAGATTTTTTAAGAAATATCTGTTTATGTAGAACATTGCCTTAAAATGATGATCATAATTTTAAAGCTACATCTGGAGCTTCTTGAACACGGCGCGTCTAATTTTCAAGATAGTATGATATTAAAACAAGTTTCGAAATTAGAAAAAGAGCATTTAGAGGCATAGTTTAGAATATATGATTTTTTTATGCAACTTAGAATGGCAAACAAGCTGACGGCCCACCTGATGGTAAGTGACTACCGCTGCCAATGATTACCCGCAACACCAACGACATAGCAGGTGTGCTGCCGGCCTTTTAAAAAGGAATATGCTCTTTTCTTGAAGGTTATGGGTTCGACAATACTGCTGCTGGAAGCCGATTTCAAAGAGCGGTTGTGCGTGGAAGAAAGTGCCTTGAAAAACGCACGGTAGAAGACCACCACTCGTCCAGATGATTGGGATGAAACTTTAGTTTATGGTGGGTTGTACGGTGGTGAAAATCAGCAGCAAGTATCAATTCGAATAATTCCTCAGAGCATTCCCCATGATAAATTCGCTAGAAGATGCACAGAGATGCAACATCTCTGCGCAGTTCATCTCTTTCTCATGCAGCCGCATGCTCGTTTGCCCTCTGTGTTGTAGAAAAAAAAACTTTGGTACTTAGCCTCCCTCTGGTTTATCTATTTATTATTTATCTAAAATTGATCCTATTTAGACAACGTTGAATCTTTCTGATCGAGAATAGAACCTTATTTAAACAATCTGTTGCTTTCCACTGTTTTTTTTTTACACTTAGAATGGCAAACAAGTAGATGGCCCACCTGATGGAAAGTGGTAACCGTCGCCTATAGACATGAGCAGTACCATGGACATATCAGAGTATACTGTTTCGCCCATGATACCCCCATGCGTTGCCAATCCTGAGGACTCAGGTGTTATTCCTCTGTACCATG
This sequence comes from Galleria mellonella, assembly GCF_026898425.1. Taxonomy (NCBI): domain Eukaryota; kingdom Metazoa; phylum Arthropoda; class Insecta; order Lepidoptera; family Pyralidae; genus Galleria; species Galleria mellonella. Next base: position 5,922,807 of record NW_026442138.1, read on the forward strand.
TAAATTCACGCCATATCCCACCCTTCAAACCGAAACACAGTCATGCAAACACAACTGCTTTGCTACTGTGGAGTAATAATCGTAACTTTTTCTTTTTAAAACTCTTGATATTAATTAAGTTATACAGACTGTAAGAAGCATAAACTTTTGCTGGTTTGTTGATTAGAATTATTTTAATTCCGCTAGCAATAGTATCAATGTTTGCGTATGACCAGTTATGACAGTTGATATGAGGATTAATTAATATTGGTAGGGCTCTACGACTTTTCTAAAAATGATCAATTTCTTAAGTCTATACTTAGGCTGTGACACATGTTTTACTTTTAAATGAGGCGGAAATGATTAATTATCAATCGCTGCTACGAGCCCAGTGATGATCATTCATTGTGACTGGTCCTCTGGAATGCAACGTATGAGCGATTCCATGGGCGTCATTGTGTATGTTTGTGATGTTCGTCGATCGACCTGGTTTAATTAATATACGCCAACCGATTTCATCCTTAACTATCATCACTTACTGGTATACCGCCATCGTATATCACTAGTGCAAGCGAGATTACCACTTATTTCATCATCACTCATAAAAAAAGAAGACTATTAATACCGTTGTGGTAATTAAATGAACTAATGGCCGGGATTCTTATCATTAATAGCAGTTTGCAATACAGAAAGCGGTCTGGGATAGTTTTTGTATAACTAGTTCTAATTGCAATAGATAGTACACAAAATTAGCTTGAAGCTTGAATTGTAATCAGAATAAAAACTTTGGGATTGGATCTAATGAGCGTTTAAAAAAAAAAACAAGTGATTTCGTAAATATATATATTTAAATTTATATCTTCCATCAATACATACAACGACACTTATACATTCAAAATTTGGCCGTAACTACAAATAGGTATCACTTGGTAATGGCGTTTGTGTGGAATTCAGGTTTACACATACATCGAATAATTTACATGCAGATATGCATGCAACGCTTTATGTAAAGGGAAAGCCTGAATATGCGGCACATACATCACTTATTCCATATCTTATTCTCTGTTGTTTCAGAGCGCGACTAAAATCTTTATATTAATAAAACATAGATACCACAATTCAGTACTCTGTACCAATGAACATGTTAGTTTGGAAACTAATGTGTACTTACTTAAATGGCGACCGAATAGAAGTCACTGTACCTTACAAGGGAACGGACCTAAAATTAATTGACAGGGAAGACGATATTTATAATTTATTCTTATATTGTGTTCAGAAACATAGAGCACCTTCGACAAATAATGTAAAAGTTCCTTATAATTTATCCTACCGAACGCATTGCACTTGACAAGAAAAAGAGTATGATATTGATGGAGAAATACTTTACAAAATAAACTTATCGAAATATCTTCGGTGTATGCTAGGATCTATAAAAATTGAAAATAATACAACTAATTAATTTCATAACTAGTAAGACATTACAATCCCTTACCACGAGATCAGCGACTAATGACGTCACCCGGTGTTGCTTAACAATTTGATTATAAGATATGCATCATGACACAGATAAAATTTTCATCACCTTCATAACAAACATTAAGTAATTCGGGTACAGGTGGAAAGTACAGGTAGGTATGTGTCTATTTTAGAATTTACACGATTACAAAGTCCTTTGGTAATTCCACATTTTACCAATTAGTGAATAGGTATACAATATTGATTTGAAAATCTTTGGACTTTACAAATATTAATTGTAACTAAAGAAACAATTTTATGTCCGTCATCATCCTATCTATGAATTTATTTAACCGCATATTGCAACAATTTGCCAATCAAACATACAACACTTAATACCTATTATAATATAATACCTAATTATTTTTATAAAGTAACAAAATTAACTTATATTTACAGTTATTGTAAAATTATAGCAGAATTTTACTATTTTAACACTAAATAGTTTCGCCCGTTGACTTTTTTCGATAATTTCAGTTTCGCAATGTACCTGGTTTCGGTACATAACTACAGTTGAATTTGAAATTATTAATAAGAAGTTACTGCCTCTTAAATACTGGATGATTCAAACGAGACGCAAATAATATTTATTTTTTATTTAAAAATGATTAACAATCAGTTGTGATAAGGCACCATTGGTCTTTCTGGTACTAAGATTTAAAGAATCAATATAAAATGTGAGTATACGAGTAATACAGACTGTCTGTCCATATAATAAGGCATAATAAGGATACTGATTTGGCCGTAGTGTAGTTAGTAAAAAAGTTAAAAATATTTCACTGGTGGTTGTGTATGAGATCAAATTCGACATCGTTACGAAATATACTTTAATGGCTATTTGATATGAGTTTAAGAATAATACCATAATTAGTGGTAGATAAACATATTTGTTACGTTCTATTAATGTTCTTGTTAACTGAATTTATGGCGCGAAATATCGTTTGTAGGAATTTTTTAAATGTTTTCTATCTACAGATCGTGTGTGACAAGTAACATTGATAGATATAATTTTTTTTTTCACTTCTTAATTGGAATCTCAGTGATTGTTTATGGTTAGAAATAATATGAGAAAAGTAGATATTATATTGCCAATTTAAAAAAAAAATATAATTATGTGATCACTTTTCCATAAAGCAGCTCTTTTAATTTCATCATTATAATATTTTCATGTACATAATTCTTAGTTTATTTCACTATAAAATATATGTGTATAAAGGTAAAGGAACACAACGCGTACGGACATTACTATGTGAAGGGTATTTTTATGACATCAGAGTGTTTAATATTGATCTCGCTGCCTGAGCTCAACTAGTACATATTTGTGAGTGACGATCGCCGTGGATTGGAAGTGAATTGCGATCGAGACGCGCAAGAGTTGCTCAGTCGTCGTCTTTTTTCTCCATTTTGGGTTCATACATAGCGTGTAATTGTTCCGGAGATATCCTAGAAAAAAGAGAGAATATCAAAATTAGATATATAAACAATAATAGGCAGGTATTTATAATATGATATTTTTAAAATTTTATTTACAAATGAAGATGATGGTTTATATTTATCATATCAATGATATAAAATTTAGTTTAATTAAAGTTACTTCAACCTTGATTAAATTACTATTATTTAGATTATTAAAAAAAATCATAATAAACATTGACGAAGATATCTTCCAACATACTAAAATAAAAATATAGTTAAATTGATATCCTCTTTATGAAATTCAGTCTGGAAATAATAACAGAGTACATTTACCCGAGCAAGCTTTGCAAGTCGCAGACGAAGCGGTAGACGTAACGTTTGCCGGCCGTCTTGTGGATAATGTTTTTGTCGTAGTAGTAGCGCAGACCACGCGACAGTTTTTCATAGTTCATTTTCGGCTTGTTTTTACGAATGCCCCAACGCCTCGCCACCTAGATGACAGAAAATATTTAAAAAAAAATTTATATAATTGGAAACAGCAAAGGCAAATTTGCGGTACATACGGTGAAAAGTTGTAACCATCGCCTGTAGATATGAATATTGGGTTACCAGATGTGATTTTTGCAAATGGAAACGATTTCTTTCACTATTATCCAATCACAAATTTGTATCAGTTTTAACTACGTCATGCAATTTATTTATTTATTAATTAAACATAAGAAATATACAACATGAGTACATTGAACCCCGCACTAGGCGAACCTGTATTGCGGGAGTCCATAAGGGATTATCATGACATAGTGTTTTTATAAATATGGATCAGTTAACCAATTTTGCGGAAAAAAACATGATAAAAGGTCTTCGTTAACTAAAAGTGCTGCGTGAAGATATGTATCTTCATAATTTATAAAACCATAAATTATTTGGTGCCTTTCAATATTACATAAATAAATACATAATAGATACATATTACTAAATATACCTATAAATAAATAAATATTAATAAATGTTATATAAAATGAATTCGGTGTCATCGTTATCCAGATTTTTTGGATTATATTTTTTGTTGGTAACTGGTTGTGAAGTTAAGTTGGCAAAGCGGCATGAGTAAAATTTTAAGACAGGAAACTCAAAACACTACAGCAAGATGCAAAAAATAAGACGTGACAGTGGGGGTTTTTTATGTCAAGCCACTTACTTCGTCTGGGTCGGTAAGTTTGAATTCCCATCCATCTCCAGTCCATGAGATGAACCCCTGGCAGCTCTTGTCGGTGAGCAGCTCTAGCAGAAACTGCCACAGCTGGATTGGGCCTGAACCTGCACATATAGCACACAGTTGCTTTACGATATACGACATATTCTTTATATTAACTTGAACGAAGGTGAAGAAACTGATGAGCTATTGTCCTCATGATACTCTTTCTATGTATATTTTTTGTAGGTAGGTGTATATAATGTACGATCAGATTTAGGCTAAACGGTCAAAGAGTTATGTACCAGAGCTAGAAATTATCATTGTGTTACTTGTAAATTGTGTTACTATGGCACACGCATGAAGGAATGGTAACAAAGGAGATTGTTAGATTATATATTTTGTTTTTGTATTTTTTTTTCATTTGTGCTTTTTTTATTTTTATTCTTTTGTCTCTTTTGCTGTGTATTACGTGTATGTTTTTTTTTTTGTAATTTGTGTGCTGTAAGTAATGTAAATAAATTATCTATCTATCTATCTATCTATCTATCTATCTATCACACAAAATTATTCTCAATTCCAGTTTAGCAATTAAGTAATAAGAAAGGGAAAGGCCTATGTTCAGCAGTGGACAGTTAACGTCGGATATGATGATGGTGAACTAAATATTGCTGTTAGTTAGTTGTCTCTTAGTAGATTTATATTAAATAAACATTGGTGAAGGAGAGAATACGTGCTTGTTAACTTGGTCTACATCCACTTTTAATATTACTGCTTATATCTATGATTCTAAAAAGGTTCATAGACGGTCAAGTGGTACGAAATAAATGAAATATAAACTTAGTATAACGTATTATATACTTTGTGATGTAAGGAATAAAAAAAAAACAACATAATATTTATATAGAGTAAGACAATAATAAAAACTTTGTCATTGACAGAAATATTATTATAAAATATACTCAACGAAGTGTTAAAGTGTCTAGACTCCAAATTTATAGGTATTAAAGTTAAAAGAAAATAAATATATCTATTCTATAAGCTTGATTGCAGCTTGGTGTGTACATCAAGCGGTAAAATCTACGAATGGATTCAGACGGCTTGATCGTCTACGGACCATTACGCATCTACTACATACCAGTGAAACATGGTCCTGATGCGGGGTACGCAAGCTTGTCCTGCGGTATGAGGGCGTGTTGTTCACCGGGCCACTCGCCCCACTCGGCGCACCCGCCGCCGTACTCCGGCGCGTAACTTTCGCCGTAACCCTCGCCACCGTACCTTCCACCGCCACCTGCAATAACAGACCTTTGTTAAACTTTATTTATATTATTATTTGATAAAAATTAAATAATAAACGGTATAATCGTAAATAAAACGAGTTTACATATATATAGAATCATAAATATTTCGAGTATAACATTTCTAAGTAAAATAATTTTCGTAAGGTTTTGAAAGTTTACAGCCGCTAAATTTATATTATATCGTTGTTATGTAACTTGACGCACTCCCACAATTAAGATACATCGACACCGTGTTTTAAGTGAGGCAAAGTACCTTAAACCTGGATAAACTTGTTTATATAATACCCGATATCTATATATATTTTCATATAGCACTTGAAAAATTTACTCTTTTGATCGTTCCTTGGGTAAAAATAGTAGGTACGCGAACTTAAAGCTGTATCGGTCTATATAGAGCGACACAAAATCTATTTCGTCTAAAGGAGTGTTCTGTTTAGGCAAACGAATATTTTCCCAAAAAAATTTGATTTAAAAACGGTAAAAATTTAGAGGCTCTATTGTTATTTCGGAAGTTTCTAAAAGGGTAATGATTTCGATTTCACCATGTGTAATTACGTATCTAGATTTATGTAGTTCACATCGTGGACACAGTCGGTAGTTATTCGGTAAGCCGGCGTCATAAAGCATATGTACTTAATTTAAGATGACTTAATTACTATTGTGTAGGAAATTATGATGGCAAAAGTAAAATTAATTATAATGACAATGTAACAAGATTTTAATAAACCCTTCTAACAATTACAAAAAGGCACATGGCATTGCTAAATCGGTGAAGATATACAATTTCAAGATACAGAGTCGTTAGTTGAGTGGAATCTTTCGTGTCATGTTTCTCACGCAGCTTTTTTCACGACACGACCGGTTACTAATTGGTACCGCTTAATTGATGTTATTTCGGTCCAAGTAACATTGTTTTGGCATCATTAAATTTTATAACTGAATCGCCTTAGTTTCATGATGCCTTAATAAGATCATTTAAGCGCCTCATGTCTAGAATTTGTTGAGAACGTTAGTTAAATTTTGACAATTTACTGTCATAATTCCGGTTTCTTTTATTGAATGTAATAATGCAATTTGTGTAAATACAACTCCCGCATAAAAAGAAGTTTTACGAACTTGATGTTTGCGATTTTGAGTTGAAAAAATTACAGAATTTCAAATTATATTTTTTATTTATACTGCGAAAATAATAATTATGTAGGCGTCCAGTCTGACAGTAAACCGTTTTTGATACCTATAGTATAATCCTAGGTGATACAGGTATGGCAATAAGCATGCAATATACCTGGCATGCTTATTGCATAGGATAAATCTAAATCCTATATTAGCAGACCTATTAGAGAGAAAGGTCTACCACCTTAGTAGATCTCAGGTAGGGAGGTAGACCTGATTTTTCTAATAACATATCGATATGTGACCTCATTGTCCCGCTAGAGTAAGTAAGTTCAAGCAATCAAAGATAGGATTTTTTTCTTCAATTTTGATCAGAATTCTTCAGTTGATCGTATGATGCCGGTATTTTTCAGAATATGATTGATGAACGCAGGATTGATAACACAACATGAGAATGTCTCTTCCATATGGATAGTTTGCCTCTATAGAACCATTCTAGAAGTACGAGCAGTTCTTCATGCATGATCTCAACTGTGAATTATATGGCTGTTGATTTAGCCTGAAGTATCGTCGTATTTTGTTCAGGATTCTAAAATGTATCAAATGTAGAATTAACTTGCCTCTGGGATATGGTTTCGTATACGTATGTGGTTGGTATTTTGGCTCGTGTGTGAGCAAGGGCTGCGTGTGCGTGTGTGCGTGGTGGTAGTAGTCCTCGAGGTAGGGCTGAGCGGGGGCCGCTGGGGGCGCAGGCGGGTACTCCGGCTGGTAGTACTCGTCGAGAGGGGAGGCAGCCGCGGGCGCAGGCGCCGACGCTGGTGCCGCCGCACCACTTGTTGCCTCTGTATACCCATAGGCGTTTGTTTCGCGGGGCCCTCCTGTTGTGTAGCCTCCTGAAAATAAAGATAAATACATATTTAATAAAATTAATAATATCTTTGCAAGTTATGAATTTCAGCAAGTTTCAGATATGATTATGAGTAATATACAAATGTTTCAATATAATGTCAATAGATTGATGTTTGTAAAACTATATTAATATCGATAGAATCGTTTTATAGTTGAAATACCCTCATGATAAAATGTGCTTCCATATCATGTAGCCAATGTGTCCCAGATGGAATCAGTTTCGGAATTTGTTAGCGGCATTCCAATTTTCCCCCAAAACTGGGATGGTATTTGCATGTTCAGGGTCAGAAGAATGACTAGAAAAAAATCAGGACGTGGTGCATGTCGAGGTGTGTGCGAGGCTCGGTGTACCGAAGCGCGACGGTCGCGGTTCACGGCGCGCCCTTTGTTCTGCGCGTGCGCTGCCGGACCCACACGTCCCTCGCCCCGCCACTTGACAGCCGCGGTGGCGTCGTGCGTGCACGATACCATGGTGGCAACATTGATTTTAATTTCTATCAATTGTAATTAATTCGCATTTGATTTCTGTCTAATTTGCGTGATAGGTACATTAAAACCAAAATCGTGTTGAGTTTGTCATCATATTGGATAGGAATTACAGAATCTAGTGTCCATTTTAAGTTTTAAATAATTATTTTATTTTTATGAAGATTCAAATTTTTTTCGAACCATTTAAGTAGAATGTTTCTCCGTCAGCTGTATTAACGTTCCTTTTAAATACTCCAGACTTCATAAGTCCATATTATATTCAGTTAAATCATGTTTTCTTGGGACATTGTTACTGTTCCTATTTAAATTTCACGATCACCTGGGCAGTCTACTTACAACAAAGGTACACCAACAATCCTATACTACCTATCTACGTATAATGTATGAAATAACTCAGTGTCACGACAAATGTACGACGCTAAGAGCGGAAAATGATTGAAAAATAACTTGTTAGTTGTAGTATTAAATCTCATTTAAATATAAAAAATAATGTATAAAGCATAAATAAGTAAACAAAGGGTAAGTGAAAGTATGCAGGCACCAGGGGAGACCTAGACTAACCTATAATAATGAGACAGAATTAGTTCTATTTGAGAGAAAAGCCAATAGGTCCTAGGAATTGGTGTGCAAGCTTGAGATAATACACGAATAAGTATATGAAACAAAAGAGCCTTTAGCTTTTGGTTTTCGCACCTGGTTCTTTTTGTTTATCCACAATGGACTTGGCATGAAGATAGATAGACATGTATCCAGTAGTTTTGGTGTGTTAAGAAATTGTTTATATAAACATTGAACGATATAAATAGGAACATATGTGAAAGATATGAAAGAATAGGTTGTAGGTAGGTACAGTTCATCACACTGTGTGCCAACAGACCGGCAGTGTGATTGGAGACCAACAATAGAGCACGCAGTAGGTACTCTATCGAAATGACAGCGCTGACTAGAGTAACCAACCGTCCTGTGTGAACCGAGGTATCATCACAGGCTGTGATCCTATGTAAATATGATGATGACATAATTGATAATTTGTTTGTATGATCGTAGACAGTTGTTTAAAGGATTTATTGGAACAATAGCGGAAAGTTTTTATAAATAGTATATACAAGGTAGTATCTAGTAGTAGTCAGTAGTATGTTATATATACAAGGATAAAATAGTGTAAATTAAAAGGGAAAAGTAACACAGGGAAACTAGTATCGATATCCATCGGTGAAAAATGCGCGGTCAAATTATCGAATTATTATGAAGGAATAATATATATTTTAATATTATCGTATTTAAACTGGGAGAAGTTGTGAAATATATTTATAGAATAATAGTAACCATGATGACGCTGTGGTCAATACAAAATACACTTATACAGTGATGTCCTTGATACTCACGGGTTGAAATTCCTGAGGATTAGGGTGTCATGCTTCTGTACCCAGTAATTTCACTGTCATATCTCACTCACGTTGTACCTTTTCAATTTATTCTAATTTAAGAGGAAATTGTGGAATATAATAGGCAGTCCTTTTACTATAATTTGAGTTTTAAACGTTTAAAATAAAGTTTGTATTTTTACGTTTTAAAATGGCGACCCTAGTGTCTACTCTATAATAACGTGACGTATAGATATGTACACGCAACGGGGTCAGTAATCGCGCCATTGTCTGATCGGTGACCGCCCCGCGACCACTGTTGCCGTCCAATGTTTGCATTATAAATATGAGAATTTTGCAACATTATATTTTTATTATATAGTTTAATATTATATAATATCATATACTCTGAATACTTATATCTTATTTTATATACTTGGTACAATTAGTAGACAATTATAGCATGATTTTTTATCGAATTTAGTAATTTAAAAATGCAACCAATTAAGCAATAATAATAAATAAACAAGGAGATTATTAACAGGATACTCAGGGTCAATACAGTTAATTGGACTTCGATTGGGAATCGAACTTATCTTCCAAGTACTGTGGCCTTGTTAATAGGAAGCAATGTACCTACGGTGTTCGCAAAATCGCAAAATGGTCGACGTTTTTCCTTAAACTACTTACTCTATTTTACGTTACTTTTGTTTATGTGAGATACTGAAAATATGATTTTGAAATTTCGGTTTCCAGTTACTACTTTAGGTAGTTGAGTAAGTAATCTAATAAAAAAGTTAAGTGAGGTAAACACTCTGTACACTATTAAATAATTCATGTTTATATAGGTACTATTTGGGATGAACAAAAACATAGGCTATTTTAATTCCAGTCAATTAATATATTGAGATATCAATTCATGCAGGCAATGTCACGGGTAAAGACTTATTAACCATTATTCTTATGATGTCAGCCATTATACGTTATCCAGCCATAGAAAACGATAACCATAAAGAACGGTATTGAGCCACCTGCATCCACTGACTCCCTTAAAAGACTTATTAATAACTAGCTGTTGCCTGCGACTTCGTCCGCGATTCCGTCGTTTTTCGTAAAATAAGTAGCCTATGTCCTTTCTCACGGTTCAGTGGTTTTGATGTAACAGACACATTTCTCTTCACTGCTCTGCTCCTATTGATCGTAGCGTGATGAAAAATATACTATACCCTGCCCATGAGTATGAAGAATAACTGTATAAAAATTTGTTAAAATCCGTCGAGTAGTTTTTGTTTCTATAACGAACATACAGACAGACAGACAGACAGACAAAAATTTTACTGATTGCATTTTTGGTATCAGTATCGATCACTAATCACCCCCTGATAGTTATTTTGGAAATATATTTCATGTACAGAATTGACCTCTCTACAGATTTATTATAAGTATAGATATGTACTATAAGTAAAAACTAAAAAGTAGCTGTTTTTTACGTTTATTAGTAAAACACTAGGTAATATAGCGCAGCGCTACGCAATGCTACGTCGCTACGTAACTCCAATCTATTGCACCGTAGCATTACGCTACACTGTGCTTATCTTATTTATTTGTATAATCACATAATTAAAATTAGATCTGACTATGACAAAAGAAACGCCAATTAAATGGTTCTTTTGCTAATCTTTCGTTTCATTACGGCTTCAAAATTTGTCTGACTTTTTGTTTATAAGTTATATTATATCTTCCTTGAAATATAAATAGTTTTTTGATTCCATATGGTTTAATTTCGTCCAATATAAACTTTGTACTGATTGTGTTGTATTTTGTTAAAAAGTGGTTCTTTTTTTAACAAAATCTTCAATTATTATTAAGAGCGATGTGATAGGTACCATAATAAATGTGTTCTTATGTTGGTACGTAATATTATATTGGCACATAAATACTTGATAAAATGAACTATAATTTATTAGATAATTTACCTTAGCTCTACAGATAGAAAAAAAAAAACATAAAAAATATTGTAAAACATATTCATATCAGCCGTTAAGTGTTTAACTACTGAACAATAGCTTCCCTCAAAAAAGGGGTATTGGCAGTAGTTGCTACGCTTGGCAGGCGGGTTGGTAACCGTAATTAGGCTTTTAATGAAGTATTAAGAGGGACTCTGCTGCTCATATTTTGATTTTTATGCTTTCTTAATCGTCTCTTACGACATCCACAAGAAAAGAAGGGGTAGCCCATTCTATACTGGGACCACATGGTGATTTTATTTATGTATGTAATTAAGTTAATAATACATAATTACACATATAGGTAGGTACAAATATTAATTTATTAGGAAAATTCTTTTTGCTAACCCTTATCAATTGCATTCATTTATTAATAAAATACACATCGGTTACCATACAACCGCAGTCGCACGGCACAATTATATAAAATAGGTACATACATAAGAAAAATATTACGTAACGACTACAGAATACGGTCCGGTTTAGCTTGAAAAGAGAAGTGGTTATCGTAAACAATAAAATTTGACTAAACAATGTATGAAATTTAAATTAACACTCCGTGTTTATGCACACAAATCCGTGAAACAAACTGAATGTCACATAAAAAGTACAAAAGAGCGGGAACAAATCACTGTGGGCTGTCAACTCGACAAATAGAAGTATTTTAATGAAGTGAGCGCCGCTCATTACAATTCCCCGGGGCTGTTGAAACAAGCCCAATAAATTTGTGGAAAACGTAAAAAGCTCAGTCGGGAACTGACCCTGCGACCTTCGGTGCTGTGTTCGCTTGATGCACCGCGAAGTTATACGAGGATATAATGCTTCGTTAAAATAACTTTACTCTATTCTTTATTTATAAACTGTTGTTATTCAGGAATACAAACAGAAATGTTCCTAAATATAAACAGGAAAATGTTTTAAATAAGAAACTTTTACATTTAAGTACAGATATCTGAAGAATGTAAGTTTTTTTTTTATACAACTTAGAATGGCAAACAAATTGACGGCCCACCTGATGGAAAGTGGTAACCGTCGCCTATAGCCATGAGCAATACCATGGACTTAACAGAGTATACTGTTTCGCCCATGATACTCCCCATGCGTTGCCATTCCTGAGGACTCAGGTGTTATTTCTCTGTACCCAGTAAATTCACGCCATATCCCACCCTTCAAACCGAAACACAACCATGCAAACACAACTGCTTCACGGTTGAAACACGAATGGGACAGAGGTACCCAAGCGATCGACTTTTGTACAAAGTCTCCCTCTGGTACTAGTAATACATACATAATATGGATATATCTAAATGTATTATGATATGTATTTTATATATTTATTTATGTAGGTAATATATACTATTATAGTATATAGTACTTAGGTGTTATATATGGTATTCATATGATTTTTTTAATATGTTTTTTTAACACAAGCGTTTTTTTATTAGCTATACTTATTGCGCCAATATTTACCACCATTTTCTTTTCTCCTCTACCCAAAGGTCATCTGAGAAAGATTATTTTAGAGATAACACCGCCTTTTGTACTTCATATGCCACGTTTTTCTTTTCTGTAGGTGTCGTAAGAGATAATTAAGGAAACTTAATGGTCGAGGAATGGGTAGCAACGTCTCTCTGTAAACATCACCATAATCTACTCCAACTCGACTGCCAAGTGTAACAACTACTGGCAAAACCTTCCAAGAGAAAGGCCTATCTTCAGCAGTGGACAGTTAATGGCTCAATATGATGATGATGATGATGATATTAAACAATATATTTTTGTATTTATACCTACCCATTGCTATCGTGCTTTCATAAACAACATGAGACAATATATGTTGTATAATAATACAGGATTTTTTACTGAGAGTTAGTGGATGCAGGTGGTTGTTGTGGGCTGTTCTTTACAAAAGTCTTTTTCTACTGGATGATAATAGTATTATAACACGGCTTGAGTTCTTGATTAATGCTGGTAGGCTACTAGTGAGGGGTGATAAGTGAGGATATAGTTAGAACAGTTAGCCCATCGCAACGAATTCGCTATGAATTAGGTAACCAAGATGTTTTCTAAAAAAAATTTGCTAACAATAGGTCTATTTAGATCCCCTATTACTAACAATTCCCCCTTCCCCCCAATATAATTAAAAATGAATTTGATATTTGTAATATAATAAAATAGATACTGGTTAGGGACCGTGGAGGATAGTAGGATGCAAAATATTTTTACATATTAAGAGGGGTGCACTATGAAAAAAGTTTAACACTGATGTAAAGCAATAAACGTAGTAAGCATGCATGGCAATCTTCATCCATTGCCATTACCACTCTTGCGGAATAAGTTTATGGCTATTGTATTACTTATCTACTTATTGGTGCTTCAGAACAGTAATTTATAGATTTAATTTAGATAACTTTGTGAGTGAATTTGCTAAGAGAGTTGTAAAAATCACTCTATCAAAAGGATAAAAATACTCAGATATTTAATGATAAATATTTCAAAATGTCCGCTCCTGTTTGGATGCGTTAAGTACATCTGGAGCAATAAATTATTATTATGCTAATGAGATCGAGATCTTTAGTACATCATTTTATTTGAGCACAAAAGTGCGCGGTAAAATCAGCGAGAGTGCGCGCGGGGCGTGGGGCGGCTGGCGGGGGGGCGGGGCGAGCCAATCGGGCGCGGCCACGCCTCGCGCGCCAGGTCGAAAGGTCGCCGCTCGCACCAACCATTGGCGAACCGATATCGGATCGAGATTTATTCCAACGAGATTGCTAACAGAACTCTATGGTGTTCGTAATTTTCGGCGTTCAATTCCATTTTCAAATTTCACGTCTACAGTGCAGAGGGTTAATGGAGTTTCAGATAGTTTATAAACTACTTATTTGTACCTAGGTTTGGATACTTAGCAGTTAATAGATATATAGGTTTCTCAACTCTATTACTTTTTATTAAATACCCAGCCTTAAGTAAAAATGTTAGAAGGTACTTATTAATTTTAAGTGGATCAAACCCGTGACTATCAGAAGGTGAGGCAATGCATTAAGGTGCTATACCATTAAGGATAACATAGGAGAACTTCTACAGAGATTAAGTATTTTCAAAACAAAATGTAACAAGATGCGACATGAAACTATAAGATTATTTTATACTTCAGTCTTTTGTAATATTTACCGAAACAACCATTGACAATTGGAGACGAAGTTTTATTGGTGAATTATATTATTATAAGGTTTATGGTGAATTACAAAACGGCCCATAAGAGGCGACAGTTTCTCCATACGGCAGACAGCACAAGCTGTGCACCACAGTAACCTTAGACCTCGCGGCAGCTGCGACGCGACTGTGTCCATGTTTTTTTATTTTTTTTTTATAAGTGAAACTCGAAACCCGCGAAAATATTCTTGATGACTTTTTGGAACGAGCACGCGCTGAGCCTGCCATATGGTGTCTTAATGACAGACAAGTGAGTTTTTATTAAGCAACATTTTGCGTTTTGTTATTCCTATTATGAAATTTTTATTTTCTGTTAGAATAAATAGGTGTACTCGTAATGCAATGTACAGTTTATTGCCAGGATAAATAAAATTATTGATGATATGATTAAAGTGATATAAGGCTGATATACCTTACCTTAAGTTATTATGAAGTAGGTAATTTCAAGAGCAATATGTTATGCTTAAGTATCTATCTACATAATTATGTGTCTAAGTAATGTACATAAAATTTGAACAAGCTAGAGTGCTTAACTTTATTAATCAATTAAATTGTACATTTTTAATGTGTAGGTATAGTTACTAATTACAATTTATTTAAGGTAGGCCAATATCAAGATATTAACTGTAAAATCTAATTAAAAAGATGTCATAAAAGTATTTAGATAGTAAAGTGAAAAAAAAAATATATCAAATCTTATAATTTACTTACGACTTCTTAATAGTGTATACTAATATATACTTAGTAGTTACTCCTCAGTCCCAGCATCCGCATGGTAACGTTGTGCCGGTAAGAGCTAATTTAACTATAGAACGAACACTATACCACAGATAATATAATACTACTATACAGAATAATTTTGTGAATAACGTACGAGCGCGCAGTTACATCGCGCCAATTCCCATTCGAGAGCGGAAGTCGAAATATGAATTTTTAAAATTAGAAGCAATGCCGGGTGCAGGTGAGCTCCTGGTGACAGCCGCGGCGTCGTTTGAACGTTGCTCTGTTTTGACACAAATATACTGGCCTCATTAATTAATTATAAATTAAGTACTTGAATGAAACATAAATTTAGCCAAGTAAAATAAAGTTTTAGACAATTAACTTAGTAAAGAGTTGATAGAGAATAGATCCAAGATGATGGGTGATCTTATACGTATGATGACCTATTAACGACTAACATGGAACAATGAAAATTGATGGAAGATATAAGAGGGAGGGTGATAAAGAAATAATTTTATGGGTCAAATAAAAGAAAAGCTAGCAGTCATATTGTACAAGGAAAATCAAAGTCTGGGATGAAGCTAGGAGAAGAAAGAGGCTACTATATAATAAATACGTACTTAATAAATGAAAGAGTAAAGAAAGGAAGAAAATATAAATACAAAGAAAGGTAACAAGGACAACTTTTCCATCGGTGGGTTCACTTGCCAATTATCTAGAGGGTCTGATATTTAACCCTATACACATATCAAACATAAGTAAAAGTGAAATTATTACTTCATCAAAAAACACAAGAAGATAAAGTCGATTTTATTCAGAATGCTTGTATTTAAAAAAATAGATTTTATTTTTTATAACTATAGGGTATTTCTATTCAGCCTTGAAATATTTAGCACTTTCATTAAATCTACACTTGTAATAAGTTATCAGCTGAAAGATAGAGAGACGCGGGTATGGCACACTAATATAATAGTATAATCGTGAAATATAAATATTTTTGAAAAAATGTGACAGAATATGAAAATAAGAGGAAATGGCTGTCAACGAATGGCGTTTAAATCAAATTCAAAATTGGAACATCTTTCGACGGGAAGTGTTAAATATTTTAATGTCGCGTTGACTCTGTTTTGTCATGTAGTCGCTTGCTTCCTAATTATTATTTTATTATTTAAATGATTTTATAATATTTATTTCGTGTTCGAGGCTCAAGATGTACCTATAAATATAAACGCGTAATTTTATTTTTTGAAATATATTTATATAATTATTTACTTCTCCAAAAAAATCATAGACCTAGAAACATTTACTATTTAGTACTATGACTAATATATAATTGTATTTAATGTTCAAATACAACATATATATAATGTTATCTGAAAGAGGAATTGAATCTTCGGAAGCGTTTTGCAAGAGACGAGTAATGACATTTGATGAACTATATGTAAGATATCTATGTCACTCAATTCTATCTGCCTATCCAGTAAGACTTATTATATTTATTATTAGAATAAAGTATAGACTTTATCCTAATAATAAATATACACAGAGATAATATGTTTAATACAAATATTACGCGCGTTGCATAAATTTAATAAATATTTTAAATATCGATTGTATCGATTCATTTGATTTTGAGTAGACTGTTTTTGGCCGCGATTTCGTTTGTATAATAGTAGAGATTAATTTACCATTAACATCATCTAGGAGGTAGGGGATTTACCGTCCATATGACTAGGTATTCAATTGAAAAAGTCATACATTTAAGTTGACTTCATATATTAGAGCAATAAAGTTAAATATAATCTTTACTGTACTTAAAAATAGGATATTCAGCGATTGGTTTAACAATTGGAAAAAAGGCAACGCTGACAATTCGGAAAAAAATACCGTACCAGATTTGATTTTATTTCTCTGTATTAATAATTACGTGCAAAAATAATTCAAATGTTAAAGTGCCGAGAGTTAATAAACAAACTCATATTCACATTCATGTATTATAGTAGTAAGAATTTAGTTAGTCTATTTCCTCATTTTGTCATGATATATATATATATATATATATATATATATATATATATATATATATATATATATATATATATATATATTGATTTAGGTTTCATTATTTGTTTACAGCTTCCATAGTTAATTTTTATAAAACTCTAGAGAAAGCTAGACAGATTATCTTAGAACGAATATACATGATACATTTGAAAGTTATACCATAAAAATTTCTACTTACCAAAGTATTTAAAGGAATCAATAAACACGTGTAAAACTGAAATAACCATATTACTAATAAATCATTATTATAAATACTTTCCGTATTAAAGTAAAACACAGTAGGTACAGCATAAAGGCACCTAGGAGTATAGACGTACGTTTGAAAAGTTATTGTCGTGTATGAGTCAATTTAGTTTAAAAATAAAAGGGCACCCATACATTTTCCTGGCCGGTGCCGATGCGAAATTAACAAACACCAGATCGGTCGATATTTATTGCCTATAAAACGTACGGCACGTTGATAATCAAATACTTTATTAATCCAAGACGTAACACCTACATTTTGTACTGAGAATATATATTTAGTAGATTTTAGTTACAAAAATATCGGTCTTACAATAATATCCGGTCCAATATTGCGTTAGCATTAATTTATAATCAAACTGTCGCGGCAGATGGTAATTTAGATTTAACATAATAATAAGTAGGTATTATAGAATGGTGGCGGGTGTTCGCTCCAATGCGCCTTTATTTGTGTCTCGTCGTAAATAACAATCAAGAATGGATTCACATTTATACATTGTCGATAGCATATTGCGACGATGTGTAAGTAGTGCTAACTATGTATGTGTGTGTTATAGATTCATAATTAATTAATTTATAAATATATAAGTTAGTGATGAACTTTTTATTTTTTTTATATAACTATATCTAATTTAAGATTTTGCTCAGAAAACAACAGGGGCATCAATCGTTAAATAATTAATATGGGTCAATAAAGAAATAGTTTAGTCACTCATCTAAGAATAATTAATAATACAATTAAAATTTAATAATACATTTAAAAATACAAACACACACACACACACACAAACACACACACATAGAGACAGACAAATATGTCAGTGAATTAAGAATCTCCTCCTGTGTGAGTCTTTAAGCGACCTTAAATAAAATCAAAATGTTTTACAATATTATATCGTATATTAGCTTAGAATCACCTATTGAGATAATTTTTTATAAGTTTTATCACCTGCAATTTCTCTATTATACATTACATTATGGTATAAAAAAAAAGATTATACAAAAGATCCCATGTATTCTTTAGTGTATAATTCCCCTAAGTCATAAACCGTATCTGGGATTCCGATAGTGGACCAATAAAAGCTCAGCAATTCTCTCAATAATCGTTAAGTCGTTGTCATTACATTGTCTAGACTTTATAAACAGTATAGAGCTATGTAATAATAGACGGGGCATGGAGTTAAAGAAATGTATGTAATAATATAAAAATTTGTTTCACAGAAATACAACGACTTTAACCTTATTACTTGGAGAAATAATTTAAGTTTGGAACTGGAGAAGATATACACAATAAAAAAAGAGATATTATGAACTCCTCTTTTTGAATAATTTAAGTATTCAACGAAAAGTGACCTTACCGGATGATACTTAGATTAAATGAGTATACAAGTTTTTACAGTCATTGAAAGTTGATAAATTGATTTAGATACAAATAATACTATGTCACATATTTTAATACATAAAGATCTCGTGTCATAATGTTCATTCATACTAATCTCCGCTTTAATGAATAAATCTGTATTGTTTGTTCCGACTTCAGAAACATTATAGTTATTTTGGTCAAGAAAAAATAGATCAACAGTTGACGGGTCAGCAAGTGATCCTATAAATTAGACATTAGCACTATGATTATGATATAATAAACAATGTCCATTATGTTGTTAAGTAACAAGTATAATAGACGACGAATGTCGCGAACTAATGTGGTATATGCCGTGTCTATGCATTTAGTTAGTATGTGCGGCAGGTGCGCCGCCACCTGCGCACGCGCCGCGTTCGTTACAAAAACCGACCTGCGAACACTCGCTGACCCCCATGCTCACAACTGATATAAGGGAAGTTATTAAATAAACCTATGTACCGGCACTGTTACAATAATTTTAATCCGATTTGTTAAAGCTCAGTAACACATTAAGTAACAAGTAAAAGTAAGAATTCTGATTTCAATAAAAAAAAGATGTATAGATAATAACAATTACACAGTATTTTTCTTCATATCTTTTTGTGGGCTCAGGCCATGAAGGAATAGTACCCAACGAAGGGATAAAGGACTGTCAGTAGACCATCAACTCCATGGTCGGATGACATAGCGTGGATAGGGGGGAGACAGTGGATGAGGTTAGCACAGGACAGTTACAAGTGACATGATTAAAAGAAGGCCTATGCCCAGCAGTGGGTAAATGTGGGCTGAATAGATAGATTATACAATTACAATTATACAATACTAGGCTAAGATTTCATCCACCTGACAGGGATATTTTGATACATTCAATCAATTAATCAATTTTTTATCTTTACTGCTATTAAATATCAGCAGTGTTAATGGAATAGAAAGGGGTTGTTAGTAATGGGGTCTAACAGCCCCATTGTTAGTAATATATCCTATAAGGTCGACCTCCACACGGTTCCCCCTGGAAACCATCATGGTTAATTCTTATAGAATTTATCACGATGGGCTAACTGACCTGTTTTAATCTTATTATCTAACCATCTACTTTTTATCATCTATCACTGGTGCGTAGCCAGGGTATTCCTATAGCAGCAGTATATAACAGGCGGGGATACCATTCCATTATCCTCTATATAAAAAGTCTACGCGGTCATGTGATCGATATACTCGTAGTATGATAGATTGAACAATTAATTACTCATTGTCAACCGACTTTAAAAAGAGTCTCGCAATTCGGCTACATTTTTTTATCTTTGTCACCTCATAACTCCGTCTGTTCTAAACAAATTTAGAAAATTCTTTTTTATCTAACAGGATACTTACAGATTAGTCCCATAGAAATTTTATCAAAATCGGTTCAGTGGTTTAGTTTTTGAATCACAATAACAGGTTTGGTATCTAAATTGAAGTTGATTTTTTGTGGGACACAATCTTTAATTATAATTAGTAAAAAACGATTACGTAAAAAAATTTTGATATGATTTTTAAAGCGTTATAACTTTTCCTTTTGGAGTACGTTTAGTGTTATGAATACTATCACTGAGTTACGGCTTGGTTTAACGATTAACTCTATATTAAAAATATGTATTATTTATTAATCGTATGTATGAATAATTTACATAATTTAACGATTAATTGTCGACCTCCGCTAGCGTAGTGATAGGCACGTCGCTTTGCGTAAATGAGGTCCCGTTTTCCATTTTCGGTCGTGTCAATTATGGAACCTAAATAGGCTATGGAGGAGTTTTAAATAAGAACAACACATAAAATAATGTTGGATTGAATTCAATTTCTGCTTATTTACCACATGTGTCACGGATTGAAGATAAACAGTAAAAAAACCACTGGATTCAACTAATGTTAGTTATTATTAGTTATTATGTTGAGTGTTTTAGGTTGTACCACAGATATGTACCACACTATTTAATTTCCCATAATACAGCGTACCATAAAGCTCAAGCATTTTGTGTCATGTGTGAAACAATACGATTTTTTAGCTTTTGTAAGTATTTAATAAGTTTTATAAATAAATTAAAATAACAAAAAATCTTTAGCGTTAAGTCTTATTAGGTATTTAAAATTTACATTATTGAGGGTTAATTATAGGGTAAGCTACTAGGGTACAATATCTCTGTGGATAAGACGAGTAAAAAAGCGTGCGCATTAATGAAGGCAGGATGTACCGGCGCTAGGAGGGCGGAAACGGCGCGGGCGGACTACGTGATCCGTCGTAACATTGTCGTTTTATGGGCTAATTTCATGGTCATATTCTAATGTCGCCAGTTTTTTTTTTATCAAAATTAAAAGTTGCATAAGCTATGACATAACTATAGACTGATATATTTATATATACAATAATGACTTCCTAATTAGGTTTCTTAATTACTCGTATTTCGGCTACACATACTATATATAATTTAAAAGGATCGAGGAGAAGGGAGCAAAGTAAATTATATATTAATGTACAATTTTTAACTGATATTAATTTTTTAATTTAAATAATAATTAAACACATAAATTTATGGTCCTAATATAATAATGTAATATTATCTAATATATAATATAATTAAACATGTAAACAAGGTGAAGTCTCTCATTTATTTTTGTTCTTTTGAATTCATGTAATATTTATGTACAGTTTCAATTTAATTTTTTACTGAATTTCAAATCAAGTATTTATATATTTAGAACGCGTGTTTAACATCATTGGTAGATTGGAGAAAACAGATCGTACATTTATAATTTGGTGAGATATTCTCCGAATTAATTAAGGGTAAGTGTGAATGTTATGAAGACAGTGCTGGCGCGTCAACCGGAAGTTGGAATATGAATTTATGAATGGACGACTGTACGTGACTGGCCGAGTGACGTCATACATGTACGGGCAGTATCGATAGACGTGTACGAAATATGGATGTACTCATGCATAGACAAACAAGTAACGGCCTTAGAGCCGAAACTAAGCCTAAATTTTAACTATATAGCGTTGAAATTGTGCGTTTTTGAAATGTCACCATAAATCTTACTAACATTATAAAGGTTAAAGTTGTTAATTATAAATGTCAATTCTACTCAAATTTTTACTTTAGATTCGTAATAAGTATTAGCAGGATTATAGGTCATGATTCTTGAGGACCATTGTTTAGTTACAGATGTGTTTCTAATAATCTTTTGATCTAATCAATAAATATGTCCATGGTACTGCTCATGTTTATGGTATAGGCGTCGGTTATCACTTTCCATCAGGTGGGTCGTCAGTTTGTTTGCCATTCTAAGTTGTATATATATATATATATATATATATATATATATATATATATATATATATATATATATATATATATATATAACATACAACATAAAAAATTTACTGTTTCTGAAGGTATATACAAAAATAGCTTCACTTATATACCTAAAATAAAAAATTTGTTTGTATTTTAGACATGGACAGTAGATATAGATATTAAATAAATAATTATTAGACTGACTCACTTAAAATTGATATATATGCAATTATTTTCTATACCTATTATTATTAAATTGGATATCGTCAGTTGTACTGTGTGAGTAATTTAAATAATTTTAATTTCCTTTTATTATATACCCTTTTATTTTATAAAATATGAAAACAGTAGGTATTTTTATTTATTCGACGTCGCGTTCTAAAATGCTTATATTTTTTTTAAATTTTATTAAATTTTTATTAAAATTGCATTACAAAAAAAAATTTAAGGTTGTATAAGTTTTTTTTTCTTAAACCTTAAATTTGATCAGAGAATATTCCATCGATCATATTTGACAGACAACAAATTTGACGATGATTAAGTAACTATTTAATTTTTCAGAAAGTTAACTTAGAAAATGCCATTGAATTTCTTCTAGAAGATATTATATCTTCTATATGATATCATTTCTAATATCAAAATAAACAAATGATAAAGATTTATAGATATATAGTTTAATTACAGTAGATGTGTGTAGTTTTGTAGATGAGAAAATGTAAAGCAGCGCACTTACCGTTAGCAAGGATACGATAATCCTACAGCTACAATTGTTAAAAATTCTAGTACAATATAAGGAAATAAAACATACATACGTTTCATTATAATACAGTTTTATCTATGGCATGCAAGGCAACATATTTTCCTTTTTTAACCGACTTCAAAATGAGGCGAGTTCTCAATTCAGTTGAATTTTTTATGTTTGTTCCGGTGAGTTGTAAATCGATTTAGAAAATTCTTTTTTATCTGAAAGAATATCATGTTAATATTGTATATTCTTTGGTTTGGTTGAAGATTGGTCACATAGAAAATTCATCAAAATCAGTTCAGTATTTTAATTTTTAAATCAAAATAACTGTTTGCTACAACTGAAGTTGTTTTTTTTTTGTTGACTATCTATAACACGTTTAAACTTGATTAATAGTGTACATGGTTTATTAATTCCAGTTACACTTGTTTTAATTTATTGTATGGATATAAATGCAATATGAAATTCATGATTAATGTTGTGTTATTTTGTATATATTAAATAGAAATATGAGTCATATTTTCCAATAGCGCTATGCTACTGTTCCACCGTTGAAATAGGTAAGATAATAATACCATCATCTTACTCATTACCATGTGTTTCGTTTAACTGAGCCAAATAAATATATATTCTAACTTTAACCCGCGACTTTGTCCGCGTGACTGGGATATATTCACTAATGGGGATCAAAAGTAAATAATATTCTTCTTCATTCCATATAGTGTCTGTATACCAAATTTCATACTAGTTGGTAAGCCGTTAAGGCGTCAAGAGATAACAAACAAACTCGCTTTCACATTTCTAACATTAGTTATATTAATTTGTGTTTGTTAAACGAAACAGATAACAATCTATTATATAATAAAGTAATTATATCCACTATTGAGATTGATAATTCCTCGTAAAAATTAAGCTTGGAAATCGTACATTGTATTCAATGTTTCGACATTAATTTTGTACGGATAAAGTCACTGTCTAACACAATTTGCATCTAAATATTGCGTGTTACAAATATTTGTTGTATAAGCAATAGGTAATCAAGTTATTTTAGAATAATATCGCGCACATGTCCTGCAGGCGCGTGCTGCACAGCTGTTAGACAGGTGTTTCTAACGCGAGTCTGTTTGCTCTTTCCTCAAATACCAGCGATAATGATGAATCTAATTAATTGAACATATTATTGCACCTTCTGCATATACTATATATATACTGAATACAATAGACCATTGTGTAGATGCAAAGTGAAATCGATGTTTACGGGCGAATATTTTACGGCAGTTGGTATATTTGAGAAGTAAGATGATAACAAAGGCACACTAAATTAAATTAAAATGTTATATTAAATTACAACATAAAAAAACAGGTTAAAAGCTTGTCAGAGATGTAGGAGTAGATGTTGTAAGAAAATATAAATTGTGGGCCTCTAAGCGTAATAAACATTGAAGAGGAAGAAATATTTGGGATGCCAGTATAAAATTTTTATTATTTAATAAGTTTGAATTGATTTTGTATTTATTTTTCAATATTTTAAATTTTGTATATTTCAAAGATCAAGATAAAAATATGTAGTATTAAGATATACGAAATACATCAGCTATATTGTAGACATTTATTACTTGTTTGTATGATGGACGCTGAATTACATATGGTGACTGTTGAAAATATACATTTTACGATGTCAATGATCCCTTCACCTTCTTTGTATGGCACAGTTTGAATCATCTGAATCTATCTAAGCGACACATCCGATTACAAACTATTTGATTTGTGGCTTTTACAATTGCGATCACGTTAGTTGGGAGATTTGCAAGACTCTGCAAAAGGAAGGAAGCGATTAGGTACCACAGGTGAGCGACCTGTACCGTTACCTGTAGCCTGTTAATGGTCACCATTTCTGACCGTTCTTACCATTACCCGCGGCATCGACTGGACATGAGTTGACATTGATTACATCGAACGCTAAACTGTATGAATATTCATACAATAGCTAGTATTAATACGTGGTTGGCATGATATATAGGACGGCATATTTTGCGTTCACTCCACTATATTTTTAGTCAAATATCCTCTTAAAAATTGCCGTTTGTATAATTTATTATTAATTAATTTTTATATATTTTATAAAATCATTAGAATAAATCGTGTGATTAGTATGCATAAGTAATATTTAATAGATCATAAAAAAAAGAACTTGTGATTGCCTTCGTTTTTATTTAAAATTGGTTAAGTAAATATGATTTTGAAATAGGTTTAATTAATACAATTTATATGTGGTATAAATGTAAACGTAATGGTAGAGGGATAGGCAGTAGCGTACTTCTTATAACATCACCAATAGCCTAACTGGGATTGTCAACTGCAACCATCTGCCAAGCGTAGCAACTACTAGCAAAATTCTCTTTGTGGGAGACTTATGTTCAGCAGTCAGTGGGTATAAATTCGATGATAAATGCACAAACATTACAAAAATATACTGTAATTATAATTCAGGTGTCGATAATACTGTTTCTAAAGATCAGACAAAATTTTTAGATTAAATTTATGCGAGATAATGTAAGCTGTGACATGACAATACTTTACAGTATTGCAGCAAAGCATTTTATGCGCGTCACGGTGCCGCGACGGAAGCGGCGAGGTGCGCGCGCGCACCCCGTCGGCCGGATCCAACATGGCGGCGGCGAAAGTGCTTCCGGTAGAGCTTCTCAATGAAGCATTGCTTATTTTTAAATTAAACATTTGTAATTTATGTATGAGAAGATGTAAGTTTTATGGGCTTGTTCGGCCCGGAAAGAAAGTGGACGGGGATAAGAACTTAATCAATTGTAATCTTTTTAAAGAAAATATTTCTTTTTATTCAATTTTATTTTTTACGTTTTACATTTGATCTAACTATCTTGAGCATTGATCCCTTAGGTAGAAAAGCCATGAATCTTTTTAATTAAAATATATACAAGACTTTGGAATAAAAAATGAAATATTTTTAGTGAATGAAAATTATAACTTTGAAAACTTTAGAGAAAAGTTATATTGATATAATGATAACGACTCCTTATTTTTTAAAAATTACGCCTTTGAGGGGGTGAAACATTTATAAAGATTGTGTCCAACAAAAAAAACCGACTTCAATTGTGATAAAACTAATTATTTTGATCTATAAACTAAACTACTGAATCGTTTATAATACAATTTCTATGGAACCAATTCGTAAGTGGATATACTTACGAATTGGTTTCAGATAAAAAAAGATTTTTGTAATCGGTTTTAGAAATGACGCAGTTATGAGGTAACAAACCAAAAAAATATGACCAAATTGCGAACCTCTTTCTTTTTGAAGTCGGTTGAAAATAATGAATAAAAAAATTAAAAGAAGATTTATTATGTGCTCGTAATAAAATTAATAAAATATGTACTAATCATTGTTTTATTTTAATTGTAATTTAAAATAAAACTACAAATAAATAAAATCAAGTAGGCCTACGCGACCTTTATTCTTAGTTTAGAATTGGAATATATTACTTTAATACATACATTTCTATAATATTTAATACACCTACTTATATTAATTCTCTAGGGAGATACAAAGAAATTAAAAATTGGCTAAAAATAAATTATAATCTAGCTGAGAAATTTTAATGACATACCTAAGTTCACTTGAATACATTTTTTTCTAGTACATCAATAAATTAAAGTTAATATTTAATTTCTTAAATATATATTATAATTTAAATTTAAACAATTTTTTAATATAGCAAATGAAAAATGTCTAACCTGTAGGTAATATGTAGGAGGTATCTGAATATAAAGTTTCTAAAGTAGGATCATATGAGAGTCTGTTCTGTTCTGGACAATGTAACTTTCCACTAGTTACTGTTTGTTCATAACTGAGTCTGGCGAGCGCTTGTTCATAGTTTATTCTAGTGTCTCTTTGCTCATGATTGTCCGTGTAAGGCTTATTCACTTTAACACTGTAGTCCGTGAAATTTAATTTTGTAAGTGTCGACATGGGTAGGTCTATGGGAGCCGCGCAAGGGGGCAAGGCGGCTTCACGCGGCGCCTCTACCACCAGCATGGCGAAGGTTGGCCCCCGCGCACTTGCACTTCACTTAACACTTCATAGCACGATTTTAATTCAATACCGTAGTGCAAATTTACCAAAGTTTTATTCTACGTACACGAAAGATAAAAAATAATAATATTTATTTACATTGAATATAGTTTTGAAATATTTAATTTAACACAATCGTCGCTCGTATATAAAGACGTACGTCGATCGCGGAGCTTTCCTTTGCAAATATAGTTCGTAGCACCAAATCGTTTGGCGCCTAATCGCTGACTGCGAGCTTTCGGGCGGATCGAGAGGGCGGCCGCGGAAAATGCGGGCCGACGAACACCGAGTGGGGACGATATGTACCGAGCACACCCGACGTGTTCCGGAGAAAGCCGATCGCGGACGCCGCGACCTGTCGCGCCACCTGCTGCACGACCAACTGTTGCGCGACCGTTGATTTTTTGCTAACCCCACAATATCATGAACGCTAAGCATAATTATTGAACTAAGATGAGCGTGTACACAAACTCAACCGTTTATGTAAAATAAAATCAGACTGAAATTAAGACATAGTCATTATTAGTGTCGAGGTCTTAATGCACCTAGATTAATTGTTACTCTACCTACTTAAATAAACATAAATAAACCTTATTCTTAATGAGCTTAGTGTAACCATTTTTCCTGTTTCTTATCATTGAAGGAAAAAACAATTAACAATGGCAACAAATATTTTATTGTTAGAGCAGTGAATGTTATTTATAATTATGTACTTATATATCACCTATATTTTATAATGTATAATATACCTACTTGGAGGAATTTGTATTTGGAAAAAAACCCCATTTTGTTTAGGAAGAACTCAGAACAAATTACACGCTTGACCTAAGTTAGTAAAATACATGGTTTTTCTTTTAACACAAACAATGCAATTTGTAATTTATCGTGGTCTTCACTTAAAAATTACTTGCAAGTTTCGAATAGTTCACATTATCAGCGTTCATTGTTTTAAAACGTAACAAAAAAGTAATCTGTGGCTGAGATTAAATAGTTAAGAATGATATAGAATTGCCACGTAATGTAACGTAATGATAATGATGCCTATTTGTATTCATATTTACGTAGATATATTCACAATTTTGTATAAAATTCATCTGGATGTATAGTTGTTTGAAAGAATGCTTTTCACTTTATTTAGAGATTTACCGGTACATTCTGAATTACTACGGTGCCACATGTCGGACGTAAATAAGTCCTGGATTTGATTCTCGATTTTGCGCCCTGGTATGCGTTATGCCATGTATTATAACATAGTACTGGGTATTTTTGTTTGTGATCCAGGTCAGTCGTACATTATCATTAATTATTGTTATTACGGAATACGTATCAATATATTTTTTCTTGAATACAATAATAGATTAATAAATACTTACATTATGATCATTGTTTTTTTTTTGTATTGAGAGCGAATTAACCAACTTATTTACTATACACAGTTTAATTCGTTCTTAATGGTATATATAATTTTATTTTTAAAAATGTTTGCAGTTTTTTATATTTTAAGTATCGTCCTAGCAACTATTCAATGTGTAATCGTTGCAAACCTCCACCTTATTTTTTCACCGCAACCACACTATACCACGACGTAGATCGTAATTACATATAATAATATATGACGCATGCGCGACCTTGACGCTGATTCC
Source organism: Galleria mellonella (assembly GCF_026898425.1). Taxonomy (NCBI): domain Eukaryota; kingdom Metazoa; phylum Arthropoda; class Insecta; order Lepidoptera; family Pyralidae; genus Galleria; species Galleria mellonella. The sequence continues at coordinate 5,951,564 of NW_026442138.1, forward strand.
CATTGTTTGATAGTGACCGTGTACGAGACTTGGAAACAACTTGAATTTTAAATTTAGAATAGTCCCATTTACATTGTTTGTGGTCTCGACCATTCTGTTATAGGTAAATAGGCAATAATGTTTCCTTTTATTTTCAAATTTCACTTGAATATAGTGAACAACAAAATAATATTATGTAATTACATACTTAATTCTACATAGGTATTTTTTAAATAAAATAGTAATAAGGTAATCTTCAATTTTTCCAACTGGCGAACATGAGACAAACGATGTTAATCTGTTGTACTCGTATTTCTACATTATATAGTATGTATACGTATTGACAATTTGAAGCATTGTACTTAGTATCACTTGTACAATATAAATACTTCATAGAGGATGTTGACGAATGAATATCAGGACAGATGTATCAGAATATCAATTTCGTGGACTTTCAAAATTCAGTGGGAGGGCACGAGCTATAGGGCGGGCCTGTGCTAAAATCGGGTCAAGTTACAAGGGGTGTGGGTCACAAAAGGACGGGAAGGTACGATAATAGGTACCTGAGCACGTGTGATGCCGGATATGTGGCCCATTGTCTGCAGAGGAAGCTTTTTCGACGTCGGAAGATATTTTTTTTGTTAACTGTCGGTAGGTTTGGTATAGGTAGACATGTTAATGATAAGATAATAAAGAAATGATTGTTATTTCATGTTCGTACTTAATTATTTTTTACTATTAAAATTTATTTAATAATTAGCGCCGTTTTTTTAAATCGGCGAAAAGTATAGATAATAATCTAAAAGTAAAAATAGATAATCGCAAGAAGAGCTCTACCGGAAAGAGATCGTAGCTTTTAAATAATGGATGCATAATGGTTTTTGTATGGAATTACAGTAGAACTAAGTAGGAATGTTTACCCCCTCCATTCATAAATATATTAATCCTCTTTAAAACCTATTTTAGCTATTGAACTGATTTGTTTTTTTCTTATACGCTAAATTCCAAATTTGAATGAAAGTGACAAAACAGTGTATTAGTTAAAATAGATTCGTAGACGGTTTTAGTTTATATGGATTCATCTGTACCGGTGTATAATAGTCTAGTTTTATTTTATACTAGCTAGGGTCGTGACTTTGTCCGTGTCACAGTCGAAATTATAAAGTGCAATTATTTAATACTAACACTGATTTTGGTTCCATTATAATGTCTTCAGGTAATACTGTAGGAACTCAATGAAAGTTGGTACATAGAGACTTTCCAACCCTTACGATTTTATTATAACTACCTATAGTAGGTACTTATCGAAAAGTTCTTACTTAGTAAGTACTTACGTATATATATTTATGAAAATGTTTTTGTTTAAAAGAACTAATTATTATTAAAAGATATATATCAGATGCATGTACTTACCTACTTATATCCTACAATTAGGTTTTTTTTAATGGGTGATAATGGAATGGTAACGCTGGAATAATGGATACGCTGGCGGAGCACCAGTGAAGAATGATAGGTGAGGATGAAGCAGGTCAGTTGGCCTATCGTGACGAATTCAACAAGAATTGTTCACGATGGTTTCCAGGGGGAACCAAGTGGAGGTCGAATAGGGCATATTGCTAGCAATGGGGCTGTCAAATTCCATTGATAACAATCCCTTTCCCCCCTATCCTACAATTAGATTAGGTTAGGTAAGATAGTTACGTATGCACTCATGAAAGAAGGCAAGTCAATTTTCATTTTAAAAACCAGTCACTATTCCTAATTCTATAAATAATCACATAATAAATATGTAAACGTGTAGGTACTCTTCGTAAACGAATAGCTTTAGCAATCTATACATTGTAGGTAAGTCATAATTTCGTAACTATGTGTAAACTGTGATTTGGCTAGGGTTACCGGGTCAGCGATATTTATTACTTCTAATACACAATGTTTACAGTTTAAAATATTAAGTTTTTGAAAAATACAGCCGTAGAGAGATATTTAAACGGAATTAAATAGGTATACACGTCGAGTGCTATTTTATCATTTTTCTTTTTTTATTCGACAGCCCTAGATGGATGGAACTGAGAACAAGTGGAACACACGAAATGCAATTAGCTGTGCGGCAATGGCGGCTGTGCCTCTGGCGGGAAATAGCGCGGGAAATGAGTTTTCGATATTTGAATAAATGCAGCGAGGAAATAAACAGGCGCGGGATATTGTCTATATTCGTGCAATATTTTATGGAATAGTTAAGTACCTACTTATGTAAACGTATTGAAGAATAATTCTATATTATTGCAGATAGAGATAACGGTAAATATGTTTACATTTTTAAATGGAAATAATTAAACACAGAATATTCTACAGGTTGTTAAAAGATGCGCGAGTTAAAAATAGGAACATAATTTTTTAATGACATTGAATTTAGTACTGTGTAAGTATAAATATACGATATAAACGTAGATACTTGTCGGCAACAGAAAAGGACCAAATTACGTATGACATGAGCGTAATGCCGATCGCAAAAATGCATTGCGATCATGAAATAAGCCGGCGGCTGATCGATATTCACAAAGTAAACTCCAAACGGGCTGGTTTAAATTTAAAAATACAATTTACCGAGGAATTCCCTGCTTTGAATTACATTAAGTGCAAACAATAAAACGGTGCGGGCGTATCGGTCGCGGGCGTCGCGGCAGCCGACGGAAGTTCCAGATAAACAATCTTTTTTAGATAAAACACTGAAAAACACTCCATAAATCTGTATAGCGCGTTGGGAACACTTCATCCAGAACTGTCATAGAGGGGATAATGCTCGGTTGTATAAATAACGCATTGCTCTTTGCTAGCGAGCGTTACGAACGTGACGGATTTACGTCACGGGGACGATGCGCGATCATTTTCTAATAGAATCCGATATTGCTATAGTAATGCTCACTATTCTAGTACTAATATAATTATAATAAATAAATAAATAAATAATATAAATAATTATGCCATATAAGCAGCTAAATAGATTTTGATTAATTTCAGTATACATACAGACAAAAAAATAAAAATCCAAAGTGAGGTAGATACGTTAGTTGCACATCTAGTTCAGCATCCACTGTGGCTGGTTATACTATACCTGACTTACCGATTATTTAATACACTACTGGCAGTACCCGCGATTGTCTTTGAGTGATCGCGATAAAAAAATAGTGTGTGTTCTTCCCGAACTAATACTACGTGTATGCTAAATTACATGATGATTGGTCGAGCTGTTAACGCGCAAACAAAGAAATAAAAAAGTAAATTTACTTTTGTATATGAATATATAAATTTTTAAGCGTAATATGAAATGTAAATATTATTAAAGATTATTACCTCGAGATAAGGTTGTTTATATAGCGGCTTCAATTAATTACGATAAATATATATTCAATAAATTTCAAACTAAAAAAGATTTATTTATTTATTTTACACTTTATTGCACCAAGTATATCTTTTTATAGGTACCTATGTCCTATTCAGATGGCTCTACTACACATATAAATATCTGTAGTAGGTCTTTGTTATTTTTTTTTATTAATTTAATACAAAAATACACAGCTCTTAAATATATATCTTTTGGAGGAAACAATAAAGAGTATCTATCTATCTATCTATGTTGCTGCAGTTCAGATATTATTTTTTTGGAATTTGTAACCTTTGCACTAATTATAATGTAGCGCATCCGGCCATCACGATTATACAGAATTAATTGAATCCGTATTTAAAATTCCATTTTACGTGCACTATTAGCAAGGGTCTAAGGTTTGTACATTTCCTGTGATTTGAAGAGTTGAAGGAAGCTATATATTATCAATTTGGTGACAATCATTACGGTTATTTGTTTTTGAATGTATAGTAATGAATATATTTAAAAAACAAATTGTAGAGAGTTTTTTTTTTATGTAGGAACAATCATAACTAGTGATTAGGCCCGGGTTCGTACGGGTAGATAGAATTTTCGAAAATAATATATAGCTCATGTTGCTCATTGATAATGTAGCTTTCTATAGGTAAAATAATTTTTAAAATTAGTAAATTTTGAGATTATACATAACAAACAAATAATTAAATCTTAAATATAATATTGATATAATATTGACATAAAAGTATAGATAACAAGTGAGTACGGAAGCATACATTCGCCTTAAAATTTATTGGAGCGTTCGGGACGTCACTTCCGGTGCTAATAATTTATTTTCCGCGTCCTCCGTCATACGGCGAGATGGCGCGAGATGCGACATTTATCCACGTTTAAATTTGGAACGTTTTCTGAGAACATTATGATTGTGACATATTATTCTTGTAGTTGTGCTATAACAGCTACGAACGACCTCGGACCTACTAGTGTACATGTCGAACGTTTATTTTTTTATTAGAAATATTAAAATGATATTATAAATCGACATAATATTTTTGACAAATTGTTTGCAGTATAATAACAGCTGACAGCTGTTATGTTTTGACATTGAATTTTTTCTAGATATCTGCACAAAATCTAAATATCTATGTTTAAAAATTGTGCTTTAGTTAACATAAAATATATGAGCGACCGAGTTTTGTCAAAATATATGGTCGCAGGAAAACCAGAAAGTATATTTACTAATTTTATTAATTAACGATGTGAGTGGTAAAACATAAAAACCGTGAACTCACTACCCAAGTTATCGAAATGTATGAAAAAAGTGTTGATAAGGAAAATGAGTAGCATGACCCGTGTCAGTGTATTGTTGTGACAGCCCTCGTCAGGGGCAGTTGCGAAGGACAGCGCCCACGACGTCCGGCCCCATGCCCCGCTCGCCCCGCCACCTTCGCAAACTGTGCACCCCACAGATAACATATCGGGAATACGAAATACAACTAAAAAGGTTTGTTTCCATTTGCTTGACAGGATTTATGGTTCGACAATAAACAATATAATTTTGACGTATTTTTTTTTAATACGTCATAATTATCTATTTCAAGATAGTGTAGGGAATCTATTGTAACGAAATTTGTTATTTCTGGAAAAAAAATGACATTATTGTGAAGATAATTTCTTTCGCATTTTTTTGTGTTGTTTTTTGCCACACTATGGTTCTTGTCTTAATATTTCCCTTCTCTTCTGTTAATTTCTATGATAATGGTAATATTAAAAATTTATGGCATCGTATTAAGTGTCTCTAGACTATCTTTATTCTGCTTTCGATAGTTTTTAAAATATTTTTACTTAACTCTATACAGTGTGTTATGTCTCTACTTCTAACTCTATCTAGAGGGAATCAGCTGACAGGGTAGAGTGAAGAGTTATTTCATAAAAATTTGTTGAATTCAGTATTGTACTTTGTTTATACTGAAAAATATTACAGAATATTCTCTAATTTGTATGATGTCCCATTACAGCAGTTCACAGGAACAAGTTACTGATCAGATCGGCGCAATCAAGGGATTTTAAACGGGGGACAATTAAAACGCGCACTACCTAATAACGGATAATGAAGAGTCGTCAAATATTTGTTTTTGCTGGGGATTCCTACAATGAGCGTAGAGAGCACCGCAAATAACGCAATTAATTGAATTCGGCATTACAAAGGTGCCGCCGGCGGGCTTTGTCGGCGCCTCGAGACGATTGCAACCCGACACTTATATTGAACATTGCTCCCATCAAACGCTGAAAGGGGCGAATTGGCGAATATTTCAATATCTATATTCCCACAGTAATAGACAGAGGCGAAGAACAAGTAATGCGCAATGCACCTGCATTCAGAGAATACTTAAACTTTTTTAAAAATAAAAAAAAAAACATCGTGAGAAAAAGATGATAAAAAATGGCAAATGAATTATATTAGGTTGAATAAAAAATGCAACCATCTGTAGATGGAAAAAATTGTACTCATATTGAGTAAAATTTGTTTTTGGAAAACTATGTATATTGACGTATTTCAAAAGCCGTAGACGACTAGAATAGTCGACTAGATAAGCACTAATTCGGTTCCGCAGCAATGTTTATCAACTTTCAAAAAGTAATATTTTAACAGTAGTATTGTGAATTCGGCATACATGAAATTATATTAATTTATTTTTCTCTGTTAATTTATACTGTACATAACTGATAAGTCTTTATCTGAACATGGCTGCAAAATTCCAAGAACTGTAAATAATTGTCTGAAATATCAAAATATAACAATGACTTAAATTTTATTAACTATTTTGCACGAGCTGTCCAATAATAAAAGTATTTTGTTCTTGACAAAGTATAATTAGGAACAGTTATAAAAAATGTTGGATGAACATTTACATAGATATTTAATGCCTATATAATAATTTTTAACGTAATTATGCGTTATTGTATGTTATAATTAACAACTGAAGATATTATTAGTAAGCAGATGGAGATGAGATAAAAATACTTGATAGATTCTCTTTTTATTAATGAAATATACTTATGATACCTATCATTGATACGATTGACGAATCTGAAGTAAAAACATCTGGAATATTAAAATTTTGACTATATCAGATTGTTATGTCTAACCCTATACCCTTTGTTAGGGATAATAGAATTGACAAACAAATCAGATTTGGAATACAAATCAAGGACACCTGAAATACATGAATAAAAAGTAGATTGAATGGGCACTTCGCAAGAACCCTTATTATGGGCTTATTGAGGGCCCCTTCATGAGTTTGCAAGCACCCTACAAATGCTTATGTATATCTACATCAAGGCACCCTTGCTCTTTTCGTGTACTATAAGAGTTATTCCTTTGCTTACCTGCCCTTACTTTTTTTGGCTCGTCAACAATGAATAAGAGGCGTTCTTTACAAATTTTGCTCTATAACATAATAAGATCTATTTAAAAGATGATCTTTAATGTTCGATTCATACGGATAATTTCAATAATAAGGTCAATACTTTTTACAAAAGCATGCGAAAGTTGTATATATTGTAAAATTTTGACCATTTTATATTTTTGATAACGTTATAAAAACACTATGCCATAGTCTTAAGATTAATATAACTCTTATGTCACTTTTTATTCTAATAGAATTGTTTTACTTAAGAAACATGATATGGTCGAATTAAAATATGATATTAGCATAATATATGATTTAATTATTTACTAAATTATGTTATAAACATAAAATTATTATAATCTATATTAATTTAACTTATATAAAGCAACTATTTCCGTTAAGTTTTTATTTTTCTATCTTTGCTACCAATTCCATAATAATAATTATATAGACAATGACCATGTTTATATTGTACAATTCAACTTATTCTCCTCTAGCTTCATCCCTATTCCTACTTTATTGCAATTGCAGTCTCATTTTAACATCCTCATACCTATTATAAATTTTCGTAGTTCGAACTTTGAAAAGGTTGCGCACGTGCGCGGGAGTGTGTATCGGGTTGCGTTTGCGCCGGAAGTTCGCAGTTGAGCCACAATGGCGGCCGGATGTGGCTCCTTGTAATGCTACGTATCATTTTATTGGTATCTTAGAAAGCCCAATATTTTTCTTGCCGACACTTCATTTCGATTGGCAGTTATGTAGAATGCGGTGATTAATGACTTGTATATTTGGACATGTGTTGTAATCTAAGTAATAATGGACTTGTTTAATTTTATATTTTATATATAAAGTATAGGTTTCATCTATTTGGCTGGAGAAATATATAGACTATATTTTTTATTTTATTTTATTTAAACTTTGATGCATAGTAAAATTTTATGTACATTTGGAGGACTTAACACCGGACGGTGTTCTTTACCAGTCAACCATTGGTCAAACTGAGAAATACATATTCTATCTCGTTTACGCGGATGAAGCTGCTGGTGCCGTTTACGTAATATTTTATGCTTCGGTATGTCTAAATGTCATTTATAATTAGTGCAATTAATTATAAGTTATTCCTAGTAGACTGAATCTCTGTTTCTTATAGTCTATTTATTTTTATTTATTTATTTATTTTTAGATAACTGGGAGCCATTCTTGTTAGTAATGATCTATTAAAAAATGTAACTAGGATTGTCGATGATTCTCTCTCTTCTGTTCGGAGCTTACTCAAGAAAGTGATTTTTACCTATTTCAGTTATGCAGTTGTACAATATCAAAATACATTTTGATATTGTACAATCAAAATACTTGTCAGTGCGTTACAAGAAATAAATCAGAAAGTAAATTCAGTATTTTTCAGTTTCATTTACCTACTAAGCCATCAAAACTACGTGTGCTTACGGACAAACATTATTTGCATGGACGACAGCAATTTTTTTTAAATCAACATAATGTACTGAGACTTAATGCAAAGCGTTAGTTTTACAGATAAATCATATTTATGAATGACACCGTCACCACAGGGACGTTGAAATAACACACATCACTTTATGGCGATAAATTAACATGATTGGTTGCTCTATAATACAACAGTCACTTTATTACCTAGTGTTTCATAAACGCGTGTTAAATAGGATGACTCAAGTTACCATTTACAGAGATATGATAGTTCTCTGAATGGTCGTCGTTTCATGTCATTACTTAAATACTAGAGATTATTTAGGTTTGTTAAAAATGTTTAATATTACCAGAGAATTAATTAAAAATGTAAATTGGTAACCTAATTCATATTTAATTAAAAAAAAAAAACTACATTTATCTAGATGGTAAACTAATACGTATATGTGTTGAATATTTGTAAGAATATTTTAATACTTTTTTTTTTAAATGTTATTGGAATTGTTAGAATTGAGTGCAAAATTATATGCGCTATATTTTCAGTTTCTGATTTTATATCTAGAATTCTTTTATAATATATCAATACGATCAAGAGAAGTTTTTTTGCCATCCTTTTTTTGGATGAAACTATTCCAGCTACCAAGTTGGAGTCAATAATACAAGTTTATAAAATTTTATTAAAATCAATTAAGCGGTTGAGGAGATTATCATGAACAAATATCGTGACATGTGATTTTTATATATTAACCTCCTTATTCATAAAATGTCAAACAACTTATAAACCTATCTTAGCTATTGAACTGTTTTGTCTCTTTCTTTTCACTAATTTCCTAATTTAAAAGAAAGTAAAAAACAGTGTAATAGTTAAAGTAGATTTGTTGAAAGTTTTACTTTTAATGAATAAGGGCGTAAGTTTACAGGGTCGCAGCGTGCGGCAGCTACGACCACTACGGCGTAGCAGGTGTCCATGAAATTTTCAGTACACCTCTAGCAACGTGGCCGTGTGGTGGACGACGAGACGCCGGGGCGATTTCGCAACACTGTTCCGTGGCGCACGTCCGGCGATTAGTGAGTACGCAACTCAAGCCGAGGATGTGCTACAGGCGAGCGATCGCCCTTGCGACAGCGCGGATGCCGCGAAATTGCACCAACACAACATTAGCTATATATGTACTTACACGCCTTATTAATACGAGTGCAGTTGCAAAATATTGAATATATACGATGAGTTTTTGTACATTAACCTTCAGCATCGTCGGCCCAGTTGCATTAGTTCGCAACGCTCGAGTTGACGCGAGGACGATAGAATTTCGCTCGTAAACACAACGCATATGTAATGTACGCTTATTATGTACCTTTTGACTGATAATTGCAGCTTCTGTGTCAGTACTTTTGCAGTTAACGGGTTTGCAACTTGCGTGCGGCGTACGTAATAAGAGGGGTGTGATAAGAAAACTAAAAAGAATCCCGAACGTTGTGGGCGACGGTCAGTAATTGCTTTTAAATAGGTTTAAATATAATGTTTGTGATAATAAATGATTAATGACATTGTGTTTTTTTTGTATAAATATTTAATGGAGACAGTCATTGTAATGTAGTACTTATTAAGTACTAATAAGTACTATCAATATTATCATTGTAAATAGGTACATCAAACCTATTATTTCTCTTATATTCAAATTGTGTCTTTTTATATACATGAGAAAGACAGATTTTTTATGAAACTAAAGGGGCCCTTGACTAGTAAGGATACTCGTAAAATATATTTGAAAAAAGCAACCACAAACCATGAACGCTTGGAATGTGAGAGCATCGAAGGATTTATTTGTGTAAATCCTTGTTACCTTATGATCTTGAGTCATAGTAAGTTGAAATTATATGGAACATGGTCACTCACCACGCCACACCATAACAGGGTCCGGCTCAGTGGAGTCCCTCGTCCGGGAGCTAGGGTGTAAGAACATAGCTTAACCAGAATCCAAGTCCACCATGTTGGATCACAAACACAGAGTCACACGACACGTATTTCACACACGTAAAATGATCTCAATTGATAGAATAATTCTTATTTTAAAAAGAAAAAGTAAAAAAGAACTTTAAGGAAAAAGCTACGAAGAGATTCGAAACTTAAATGTTACCATCGACTAGATCGTCGAATAAAGAACAATACAGTGATGGATCCAAACAAAGCGAGTCCTATGACTGGCCACTGAGGTCGGACGCTTTCCACTCGGCGAAGGTGGAACGAGTGGGGCGGATTGATCAACTCTCCTTGAAAACATACTTTTGAGTCGAACTTCATATTTTTTTTTTATTTTAAAAGTCCTTGCCGTAGACAATATGGGTAATTTGTTTAAGCGTTTAGTAGGTACTCGTATTTCGATATGTTACAAAGTATATATATATTTTTATAAGAAGACATATACTTTTGAGTAGGCGTCTTTGTATACAACTCTCTGTTGAGTAAATAAAATACTATTATGTACACGATTATTAACAAGTTTAATTTAAGTAAGCTAGGAATAAAAAGTACTGCAACAAAACTTATTTTTTTTTGTAGGATACCAAACGCTTCAGATTGAAAGAATGCTCAGCGACTACTAATAAATAAACATCTAAAGTAATTCCAAATAATGTATTGTTAATACAAGAACTTAATAATTTATCAACCGATTTCAAAAAGAAAGAGGTTCTCATTTTTCTTTTTTTTTATGTTTGCCACCACACAACTCCGTAAGTTTTAAACTGATTAGGAAAATTCTTTTTTAATTTGAAAGGATGTACATACATATTTTATCAAAATCGGTCCAGTAATTTAGTTTTTAGATGAAAATAAATACTTTGTCAAAATTGAAGTCGGTTTTTTTTTTGTGGGACACAACGTTTAATTATTTTAATACTGATTTCTGATATATCTACGAGTAGATAAGACAGCCAGATTCTACATTTATATATTATATTAACACAGATTTTAATATATTTTATATATGTCGTGATATATAAATAATAGAAAAAGTGGAACGATGATGAGTTTTTTTACTTTTGGAGATATTTTATTGACTATATTTTTAATTAGTCAATATTACCTACATATAATTATACATATACTACAATATAAGCTAACGAGCAAAAATGATTGATAGTTTCACAAAGGTAAAGTTTATAAAGATATGCAGGCGGATTACTCTCATGTTGCCAATCCTGAAACGTTAGGGGGGGGGGGGGAAAGGGATTGTTAATAATGGAGTTTGACAGCCCCATTGCTAGCAATATGCCTTATTAGATCGACCTCCACGTGGTTCCCCCTGAAACCATCGTGAACAATTCTTGTTGAATTCGTCACGATGGGCTAACTGACCTACTTCATCCTCACCTATCATCCTTCACTGGTGCCCCGCCGGTGTATACCAATAGCGCGGGTGGGGTTACCATTCCATTATCATCCATTAAAAAAAATCCTGAAATGTTTTTTAAAGAACCCCATACTTTAATCTCTTGGAAAAACTTCGACAGAGAGCTCATTCTATAATCTGAGCATTCGTAGGAGTAAACATCTCTGAAACCGCTGTACGCGACCATCCAAACTCTAAGATATGAGTGTGAACTCCCTGTCGATGGTGAGCTGTATAATGGTAGAAAGTGGCATCATATTGAACAATTCCTTTGAGCACAGTCCATTGTACAGTTGTTATATGATGTTCTTTATTTAATTCATACATGAAGTTATTTCTCATGATTATAAATAGATACATCATATTTGAAAGACACAATATTAATAAATACAATATAAACTGATTTACAAATTTTATTTTACACAACAAAGGACGTAACATCACTAGTACATGTAGCTAATTCTCTACCATTCCCATAGTGACCCAATATGTAATTTAAAATAAACTAACTTTGGCCCAAACGATGGCACAAGACAAGGCATAAGACGATTCATAGACCTCGAATCGGCTGAAAGAGAGCGGAAAAATAGCGTCAAGGTCACTACAAGTTGCGCCACACACGTCCAGCCAACTGGAAACTGCATGTGCTATATGGTTGATGTATACAATCATGTATATTTACATACAAAAGCAAACTATTTACTACATACAGACAAATTTATTAGTGTCACGGCAAATGCTACGAGATCGTAGCGCTACATTTTACGTAGTGCTTTATTGATTTAAACTTTGAAATCATAGATAGATATATACTCTTTATTATTTCTACTAAAAGATTTACTCTAAATGCAGTAATCCTTACTAATTTTATAAGTGTGAACATAAGTGTGTTTATTTGTTACTTCTCTGCCCTTTAACTGTTCACCATCACGAAATTGGAGGGGAAAAGAATTGTTAGTAATGGAGACTGAGAATCCCATTGCTAGCAATATACCCAACCAGGTCGACCTCCTCGCGGTTCTCCCTGGAAACTATCATGGTTAATTCCTGATGAAATTCATCATGATGGGCTAACTGGCCTGTTTTCATTCTCATCTATCACCCTTCATTGGTGCTCCGCCAGCGTATCCCGTTAGCGCAGGCGGGGTTACCATATCATTTTCACCGATTAGTTATAATAATTATAATATAGGGTTATAATAAAAGATTACTGTTCATCTTGATTACGTCAACGAAATCGTAGGTAAAGACTATAGATTGTAACATATGTATATTAGTCTAAAACATATAATAAATCACTAACAGCTTAATCTCAGAACAGAAGGTGTGTATCTCCACTAATTCGCTACGTGTGTAGTTATTAATATCAATGATATAACATCAATTGGAGGTGTAAATTGGTACAGAAACCTTTGAACGTGAGCTGGGGACCACCCGTGTTAACGATGTCGAAGAGGACTCTTGTCTATTTAGCTAATTTATTATTTCAGTAGCTGCGCCCGCGCAGTCAAAACATCCCGCCACGATGATTTATAACACAATAAACACGCTGTTTTATATCTAATGGAAATGGGCTTTTACATATGAAATTACGCAGCCACCCCCTCGATTGTAAAATTTTGATTAATTATTATTTAGTGTTTGTTACAATATTTTTTTTATAATTTTAATGTTGTAATAAATACTGTTGTTATTTCTTTAATACGTTTGTCCTCAATTTATAGAGGAAATTCCAATAAAAATTAATGCTTTGTTTTTTTTTTCATCCATTTGAGTACTGAATATTTTATTATTATATAGTAAGGCTCTTTTAGAGTTATGACCAAAAAGTATAAAATAAGAAGCCTGTAATAAACTTCAGTGCTGTCTGTAGTATATTATGTTCACGTACTGGCCACTAATAATTTTGTAAATACTGGCCGGTAATAATTTGTTCTATTTATTCTTTCAATGAATAAATTTGTGTTTAAAACTAAGAAGTGTATATACTAATACGTAAATATTTTTGTCCATACTAAGGCATATAACATATAAAAAAGGCATATACACATAAAAAGTCTAAACTAATACAAACAGAAATTGGATATCTTTATGTTTGCATTGGTCATGTGAAAACGTTTGGTCACGAAAAAATGAGCGTTTGAATTAAGCCTGTCGTTAAAAGACCAGAGCAAACATAATTTCCTATTTATAGTAGCCTCAGTACACAATTTTTGAATAACTCTAAAACAGATTTTATTGTTAAAAAATACATGTGAATTGAGAGTCTTCTAATTTTTGAAGCAGTTTCAATAAAGTCAATTTAGAGAACTGATTAATTTTTTTTTAAATACTCTGTTATAACAAAGTTTATCAAAATTGATTGTTTCCTATATATAATAGATTAACAAATTTTTATTATCAAACAAATAAAAATCACTATTAAAAATTCATTTCTTTTTTTTTAAATTAATATTAGTGATGATCATGAGTCATTACTCGCTAGAGGGGTTATCGAGAATGGTGTATAATGAGGCGTAGTTTATTGCTTCATACTTAGTGACCGATTCGCTTATCTTTATGGGTTGATAGCGACAATATATCGGGGGAGGGAGAGGGGTTAACTAGGTAGTAAAATTGAGATTTTTCTCGTCTAATCAACATACTCATAATTTGGGTATTGTTCGACATTACTATATCGTTTGCTTATCGCTTGTGTTATTTCACGGATATTTTAAATAGGATAAAATATTATATTGAGTAGCAAATAAATAGATAAATAAATAATCTTTAAAAATTTGGTACTCGTTTATTTTTTATTTTTTTTTATATGCATTACGTTTTTTTCTTTGTTTTTTTGACTTATTACTAGTATTTTTATGCACAGCCCTTAAAATGTTTATATACACTAAGCTACTAATATAAGCATTATAGACATCACAGATTGCACTATGACCATTACTATTATTTATCAAAGGAAGACTTTGTATAAAAGTCGTTTGCTTGAGCACCTGTGTCCCATTCGTGTTTCTACCGTGAAGTAGTTGTGTTTGCATGGCTGTGTTTTGGTTTGAAGGGTGGGATATGGCAGTGAATTTATAGGGTACAGAGGAATAACATCTGAGTCCTCAAGAATGGCAACGCATGGGGAGTATTATGGGCGAAACAGTATACTCTGTTATGTTCATGGTAGTACTCATGTATATAGGAGCCGGTTGTTACTTTCCATCAGCTGACGGCCCAGCTTGTTTGCTATTCTAAGTTACATAAAAAATGACAACAATGGTACGGCTCCTGCTTTGCTAGTTCTAAACACCAAGTATTATTAATCTATTATTAAATAAATAAATTACGTAATTAAAATAACTGTTTAAAATGCACAATTATTAAAATATATTAGTATCTTTGCTGATTGGAATTAATGTTATTAGAGGAGCTAGGTACCATTAAGGAGGTTAATTTAGAATCTTAATTAATTAATACCGCAACTTCCGCAGGTCGAAACATCACGCACATTTTTATTACTACTTCATAATTCTATATATTTTTGTAAATATAATAAATAACAAACTTATGGAGCGGTTCACGTTCTTATTCCTGCCAAGGAGGGAATGCTCGTCCTGCTTCCGTGTTTCCGCAAAAATTCAGAGTCTTTCTAGAGAGCGCTTTTTGTCTTAGGTACCACAGTCATTTTTCATCAGGCGCCGTAAAGTCCAAGCGCGAACAAATCGTTCAATAAAAAAAAACAATAGCTTGAATTGATAAATAGACTTACCAGTATTGTTGTTGTTGTTGTAGTGGTGGGCCGGAGGCGGCGGTATGTAGTCCGGCAGCTCGGGCAGGCATACGTTGCTCTCGTACATATTCGGCGGCACGTTCGCGAGCAACGAACGCTCTTTTTCTACATCTGTAACAATACAAAATCTATTGAGTTCTATATATATTTTCTAAACTTTTATTGTTTCTTTTTTGTCTTCGCCAATTTACAATAAGCCTATCTCTCAGACATTCAAAGGTTTTAATTTTCAATAGACTTCAGAAAGAAGGAGGTTCCCAAATCAGTTGTATTTTTTGTATATTTGATACTAACTCCGTAATAAACAATAATAAGTTGATAATAAACCGATATGGTTTTTTTTTTAAATCTAAAACTTACAAATTGGTCCCATAGAAATTTTATCACAATTAGTTCAGAAGTTCAGTTTTTAGATAAAAATGACTGGTTTTGTCACAATTAAAGTTGGTTTTTTTGTGGAATACAATTTTTATTTATATAATTAATTGAGAACCAGCAATAATTAATACATCATCATTATATTGGACGCAAAAAAGCTGGGTATTTGGCACATTTTGAATGATATGAAATCTCTCATTTATCAAATCAATGGATATATCAATATCAATATGACAAATCAATGGATATTACGAGTAAAAAATGGGTCAATTTTACCTTTCTGCAGTATTTCCAGATGCTCCCAAAGTATGTCGCCCATGAAGGCTGGTGCGCGGGCGACGAACTCCTCTCGTCCCATGGCACATATGTCTTTGCCTTGCGCACGTGCGAACTGTTGTAGCGCCACGCCTTCGAGCGAGAATTCCCGGGCAGCCCAACGGAGCCACGCCGCTACAGCACCCTCGCTCCATTGTCGGGGATCTAAGGGCATAACAAATAAAATAAATATTTTGGTTTTATTATTCTTACAAGTATATATACTATATAGTCGTAGGTGCCGTGTAATATTCGAGAATAATTCTTAAAAATACCTATTCTTATCTATTCTAAACGATATTTGAAATTTGAAATTTTATTTTAAAATAAATGTTACAAACATTTTTAAATATAGGTGAAACCCTGCTCCTTAAATAGGTAAATCCTGTATAAATTATATTTAAATCATTGAATTTTTTTTTTTAAATAATAACAAGTGTCTTTTTTATTTTTGGATTTGTTCGACTAATGCTTATAAGATATGATACTATTTTAAGTAGATAGGTATTGTCATTACAATTATAAAATTTGCTTGAAGTTTGCTATTTTCTCGTGAAGACATAATAAATATAAGGTGGAAGTCAAATATGTAAATGGCAGTATTGAGTTCCTGTGTTTATTTTTAGTTTCACTAATTAAAAAAGCAATAATTATATGTCCTTACAATTTTATAATAGTAAGTATCTATAAGCTATATAGAACGTCATAGTCTTAACTACTATGTAAAGATATCCGATATAAATTCAAAAGATAGGTACCTATCACCGTTCGATAGATTTACTTGTATTATTTTAAACTCAGTAATTATTATACATGAATGTTTATACTCGTAAATATAATGGAGTCCTATATCAAATAGTAATAAATATACAATTGTTAGTTGGTGGCGATGCAAAAACGATTAGCCGGGCACCGAACCACCACATTGCTCAACAGCGGAACTTACCACAGCGCAGCACCGGAAACGTGGCGACCTTCACGCTTAATGTACAAGTAAACGCATGTCTTTCTAACTGTTTAAGAATCCCAATTTAGATTCATGGATTATTATGATGAATTGTTATTCATCATTCAGCGATTTATTGTGAGTGGACACGGCTTACTATTATGTATGTTTCCGAATAACTTGCATAGATTAAAAGATAATCTTTAGAATACCGATTCGAACTCACGTTCTGTAATATTAAAGATACATAAAAAATATTTCAATGTATACAAAAGTAGCATGAAAGCTGCACAGGAATACCATTAGAATTGGTTCAAAATTGACAAGATATCGTGAATTACATAAAAAAGAAATGAAATTAGAACCTACTTTTGATGTCAGTTCAAAAACTTGGCTTATTGTAAGTTGCTTTATTTGTCAAATGCACTTGTAGAAGCCTTGTAGGAAATTAAAAATAATCGATATATTGATTCTTTAATATTGACTTAGAAATATATAGGAATAATAAAAAAAGAGAAAATCGAACATTGAATGCGTTCAATTTAAATTCCAGAGTCACATCGATTGCTTGCCCTGAATCGTCGGGGAAAAAGTAAATCGATATAATCGATACAAATTGCTTCTAGGTGGGGAATTCGAGTTTTTCTCCGTGAACTGGCGAGAGCTTGGTAATAATAAATAATTAGTTTAATTACGGCTTTTAGTCCCCGGTCGCTAGGGCTCAGTGTTTGAGTTACACTGAAATATACCATCAGGTAGGTGAATGATGTTGAGAAATCAATACGCGAAGATTTTACATTTTAATACGTCGTTTAAAAGGGACTTGACATGCCATGTCGGGGACTTTTATTATTTTATGATGCAATACGTTCTTTAATTAGGTAGGTTTTTTCGACAATTTGTCAACATATGTTTTTTCAATTTTATAGTAAATACTTTCTTTATATTTTTTTCTTATCAATTTGTTCACATGATATGTAACTGTGTAATTCACTTTATATCTTACATCCGTCTTTAAGAATCAAATTAAAAAAAAAAAAGCTTTATAGTTGAAACTGATATATACATTCACATTTGCTATTTAAAATATTTAAGCTAAATAAAAGGTTTAAGATATTTCGTTGCTAAATTTTTATATTGCAATTGTTGCATATCTTACACATACTTTAAGTCAATCCTCTGTATCGCTATAGAAGTAAAACAGAATTTTGTTTTATTATTGTTATATTTAATTATATATTGATTATATAATAATATAGTAAGTATTACTTCATATTTTCTCAATTCAATAATGCATCACTTATTTATTTCTAGGTTTGCCCAATGGTTGACTGGTAGAGAACACCGTCCGGTGTTAAGTCCGTCAAATGTAACATACAATTTTACCGTGCATTGAAGTTAAAAAGAATATGCTAAAACTTATTAAATGATATTTATACTAAAACACAATGTTTCTAGTGCCACACGTTTGAAATCATAGTCAACACGCTCTAAGTCAGGGTAGGTTGTTACTTACCCTACATGTATAGTTACTAATGCAGTTATTATCGATCCTAAAAAGAAAACTGTAAATTAAGCTAAGGTTCCCAAATAAACATTTTTTTCCCGTGGGTGTAGTTTACTAACTACACTTATGAGTTACACTATTTTCAGAAAACATCAAAATATATTTAGAAAGTTTCTTCTTTCTAAATTTTGTAACAATTTTTATTTAAATAAGTATATTAGGAATTATTTTACTTTATTTCTCGTTCTCGATCTTGTAAAGGGGTAAACGTATAACATATAAAAATAATCTAAAAAAGTAACAACAAACTATTTCATCGCATTTATATGTTTTGTTTGTGACGAACGTAAGTTACGAACAATATTGCATTTACATACGACTCGAGCACATCACTAACAGAAGCTTGGTTTGCCCGTCGATATGGTAATAGTGGATTTCATTAACAAGACGATCGGTAGATAACGTGGTACGTCTCTGTATGATCAGCATCATGGATGGGGGCAACTACTTTTGCGTTAACCACTTTATTAATAACTAGTGTTGACCTGCGACTTTGACTTTGTGATCAGGTATATTGATTAATCAGGATAATAAGCCTATGTTATTCTTTATCTTAAATAATACGTGTATGTTATATAATTTAATGATAATTCAATCATTAAGATATAATTAATACAGAAATACAAGGTTCTTTATTTAACCTTTGTTTTGTTGCTTTGTGTTAAATAAATTTATATTATTATTGTATATTGTTTTATTTTTCAACTGTTTTTAACTGACTTCAAAAAGAAAGAGGTTGTCAATTCGGTATTTTTTTATGTCTATTACCTCATAACTCCATCGTTTCTGAATTGATTTGGAAAATTATTTTTTATCTGAAAGGATATACTTACAGATTAGTCCCATAGAAATTTTATCAACATCAGTTCTGTGGTTAAGTTTTTGAATCACAATAACTGGTTTTACCATAATTTTGTAGCTCACGATCTTTAATTATTGTGTAAACAAAACCTATAAACATTTACGATAAAATTAAAGTTCCTAAACTTTTTCAGCAGCAATCTAAATATATAGTATTAATCAAATTGAAAGCAATTTCTTTTCACTACTGTCAGGTATATCTATGTTGCTGTCTGTACCTACATGAGTCCCTAGTATTGATTGTGTTAACAACAAGATTCATCTCGTGTCCCTCCCTGCTGATCGCTGCGAGATAACCAGTTAACAACCACCGCTGTTCACTGGCTGCATATGTACACTATCTATACAGCATTTATGGTAATCGTCGTCCGCTGGCTTACCTTCGTTACTGTGTTGATAACAGCTTTCTTTATGAATAAAAATGGAATAGTAAATCCACCTGCACTATTGGTTAATGCTGTTGAGTTAGGGGGGAGGGATTGTTAGTAATACAGACTACCAGTCCTATTGCTAGTAATGTACCTGGAATTCAGCACAATGGCTTCCAGTGGGGACCACGTGGAGGTCGACCTGATAGTGTATATTGATAGCAATGAGGACTAACCTCCCCGTTACTAACAATCCCTACCCCCCGCTGAATTCCAGGTGTATTCATCACGATGGGCTAACTGAGTTGCGTTTTCCTTTTTTACTGGTGTCCCGCCAGCGCCAGCATATAGTACCGTTAACGCAAGCGAGGTTACCATTCTACTATCATTCATTAAAAAAATATTTTCCTTTTAGTTTAGGGGCACTCTTTATAGATAAAAGCATTTAACAATGCATTAATATGAAGTGTAGTGGTATTAAAGTATAACAATAAGAAAGGTTGAGTTTTGTTTGTGTATAATATAGCAATAATTAAAGATATAAAGTTTTAGTTGTTTGGGTAATTAAAATTCACAATGGTTAATTAATATGCATGACTTTACTGAAGGATGTTTTTATCGAAAAATGTAAATTTTTAGTTACGTGTACCAATATGTTTGAAAGTAATTGTGCAACAAAAATTGTAAATAATATTTAAAGTAATAAAAGATTTTCAATTATAAACTTTTATATACATATTACATATATTCTTCTTCTTGAATCGGAAAAGTTGTTAAGATCTATAAACTTTGATTTTAATTCAAATAAATATAAAGATAGAAGCAATTTTGTTACTTTTGCATTGTTGCCTTGAACCTGAGTATTTAAAATTATTACATCTGAATCTATGTCCGATTGAAGTACGTTATTAATATTTTTATTTATTTAAAGCAATTTACAGGAATGAAAAGAGGCTCATCATGAGTAAATCTCATGAGATGGAAAGAAAAAAGGAATAGTATTTACAATTATATATATATATATATATTTTAATATATGAGATAAGAAATAGTTCATGCACTTCTTTATTCTAAGTATTACTTAAAGGTAGATACTACAAATATTATTGAGTGGAGGCAAACAAACTCACTTTCACATTTATTATGTAGGTATGTAGATTAGTATGCCCATAATACACTATATCATACTATTCATAAAAATTGTTTATTTTTTTGTGTACCTACGCGAAACCGTGTGAAACCGTGTTGGTCTGTAGTTTTATTTTAATAAATTTTAAATAATATTCGTATATACAATAATCAGAATAAAGTTTCCCGCCGATTTCATTCGTAACAACTTAATAAATGAGGTATTTTTACAAATACATTCGGCAATACTACATGTAATTTATGAAACATCGTGCATTTGGTGCTTGGACAACTTCGCCGACTGGTAGTAAAATAAATGACGGCCCGCCATTCCATGTTATCTATAAGAAGATTAAGTATTAATGAGGTGATCTTTTTGCATTTAAATTACTCAAAGTTAACTGTCTGTTGTGTTTAGTTTGACCGGTTTGCTCGTTTTTTATTACTTCGCTTATTATGCTGAACAATTAAAACGAATCGAGTCGCTTTGGCAATATAAATAACTAATTAATGTTGAAATTTGTCGATGAATAATGATAGTATTGGTATTACGTTAATCGATTATATTATTGTTGAAAATTTTGTATTCAAATAAAATTTTGTAAAAATAAGTGCTGTAAGTATTGTAAATACTAGTACCGGTATTTGGAATTTATTTTTTTTTATAAATTTTTCTTAAATTTACACATAGGTATTTAGGATAAAATAAAATTAAAATAATATGGAACTCTGCTGTGAGGAGCTGGTGTCTGTAATAGGTTTAGACCTGTAGTACAGATCACCAGACTCCCAACCGATATGTGTTTAAATAATAATGAAACAAAATGCATTCCACTGAAATTAACATTCCAAAAATATATGTCAATAGATTTAGAAAGTACTGTCATAAGAAGAAGAAGAGAGGAGAGGTCTTTGCTTTGAACTGTATAATGTAGGCAAAATAATAAAATTTACTCGTGTTTCTAAGGTAGCGTCGGAAAATATGTTAAATTATTAAAAGAAGCACTTCGTTATATCTATTTTTACTCAATAATTTTAATTACTTATTTTTTTATGATATATATAGAAAAACATGTTGGTTTGTAGTTTAGGTGAAATTTCTTGCATGACATGAATCAACATAAAGTATTCAGTTGAAGTATGTATGTTTCAATATCAAGTTATTATTTTAGCTTTTCTTTATATGAACACGTTAATAATATTGTTAACAAAAATATAATAATACGTAACATAAATGGAGACAATATAATACGAAGTTCACACACAATTACCATGGTGTGCATGATTTTGTGTCGGTCGCGCTCGCGCACCGCGCCGCGCCGGAAGCGCGAATAGACGCGGCACAGACGCACGCACTTCCGCTTATGGCGGGCATCGAACCTGCGACCTGCCACCTGTCCGCGCTCTGATCTTTATGCAGTTACACTTCATGTCAGATTTACAGTAGATTCAGATTTTTATTGGGTTTCGTCCTATGACGTCTCGTCCTATGCATAAAATATTATTTGTGTTTTGACACATTGTACTTATTCTACATTTTAAGTTTGTTGTAGTCAATAGTTTTGGTTACTTCTATTGAGAAATGAAGGAGAGAAGGTCTTGTGTCAATCTATGTATAAAATGTTCAAACTTGATGTTGATTTTTTATCGAAAAGACGAAAAATTACAGAGGAAAATGTTTAATTTTTAAACGACACACAACAATATATATACTCATAATAATCGATGTTGATCATTTGAGATTATTTTTCAGAGGAGGAGAGGGGCTAATCCCTTAAAAAGGTGTATATGTACTTTCAGACATGTATTTGTTAAGTTTCGCTTAGACCCTGGTGTCGGTATCAAACGATTCTGGGGTGAGTACTTCCCATCCGATTCCCTTTAAATATGCCTATGTCAGTTCCTTTTCATGTCTAGAATAAATGATTAAAAAATAAAAAAAAGAGGTTTATGAGATCAAAAGACTAGGGTTTCCGATATCGGAATAGGAAAGAAATAGTCCTGAGTTGTCTTTAGATTTTCTTTCTCATTATCCTAGTTTTAGAACCAGACAATTGTATACCATTTATTATTACTTTTATTTATATAGAAGCATAGTAGACATCGAAAATGGCGAAGTAAGTGTCCGTCGGTGCCAACAATGCGTGTGGCGTGGCGCATGGCTCATGGCGGCGACACGTTGCCATTACCATATGTAAATTATCCGGCATTATACGACCGCTTCACTAACGTTTTTGCTTGTAAACTCAGGTATTGTATAGAAGAGATATAAACGATGCTTTCTAATACTGTTTAACTACTGCTCAAAGGCACACATTTTATAAAAGAAGTTTTTATAAAAATATTTTACTTGTGGCTGAGCTTTTTATTTTTTCTATTTTTAACCGGCTTTCAAAAGAAGAAGAGTAAATTCGTTCGTTTTTTTTATGTGTATGTTCCGCAACTATATCACCCATTTAGAACTAATTAATATTACAATTAATAGAATTTCTCTCACGTTAGTCCTATACAAATTTTGTGTCGATCGAATCTGCAGTTGCTTTTTGAAAGGTAAAATCTACTTGTAGACACGATTTTGAAATTAAAACATTATGTTTCTACGAAATATCTTGCAAGTTAATCGATGTTATTTGTCATAAGTGTCAGAATATACACAAACAGAAGTAAATAGTGAAAAAAGATACGAAAGAGGCAGTTTAAGCATTTGATGTTTCTTTGTTTCTGCCTACCCCAATGAGATTTTTATAAACTTGTTACGATTTATTTTTGTAATTTGGAGAATTAGGTAAGTTCTTAAAATTTGTAATGTTATTTTTTTAACAAAATATACTGATGTTATGTCCCTACATACGACCTGTTTGCCTTTTATGAAGTCGTAACGGTGGTCATTTTATAGCTGTAATAATGCTGAAATTAACAACTTCTGTAGGGTTTGTTAATTTCCAAGACATGAACAGTATTTTAACTCTGAATATATAATTGAAATACATATTCATTAGTGCTTTGAGAATCATACTTTATAAGATTTATAAAAATTAAAAATAGATTTTTCTCGGCTCTCAGATCTCAAGCGATTGAAGTCTATACAGTTGTATTTTATTGCATTTTCTTCCTGATCATAAAAATGCTTTGGAGAATGATCGGATTGAACGTACATTTATTTGTATCTATTGCTGTGAAATAAACATTTCTTTCTATATTTTGTTAAAATAACATTTATGATGTTGTTGAGACTTTGCTTTGATATGACGTCTGGCCAGCGTGGTGTAAGCTATCCTTCTAGCTGTATCCAATAGCAGAACATCAATAGAATGATCATAATGATTGCTTTTCAATTGAGACAATATTTTTTCCTGATTCTAAAAATCAAAGCATCGTTAGGGCATCAGATTTACGTCGCAAATACCTGAAGGACCATTAACAGTTTACAGCGAATATCTTTTAACACGAACATTTTATTGTATATATGTATTATATACATAGATTGTATAATAATTAAATATAAAAAAATGCTACTACAAGTTTATATTTTGTAAATTTCAGTTAAGAGGATGGTTAGTAGTTGCCATGCCACGGCCTTGTACAACAATGATAATATTCCAGTACAGCAGCTTACCTTTGGGGACGCCGAGGCGCAGTTGCTCCTTTTCCCAAGAAGCAAAGGTGGCCTTCAGCGCCTCGGCCATCTTCTTATTGGTGCCGGGCGTGAGCGGCGGCACCTGCGATGGGATGTCTGCAACAATGAAGAAACAATGTTACGTACTGGCTTCCTTTTATTTATTATTATAGATTAGCTTTATGACAATTAAGAGGTATTAGGAACAGCTCATAATTCTTATAAGAAACTGAATGCATATGATTTCCCTATAAAGGTCAAATTACTACGGCATGGGCTTTTTCAAAAAGAGTGTTAATGATAGCGTTGTTTACCAAGGTGAGTGCTGCACACCATTCAAATTCAAATTAAAATCAGCTTTATTCAAATAGACTAATTTACAAGCTTTTTAAATCGTTATCTATTATGATGCTACTACCGAATTTGGAATGTTGTTATCTCCTGAGAAGAACCCGCAAGAAACTCAACAGTTATTATTTTAAATCTCAGTTAACAGTTAGTAAACACATGTTTGATTGCGACCGTTGTTTTAACAAAACGTTTTCTTTAGAAAAAAAATGTATGTCACATACGTATATATATATATGTACGCTTGTACACTGATTGGTTCAGGTTAGACTATAGGGTTATTTATCTAGTTGTTTCTAATGACATTCACTTGGTGTTAGTAAAATTTAAACAGTATTTATTTATACTTTGGTATAATTATTTAAGAATTCAATGAAAACAAAATATATATTAGAAGTTTTTGTGAAGTGTCCCACATTCACGTCATTTCTTATTTGTTTAGAAAAGACTAGCTTTGATCATGAAAAATAGAAATTGTTGACAAAGTTTTTGGCACTTTGCTAATTAGTTAGTATCGTAGAACGAATTACTTTGTATCGAAGCGGTTCGATAAAAATAAATATTAATAAATATTCCACAGGTCTCAATCATGTTGCCGATGAAGACCTACTTAAATCCTCTTTAGTATCAAGTCTTCCAACTTATTATCGCGGACATGTTTTACGTACCGCTCATCAGCCCAGATCATTATCACCCGGATTAATTACTTTATCTACGCTATTTATACCAAGTACCAAAGAACAAATTAATAGCGGAGTTTTTGAGGCTTCATGGCTTCGAATAAAATAAATCAGAGATAAACAAGCAAGCAAGATTGAATCTTCAATGTCTGTGTACATGTACGGACGCAGGCTTCATTCATAAGTGCGGCTGGTTTTTGTTGTGAGTGTGCGTAGGTGTGCCCATGTGTGCGAGTTGCGCTTGCGCACCTGCCGACCAGTTCTGAGATGCGGAGATTTGTGCACCTCTCCCACGGTCGCTGCCCGCTTGAGCTCTGATCTGTTCTAGCTGAACCTCGTTCTGATATAATTTAAATTTTTCTTTCTGTTTGTGTCTATATAAATTGCTTTAGAATTCGTCCAACTTGGTTGTTACGTACAAATGAGCGTTTCTTAAGACTGCCGTTGTAATATCACAATTTGAAGTAACGTTCATCTACTTTAATTGCAAATATATTGTCTGATCTGATATTAATTGAATTTGTCTTATAATTTTATACTTTATAGTAACATGTGCTCACATAAGATATTTTAAGGTATTAATTTAATACTATTACAATAACTAATTACAATGGTCAAAAGCATAGAAGATGGAAGTGCACATAATCAAAATATCCAACAGCTATCTGATTGAATTATATCCAACCAGATATTACGCTTTCTAATTAGTAAATTTTGTTCTAATACTAATTTCAAAATAATTTTAATGGGGAAAAATCAATGCGTTTTTTCGACGCTGCTTATTTTTTAAATAAATATTTTTTTATGTCTGAAGATGGAATAGTGTACTCGCTTGTGCTAATAACATACAATGACGGGGCACCAGTGAAGGATGAAGGGATGAAAATGTAGTCAGATCAGTAGCCACATTATGACGAATTCACCACGAATTAACCACGATGGTTTCCAGGGGCGACTACGCGGATAAATGAAATATCGATCTACGCGGACAAAAACGAGAGATCGATCTTATAGGGATGTAAATGGATAAACAGCTCAGTAGACAACTGTTTGGATTATCTGTGCTTGCAGTATCTCCGTGTTGCTATTACGCAAATCTTAAATGCTATTTTTTAACAACCCTTCTGATTTTATTGTAGTATAAACAAGGATAAATTTTCCTTTTGCCATTATAGTAAGAATGCCTATGTAGGCTGGCATGTAGCGAACGATTTGTGTCTCCGGTGTAGCCGGCGGGTCCCCGGCAGTTGCGAATCATGACGTTAATTGCAGCGAGACGACCGTTGTGATTTACTCGCAATGAGAACTATAAGCAGGTGCGCGGCGCACTTGACTTGCCAACACAATGCAATGCTCGCACGATGCGAGATATACTTATTGATAAGTGAAATGAGTTTATTTTTAAATAATTTAACATTTTGTTCCGTAAAAATAGTGACTTCAAATTTGTCGACTGCAAAAAAAATATTAAAATCAATTCAGAATTAGTGTATTTATTGCGCAATAAACTTACACATAAAAATATATGTGAATTGAGTATCTCCTCCTTCTTAAGAAATTATTATCAGGTTGGATGTTCTTTCGGGAAATGTTAAAAAAATATTTTTATCTTTTAATTGAACATCTTGGGGAAATTTTGTCAATTCCATAAGTACATGTGTTACTACGCTACGCTGTTTCTATTATGAAAAATTGAAAGGTGAATGAGGCAATTTGAAATTAAACTCTTTAGCATCGTTTCAAGGAGTTGAACATTTTCCTAAACAGACATGAGTTATGTAAAAATAAAAAAAGACAGTTAAATACAGATTTATTAATCATTGTGACAATTACATCAGATAGAATGGCAATTTTAGTTACTTCGCGTTGTTTTGTATGGATTGTTTCCATTTATTAAAATATATCAAAGGGTTTAATCTGCAGTGCCATTGTGTGAGATAAAATCATATGAAATGCTTCACAGTGATTGTATCGAGCAGGACACCTGCATGTTGGCCATTACATATGCATATATCAACATAGTGTTGGTATAGTCATTGCGCAAAGATGTTGATAGCTATATAAGCGTTATTTTAGCATAAATTACATTATAAATTATTTATTTGATTAATATTATAATCAGCTCTATAAACATTATAATATAAGTACAATGAATATATGTTATTATACTTAAATAATAATAAAATTATTTATTACTAAATTGATTTTACCTCAAAGTACTTAAGTATATAACAACATTCCTGACCCAGCGGTAGACTCATAAAGAAGTCAAGATTTAAAAGAGCTAGTAAACAAGTCTATTTAAACAAACATAAATTTGATTCTATTAAAAAGCTTAGTATAAAATTAAATAAGTGACGTTCGTGAATTCAAAACCATTGTTTTTATAAAATTAGTTTATTACTGTAGCACATAATCTGTAGATTTGGTTTCATGCTTAAGTAGAAATTAATTAAATAAAAAAAAAAATTAGGCTTAAATTCTTCTATTAAGATTGCTAAGGGAAATATTTAAAGCCACCAATTACGAAGATTCTCAATCTATAGGCGTTTACGGGAATATACGTATGATTCATATAAAAGTATCAGATATGTGACTTTTCACCAGTGGATTATATTTTTTTATCTGATATGGTATTGGGCATGTATTAATTGTATCAAAATACAAATTAAATAATTTATTTTTCTAAAAAAATTGGAGGTTTTGATCTTTTTTTTATTGCTAACCAATACATATAATATGTTATCTGTGAACATAATAAATTATTTAAAAAAAAACTTATATCAGATAAATATCTAAACAGTAGTCGTGTTCGGTGATTATAATTTATTGTATACAAGCGTATCACAAATAGTATAGCTAGGTACTAGGTACCCGTGAGATTTCTGTGATATACATCTTAGAAAAATTTTGCTTAAATTAATTATGGTTTTATTGATTCTTATACCGGTTATACAAGTTCATAAGATGATCGTTTCGTTTTACAAACGAGTGAATATATCGTCCAACGCCTGCTTACCGTCGCTTCAATAGTCAATAGCTGAACCATTTATTCAATTTAAGCTCTTTACAAGCACTTATGAATGTCAAATTAAATTAATCTACAATGCAATGGGAATATAATACAGCTTATTCTCAGTTCTCCATGTTGAATACTAATCGTGAACTACTTCTGCTCGATGACCGCATGCAATTATTTGCAGTGGACACAGCGCGCTCACGTTGACATTTACCCTTTGGAATGGCATTCTTGAGATGAGGCAAAAACTTTATGATGGCGTGGCTTCCGTTTCCGTAATTAAAGTAATTAATCCTGAATGATTTCGGTTTAATTGTCTGGAGGCTTCCAGATGGGCCCCATCCGTTGGTATATAGTATATAAACGCAGTGACAAAATCAATGTTTTGTAAAAAGGTTGCACTATACAGTTATAATCGGCCAATTGATATAATATGTGTATACTATGTTATCTACATAATAAATACAAGAACAGCATACATAAATTAGATATAATTCAGTATCGGCCAGTCAATCGTTATTTTGGCGTTATTAGGATGAGATACACGGACTGTGTGGAGTGGATAAATAGATTTTTGTGTCTCGCAAAACATAATTCTCGTAAAGCAAAATCATTTGAATGAATTTGTGTCTAAAAATATTAGTGATTTATAGCATGTTCCGTTTGAAGTTTGTTACGTCGATTCAATTTTATAAAAAAAATCTTTAAGTAAAAAATTTTAGGTAAAACCTATCTATTATATAATCTCTACATGTAGTACTTAAATATTAGTTTTTTTCATAAGAATTGAAAAATTAAACAAAATTTGAACCGACTATGACACATTTTGAAAAATAAAAATTAGATTAATTGATTGAATATTTTATATAATTGTTAAAGCTTAAGTTATTTTAAAACATACATACATACATTTAGTTTAAACAATTATTTTTATTGCTTGTTAATACTCAGTTGTATGTAGTATAAAGGTTTGTATTTAAGACAGAACAGCAGGTACTAGTGCAAACATAATCAACTAAAATACTCTGGCACGGGTGCCATACGCAGTCATGAACGCAGCCAGCTGACATAATCACTCTACCTGTTGGAAATTGTAATATCCTCCGGCCCTTCAATTATATTGACGGGCCTGTCATTATAATCTGTACCGCTACCACGCGACAGAAACCAGATTTTTAAAAGGAAGCTTCAATATTGAAGGGTTTATAGAAACAGCTACATTAGCTAGCATAGATAAGTAAATTTTTTTAAAATAATTATGATACTTAATGAATACAGAAAATAGTGAATAATAAATGTAGAAGGATACATTTATTTACATTAACAATGAACGTGATCAGTTCACAATATATTTTTTATATTTACTTTTATAATTAATTTTGTATTTCATAAAAAAACTGACTTCAATTGTTGCAAAACCAGTTATTAAATTATTTAAAAACTAAACTCTTGAACTGATATTTATAACATTTTTATGGGACTAGTCTGCACTTTCAGATAAAAAAAGAATTATTCCAAATTTTTCAAGGTTTATAATTAACGGAGTTATGAGGTGACAAACATAAAAAAATCAACCGAAATAAGAGCCTCCTTCTTTTTGAAGTCCGTTGAAAAAGTGAACTGATTATATTTTTGTTTTAAAGGTAATCATTATTTTATCAACATCATCATATTGTATAATATACAAATAAATTATTAAAATTTTGTTTTATAAAAAAGCGACTAAACTCTATCAATTGAAAACAAAAAGTTTTAACATTAATCTTAAATGACAAAGATATCTTATAACAAACAATAAAAAAAAAATATACATAAGCAAAGTGAGAACCCCCTGTTTTTGGAAATTGGGAGAAAATGAAGACACCTGTCTCGTGACGTCGCGGAGAGTCGCTCTATTACCTTCGATTTACATCGATGTATCACTTCTGATTAGCATTGCTAATGGCGAGCGGCGGTGAGCTTAGAAACCTTTTATTTATGACATCTCCCATTGTGTTAATAATTAATGAACTTAACCGTGGGAGAGTGATAGCGGTTATCATTTAGTGGTCTACCTTTAAAATAGACAGGTTTCTATTTCGATATGAGTATATAGAACACTATTCACAGCGTGTTTCCGAGAATAATATGTATCAACTAGATCGTCATATCATCCAGCGTAGTTAAAATTGAGTGTAAAACAATAAACGAACCACATCTATCACGGTATGTTGACAGAAAATGTTTCTAAGAGTTCCTTTACCTCGACTCTTGATACCGCAGAAGTCAGTTAATTGTATAATAAAAGTAGAAATGTTTATTCTTACATTTTTAGCTGGATTTATTAAATTCTGGATCTACGTTTTAAAGATTTGTGAATGCATTTTTTACTTAATTTTATGTATAATCATTTTCGAGTTAGTAAAATATAACTTGAATATTTATATACATAATTCTTTTTTTTTATGTTATTTAAAATGATGGAAAATGGTAACGGTCGTCTATAAACATGATTAGCATCAAAAACATCATAGAATGCACTGTGATGCCCACGGTACTTCTCATGCATTGCCATTCCTGAGGACTATAGACCTATTATGCATCCGTACTCTGGAATTTTACTGTTGTATGCCACCTTTTAAAAGTGCAAGTATAGCTGTTTCACAGCAGAAAGACCAATGGAACAGAGGTACATCATATGCAAACTATTTTTGTATAAAATATCTGTTGTTTTTTTTGTAACTAGTAGCGGCAGTATGTGATGAAATAAAAATAATACAAATTAAGCTATTTCGAATGGTACGCCACCGAAAAGATACAGATAGCTTTGTTTCTAATCTTGCAGGTCGAGGAGAGGTGCCGAGGTTACCAGAGGGTTCGAGGTTTAGACTGTGCCGAATGTTGAATAGCGGCGATAACGGCACAAAGGACCGGAGATGCGGTCGGTGATCACCAAATAACACGAGGACATAACCTTCGCTTATTTAACATTAATTAACACGTATTGCTTAGGTATACAGGGTGATATCAAAATAATTAAGAATCCTTTTAAGCAAGTGTTCTACCAGTAAATTGAAAAAAAAATTCAAAGAATAAAAAGAAAACTATCAGCACCTCATATAAACGTGACAGCTAAATATATCGTGTCACTAAGGAAGATTTTTTGTAATTTTCTACCCATGTTTGATAAAATGCTAAATTCGACTAGTAGAACACTCTCTTAAACGGATGCCAACGACGTTTTTTTTCTATTGATATAAAAATATGCGCTGAGACTAAAATTTTATTATTGCAGCAAAGAGATATTAAGCCAAAAATGTATTTGAAATTATCTCCACAGAACTGAATAGATCTTATAATGATAATTTCCTAGATTTATTTTTTGCAGTAACATTACTAGTAGAGTGAAGGAGAGTATAGTTTTGAAATAACGAAAGGACGTAGATTAATATAATACTTACCACGTCAATGAAGTATTTAATAGTTATAAACAAATACTAATAGTGGCTACTTTACCCTCTGTATCAGTGTTTATGTTAATAGCAAAAACGGAGCTCTAGACTTGGATTAATATAACATTTTTTTCTTAAAAATATAATTGTTAGGCTTGAAATATATCACATTTTCAAGTAATAAGAAACAGGCAATAGAATTGTTTAATCTACGAAAAAGAATTGAACATTGCTTCGCTAGACTTTTGTTAGCCATTTAAATTTGTCGTTGGATACGACATAAAAAATTTTAGGTGAAAATAAAAGTATAAATCTATTTACAACGTATCTTTGTGTAATACACTGACATTCTGAAACAACATAATAAAATAATGCGAACCAAATTAGTATTAAGGACTCAAAATTTACATGCTTATGTATGTAATTATGCTTTTTATATGTAACATCATGTATCTCATGTTTCAAGTGAAAAATAAGTACATTTTATATTTTAATTTAGTACTTTAAAACTAAAAAAACACTGTTTCTTTAAAGTGTAACTGTCGATATACGACTTCACTTGTATATATGGTTGAGTAGGTCAAAGACGGCACAGTTGTTTTATTCCTGTCATTCTAATTGTGCAGGCATGCTAACAATGAACAATATAAGCAACAGGCGTCCGTTGTATAGAATTCCTGCACATGCAGTAACAGGTGGTAAACAGGGGTTGTCAAAAGGGGAGTGCGCGAGCACTTGTTGCGCCCCATTTGTAAATCGAAACATTGCATAGCTCTAATATTCTATATTATAGCGTAAATCTTATTATTTTTCTATGTATTTATATTTATTTGTTAAATATGTAAAAAGCATAATAACAAATACGATATAATATTTATTTTAAAATGAAATCATATGAAACTTCAGGACTTGTTATTGCAACATAAGGAGAAGAAATAATTTAAAAAAAATTGTATGTACTATATATGAATATTCTGAAACAGGTTATCTTGAAAACAAAAGGATATAAAGTACATTACAAAGTTATTTCAATTATTTGATATACTTTAAATGTACTGGTTAATTTATTTATTAAAATACGTTTTGTATTTGTGACTGTATGTATATAAAGAATTGTGTTAAATTATAAAATTTATCACTATAAGAAATTATTATATTAGCCGTCCCACTGCTAGGCACAAGTTTGCAAATACTAGTAAATGTGGATATGTAATAATACACAGAAAATAGGCTTGTACCGCACTAGATATTACATGGTAGTCGTTAATTACAATAGTGAAACAAAAGCTCGCGCCATTTTTACATCTGCCATTGTTCACCGTTTGAACTTGGAACGTCGCGTGACGTAAACGGCGCGTGCGCCGTTTCGCATTTAAATCGTCTTGTATAATTGCTTGTATTAATTCTGAACTATTACTGATGTACTTTGTTTACTAAAAGTAATCATACCTGTTTCCTTAAAGAAAATTCCTATAATTGTAAAATTAACATTTCTACAGTTACAGTTACGTAATTAATGTTTTTGATGATTTTTCATATTTGTATTGTTTAATGTTATTAATAAAAAAAAAAAATGTTTAAAACAACATACATCAGTAATAATTATGATCTACCGTCATTAGGTTCACTGTTGCAGTGTACACTATTGCAATATGACCTTCGGTAAAATTTTGTTGCTATTCATTATTAACTATATCCCGTGGCATCGCCACATGAATCAGTACATATTGTACTCTATGTACTAAGTTAAGATACAACCTGCCCATGTTTTTTTGTTCTGAGGTGGCATTTGAAAACTTTTAGAATTTATAATGTTAATAGATTTATTATTACAAAATATAATTTTTATATTAAAATTATGTACATTTTGCACATAATATAAAGTATAAAGTATCGATAGGTACTACAAAAATTAAATTGTCATGAATAAATCTTTAAAGATTTTATATAAACTGTAACGACTGTAACTTCGTAAATAATATATATAATAAGACTTCGTAAAAGATGTGAGAAATATTTATTTTAATCGATTTTATCATTGACCATTAAATTTGTCAGTAAATATTACCCCTCTCTCTATTTAGCCATGAAAAAGGGTTCCTCAAAATGTGGTAATAATGCCATATTTAACGGTTCCACGCTTATCGACGCGGAAAAAGTGTTGAGAGTAACGTTTCAAGTAATCATGTTGCGTTTTATTTATATAGCATTACATGGTAATACCTACCTAATCTACTGACGTAATTAAATTGTTTTTAATGATCTCGATCGACTAATAAATAATGATGAACACGTGTTTTTATCATACATGCATCCTAGGTAATGTTATTAGAGCATGCATAATAATAAAATAATATAATGTATGACGTTATCAAAACTATATTTCTAATATATAAATGTTATTATATGTAACAGTTATTTTCAATTTATATGTGACCATAGAATTCTGGTTAATGAATATAATATGATTGTCCTAAAAAGATATAATTTTGCATTAACAACATATATGGTAATTATTACTGTAATTAACGAAACATTTTGATATTATTTTTGTAAATATGAGGAGACTACGTTTTATTTCTCTTTAATGAATTAGATAATTATGTAGTTTGCCTTTTGTAATTGTCCTTCAGAGAGTGAGGAGTCATAAGAACTCATAGGTAGCTAGAATCTGGAGTCTAACAATGGTGGGTACTATTATCTTTCAGTGATCTCTGTTGATCACGATTGTAGGCGAGAGACCTTTGCTCAATGACAGAGGCGGCGCGGCGCGACGCGGCCGGCGCGGGCGCATCAACTCATTGAGCGCGCACCGGATGGGCCAATCAACTGCGTGAATGGAC
This sequence comes from Galleria mellonella, assembly GCF_026898425.1. Taxonomy (NCBI): domain Eukaryota; kingdom Metazoa; phylum Arthropoda; class Insecta; order Lepidoptera; family Pyralidae; genus Galleria; species Galleria mellonella. Next base: position 5,986,445 of record NW_026442138.1, read on the forward strand.
GCCCCCGCGCATGCGCACTCTCGCGTTATTAGCTCCCGTACTAGATGCTGTTTCTTTGTTGCTCGTAAATTGTTATAACCTTTTATGGTTTTGGAATGTGAATAAATCCGCTGTTGTCTCATTGACAGCATTGTCTGACTATCGGCTACCGTTTCTTTGATGGACCCGAGGTTTTGTTACTTTACTCAAGTGTCAATAAGTTAACTCACCACACTATGTAAATTTTATCATCGGTCTCACGCCTTAGGGGGTGATATTGAAGGATGAAATAGTGATCTTAGAGTTATAATTGGATGTAATTATAACTTATCATTTATAAAATTGACAAGTAATATTATATTATCCCTGTATTATAGATTTTTATAGGTAGATACATGTATGACGTCACATTAATGCTCGCAACATGTTTATTGAACACGATGCTAAAATGTTATCAAATTGCAACAAAGTAACAGATACTATGAATTTCATAGAAGAAAATTTTGTTTACAAAATACACGTCCCCTACCATTTATCATTACATCCTCATCGCGTCATCGATTTATAAAGGACGTTAGATCATTCATGTAATAATAATTATTATATTTTATTTTTATTTTTGTGCTTATAGAAAAATATTACTTTGTTTTGTTAAATAATAATAAACTTATAAAGTGTATTACGTATTAGATTCATATTGTAACCAAAATAACATTACTATAATATGACTAAAAGATAGGGGACAAAGATGTATACAAACATTGTTCCTTAGTTCTCATCCAACAAACACGTACGAGGTCTTCGCTTTCAAGATCATCAGAGCATATTCTAGGTGTAAGTCATAATTGCGGTAATGAGGTATTGCACAACGGCTCGCCCTATCTACACCGGACATGCAATATTACAAAATTCACATTACAGGAAACAAACATTGCAAGACCGGATTATTCTAACTTTTAATTTTCCATTTATAAGCTATTTATAGTTACGGGTAACTGTTAGTTAACTAGACAATCGTGTATGTCTTATCGGTCTTAAAAGTTAGCTTGAACATGTTTAATAATGTGGGATTGACAAGAACGGTGACGGAAAAGAGTAATTTTAAGCTTAATTAAGAGTTAAACATAATGAAAAACCCAATAAGAACAACCACAATTAAAATAATTATATGGACATTTCTGAAATATAACTTTTTATTTTTCCGTTATGAATGAGAAGATAATAAGAAATGCACTATAATGCAGGTAATGGACCGATTAACTAAATTGTGTCAAACGCGCGTGGGTTTTAATTCAATTGATGCGTGTAAAGCAAAAGTATATCGAAACGATATTACACGATAGCTAATAATTTCATAAAATGTACGTTTTCATATATTTCTTGCGGTCACGGGTGCTACACATTCAGGACAAGTGCACGCGAAACCGAGAGCGTTGCGTCATGCGCTCCACGATGATACCTTTTCACAATCGACAATTGCTCAGTTGAACTCGAAGCGATATCGATATAAGAATCGAAAACGATTGTAGGAATTTCATTTGATGTTATGCCGATTGAACCATAGTAATTAAATGTAGTGAAATACTTACTACTACATATTAATGTCCTAATTGGCACACAAAGATAGAAAATATTTAAATGATGGTCTTTGATCATCATTAAGATCAATTTGCCTTGATGATTGAACATTTAACTATGATGTATGGAAACCAAACAATATAATCGTTGATGTCATTGAATATATGACGACCTCATAAATAATGTTGCTTCCATAAATAAGGCTTGAAATTGAAGTTGAGCTATGTTTAGATTCATAGTGGAAATATAATTTTGAATTTGCTATATTTGACTATGAAGGAATACATGTTTTAGGTTATGACCCCAGATACTTTCATACCGACTTCAAAAAGAAGAAGGCTCAATTTGTTTGTATTTCTTTTATGTTTGTTAATATAACCTCATCAGTTGTAAACTGATTTGAAAAATATTTTTTTTTATCTGAAAGGATATACTTATAGATTGGTCCCATAGAAACTTTATCAACATCGGTTCAGTAGTTTAGTTTAATTTAGTTTTTAAATCAAAATAACTGGTTATGACACAATTGAAGTCGGTTTTTTTTTGTGCAACACAATCTTAATTTTTTTATAATGTACTCGTAACATGGTATGATCCATATGGCTTGAGGTTCCATATTGAGTTACCACGTAGATATTCTTTAGTTTGTAAATATCTAATATCTGTTTACATTTGTGTGTAATCTTTGACAGATTCCTTAAAATACGTCTGTTCTGAATGATTATGAGAAACACAGTAACGCAATATGTATGAATAATTAAATATAAATTAATTGTTCACGTGCCTGTAACGTCTGTAATCGGCTTACCTTTTGGCTTATTGAAAGCTTTCATCATGACTTTGATTCCCATGCCTGCGATGGCCGCCGACGCGTCACTCTGAGTCTGCTGCACGGTTGACAAGTCCCAATAAACGCCCGCCAGCAGGCTTGTTTCTTTTTCTCCTTATGAATAGTTCCTTTTTTTATCACTATTTGTCAATATTTACAATTACTTTGTATTAACACAATGTCTTTTATATTAATAACTTAATATTTAAATAAGATCAATAAATATCACACTGTTTTTATTTATCAAAATCACTTGTCCCGTCAGTCTAAACACTCCTCGCTGTTTTTCATTTTGCCGGCGTTTTTTGTTACGTCACGGTCGAAAAGATCATTCTTTTTGTATCACTGTTCATGGTTTGTTAAATTGTTTGTATCAGCACCTGCTTGGAGAAATTAGTTATGACGATCGCACTTGACTCCCTACTCATCGTTCTATCTTCACGAAATTAACACTTGAACATTTGAAACAAAGGACTTGTACTGGCAGACACATATACATATCTTATAGGTAATTACTGAGTTTTTATGGACGTAATGCAACAAACACAACAAAAAAAAAATAACAAGGTAATGCTTTCTATCAGCCTATCAGCGACGCAGTGAAGTCAAACGGGCAATATTCAAATTGCACCGCACATTCCCACAGGTGCGTGGATGGATCCGACACAGGCGTTTCCGGCCTGGTACCCCACTTACCCCGACGTTTCCCGCCACCCGCACCACCCGCGCCCCGAACCCCTACCGCCTGTTCTCACCCCTCAGTTTAACCCCCCGCAGTGTGCGAGCCCTGTATATTCTCACACGGTCCGGTAGACCATGACGAGCAATTTCGCTAACTTTTACGGTTAGTGTCAAAGTGCATTTGTTGTTTGTTTGTCGTTACCATTATAATTTTTCTATGACTTTTATAATTTTTACATAATACATATTACATAAATAGCTGAATACATATATCGATACGTTAGAATTTTTGATAATCCACTCTTTAATATATTAATAGGTACTTAATAAGATTTTTAGAATGATTGTAAGTGGGATAATATTTAGTAGGTATGTAAGCAGTAAAACTGTTGCCGTGTGGTCCCGGTATAGGCCACCCTTTTATTTCACGTGGGTGTCGTAAGAAGCGACTAACGGAACTCAATGGTCGAGGGATGTGCAGCAGCGTTTCTCTTAAAACATCACTAAAATCTAACTGCGGTTGCTAACCCGCTTGCCAAGCGTGGCAACTACTGGCAAAACCCCCTTTATGGTGGGGACCTATTTTCAGCAATCGACTGTTAACGGTTGATATGATGAAGCAATAAAGGTATTTTTAGGTTTTAATGAAATTACAATTTAATTTCGTTTGTAGATTTACTGACAATATATCGATAAGACGTATACTAAAACTCAAAAGAATTCAGTTAGAACCTTGTTTGAATATAATTTTTTAATTGACATTTCACCCACATCACTTACGCGTTATTATCTCAGCTAATAACAACGTTTATCGTCATACATTACATGTGTTTACCCTTAGAAAGTGATGAATAAAACATTTCAATAATGAAGCATAATAAATTGATAAAATTGGTACTCTAGATCATATTGAAAGTTCAAGGGTTAAATGCGAGTAAACATCTTTATTTAATTTTAATACACGAGGGGTTCAAATTGGTTAGGGGCAAGAAAGCTATCGGAATTACATTTAATCGGTTGCTTATTGTTAAAACGCATAATAATTAATTTCTGTGTAATTTCTTATCGGGTTCACACGAAAATTTAAATGGTTCTTGGGAACTTTTAAATTTATCTACATGTTAATCTATTATTTACCTGATAATGTAAATGAGGATTAGATAATAATCATCACTTTTGTAAAGATTGTGATATCTATTTTGAAAAATACGGGAATACTTATAGGATTCTATTTTCTATTACTATTTTCTAACGTTCGTTTGTGGCTTGTTGATATGTATGGTCGATGTAATTTATTTAATATGATGGGGGCGACAAATTGTCCCTAATAAAAATCACATTTGGATGCCGAGGCGATATCAGTCACAATGATGGACAAGAGAATAATCAGAAACAACCAGAAAATATATGTACAATATTCAAAAATAGTTGAGTTTAATGACTTTGTCTGTCTGACCGAGTCACTCAATATGTCTTTATTGATTGACTGGCATAAAAAGTAGATCTGCACAACAAAACGTGTAATCTAAATGTTATACTTATTTCATATTAAATCATGTGTATTTTGACTTTTTAACGGCTTGAATTTGGTTAAGTTATTAAAAAATCGAGAGAGACGTAATAAACACTCTCTCTAATTAATAAGATTATAATATACTTAGATTATAAACTAAGAATAAAGAAAAAGAAATGTTTTGAGATAGCTGTTTAAAATATTTGCTTAAAGTATCTGTTTTTATTAATAATTAGTATTATATTAACTATTAGTATGGATTGGCAAATAAATAAGTATGACAAATGCAATTAAAATATTGTATTGGTGAGACAAATAACACTTTTTTAAATAAAAATAAACAAATATTTTCATAATTATATCCCTGATTATTATAGTTAGAGCTGTTTGCCGATTATCATTATTTTGAACGTTTTCATACACTCGTAACTAATTTAAAATTAACTATTCAAAATCGATTTTAAATAATTGTCTTTCATTATTATGGAGTAAGGATGGGATGCTTTTTTATATGTAACTGTTTTGGATAATAAAAGTAAAAACGTATAGAAAATTGTTTTAACAAATCATGTTATGTTGGTGCAATAAAGTGTTAAATAAATAAAATAAATAAATAAATAAAAGATAGAGAAACTTTATCCACGCTATTGTACTCGTATGTCAGGTAGCATAATTCAGTCCAGTGGATTTGTCCAATATAGGAGGATAATAGTATTACGCTGTCGCGACCTGGTTGAGTAAAGTGATGCGAAATTTATGTACGTTTAGCAAAGGTCACTCAAATAACTCGTGTTGTCATCTTGTGACCTTTTTGTATGATTATTGTGGGATATAATAGACAATAGTCATCTTTATTGTGGACAATACTGAGATGCCAAAAATGGTGAAAAATTTATACTGTAAAAGGTTCTTACGTTAACGTTATGTGATTGTTTCTTTCAAAAACAAGCACACAGTGTAATATACTGCTAAACGATAATGATTGTCAGTATATTTCAGACATAAATTATTAGGATTCTACATATGACGCTCTAGTTAGTATGTGTTAAATGTACTGTGTTATGTTAGCCTTTATTTGCAATTCTAAATTAAAATAAAAAAAAATGCTGCTCTTTTTTGCGTATTTTCTAACTCCCATTCGTTTATATATTGCAGAAATAGACAATTAGTAAATAATATATTAAACGAGATATGTTTATATATATGTATAGAATGAGAATAAAATTTTATTTTTTTTCTTCATTCATGATCTATCTATTATATCTGTGGCACAGGGCGGTTAATCGTATAACATGTAGCCGAGATTGTCCGGGTCTCGGGTCAACTAACTCGATTGTCGCGCCCAATTTGTTACCCCACACTGACATCGATCTCTTTGTAGTTGTCACTATTTGTTCTTTGATTTAATATGATTTATTTGAAGCTAGCTGTTGTATCCTATAGTTTCACTTACGTGAATTAAGATAAAAAATATCCTATGATATAATCTAGGACATGGCTCATCGGGCTGTATTGAATTTCATTGAAATCTGTTCAGCCATTCAATTCTTATTGACTGAGTTACAAATGCCCAAACGTCTTTACAAACTATTCCATTTATTGCAGCTAATATTTATACAACTATAAGTAAAATTGTGAACAAATATGTATTAAAGAAACAAATTACTATTTGGTGTTTCAACTCATAGTCCAAATCATTGAATTTATGAGTGATCAAATATTATACAAAAATTGTTCATTACGTGACTGTCTCCTGTATCCTGTAGGTATTTTAGGAAAGGATTTGACTGTATTCGTGTGAATTTTTTTACGATAATTATGAAATTTAACAAAACGGCCATCAATAACCATTAATTTTTTTAAACTGTGTGTATAACAGGAATAAAATCAATAAATAATATATAGACCTAAATGATACATATTTTTAATTTATGAAAACTGGTGTTTGTGGTCTACATTTTAATTACTATAAAATTTTACAAAATAAAAAAAAATCCAGTAGTCATAGATTTTTAACAGATTGTAGAGTTTGATTCTGACAATTCTATATCTGTGCTAAAAAGCAGAAGTACCTATGAGTGTGATGTCGACGAGACAACCAATTAAAGTCTCACGACAGTAATTAAGGCCTGAGGCTGAATCTCTTCGGCAAATATAAAGCGTTGGGTGTCAATTATATTGCGGGATTAACCGAGGTCGGCTCTAGCTCAACTTCGACCCTCCTAATAGGAAAGTGGACACCCGCATAAATTGAAGAGACCATAGACTAATTTTAATTTACTTGAGTATTCTCCGTTTATTGAGTGGTTTATGAAAGATGCTGGTCATAAGTACAGATAATTTGTTTATTTAACTTAAGGTTTGTTCTACAAAAAAAAAAAATCTTTAATTAATGAAAATTAGCACAAGACAAAGATGGGAGTGAACTGTATGCATTACGAAAAAGAGATTTTAAAGTGATTACAGAGCTTGTGAAAATATATAAAAAAATACAAAATATGGAATAAAATAAATTAAGATCATTTCCCTGTTTAAAACTATTGACACAAGTAATGTACAGGAACCTATGTTTTCCAGCGTATACAAAGGCTGTTACCACTATTGTACGATAAAACATAATATAACCAACAAGTTGTATAAAGCTCCGTTGCTTGCGTATAATATGCGTGCTATCACATTGTTTGGATCGAAACGCAGCCGAATTGTTAACTCTTGTTATACAAGCTCGCATTGTTCCACATTTGAATGTGTTTGAATGTTGCGCGTCACACGCTTCGCAGAAGCGTCCATTGTCGCCGTGTTTGTTGATGTGCGCACAGAACCGCGCGAAATTTCGCGTATGTCGTCAATCAAAACATATGAGGCGCGGGAACCGATTGAAGTTGCTTGTTTTGTGAAACAAATTTCATCTAAATGATTCTATAAGCGTCTAAGCGTGCAGGCAGATTTTTGTCGCAATCAAGTTGGTATCAAATCGACGTCAAATGATTTAATACTTGTAATAACGTTACTATTTGGATAATTCATATGAAATAAACGTCAAATAAACGTCTATTCGATTGCGTCAAAAGTCAGTTTGCTATTTAGGTTGGATAATTTATATTATGTTAGGATTTATGCACATGACTATATAAATACAGTATTTATTCGCGCAGTCATATTTTTTTCTTTTATTATCATTAATTTAAATTATATAACACATTAAAATTTCAATAGAAAATTTAAAATCAGATTTTTTAAGTTCTACACCTGAAGTATGTTGCGAAAGAGAATGTTATTTAAAAAAGTTTGCTTAAATTAATTCAACCGAGTTTACTTAAATTGATACAAAACTGTCTTGAGTTCAATATCTTCCAAAAGAAAGAGATACATACTTATTACCTTTATTTGTAATGTAATAATCGTTAGTTTGTATATGAAGTACAAGTTGGTACCTCCGTCAATCTACGGAGCCAAGCCTAGCCGTTATTCTCGACGCTCGCAAGTGATTTGACCTCCGACTGCTCAATTAAAATGTTTTATCGCTTTTGTCCTCGTACGTTGGTATACGGCCATTGTGTGTGATAAATAAATTTAAACAGGTAGTAATGCGTCGAGGGGATTGCTAGTAATTGAGATTTGTGGTTCTATTGCTAGCAATGTACCCTGATCAGTCGCCTTTGGAAACTATCGTAATTTTTGGTGAATTCATTATAATGGGCTAATTTTTTTTATTATGTCACACGACGTCAATTCTGATCGAATTTTAACCCTATCGGTGGCAAAGATATCCTTTAATAATTTTCTCCCGTGTTAGTCTCGTATCGTTTTGTTTCGATTGAATCTGTCCTTTGTCCTTGCGAGGCGAAAAACTACATTGTAACACCGAAGCAAATTCGATTTGAAGATACAATTTCGCGTTCTAAATTCAAATATTTTCAATCATCTAGATATTTTGTAGACTAAATAAGAATTAACGAAATATTTCGTCGTTAATTTGTGTACCGTACTTTGAATCGTGAACTGACAGTTCACGATTGAAAGCACTGTTTTTTGCGGAGCGAAATGTACTTGTGTTTAATATAAGTAATTAGACAGTCACGTAGACAACTGTAGGTGTGGCTACTGTATATGTGTATCATTAATAACAACCCCGCTGTTGCCGCTTGTTAATTGATCTGAATAATTGCCCTTACTAACATATCGACACGCGTTTATGGTAAATGAACATAAAAAATATAGCACGCTTATGTGCAAGGACCCGCGACATACATAACCTACAAGATGAAAAAAAAACATGTTTTGACTAGAATTGGTTTACGATTAAAATTGTATATATATCAAGCTCTTTTTAAGCAATTGAGTACATGAAATGTTACAATGTTTTTAATTGCTATTCAATTGCAACAATCTAGAATATGTGCCTAAAGATACCTAATGTAAGATCGCATTTAATTATAAGACAAAGTTTTGGGCAGAATTTATTGTTATTTCTTTATTTTTTGTATTAAACGCTTTTATCTTCGAATAAATTGAGGGTAATCGGTTTTCATTGGACGTAGAGGAGAAAATAAATTTTCCGATACGATCGACCAACTCCTATTATTGTGACACACAAAAAATGCACCTATCATAATATTGTTTGGCATTTGGCCTCTCGTGTGGGTGTCATGGAAAGCATCTCTAGTGAGGCGTGCACACGCGAGGCGTGAAGCGCTGGGCGGGATCGCGGCGATTGGCGGACGCCTACAAACGCCTACGCGCATGCGCCGTGCGCCGCCCGCGAGAAAATCTTCGCGAAGAAAACTGCGCGTTCTCAATTTGAAAATTTAACATTTGTTTATCCACGTGGGCGAGATAATAGTGTAAGCGACGACTAGTCAAAATGGCGGCCATTCGATTTTAAGAACGCTGAAAAGAATTTTTTTTTTTTTCACAAAATTAAAGTATGTATTATCTCTAACGTAGAACAACTCTATTTTGTTTCGTATATACATAAATGTGACATTAATTACCGGTGCGTTCAAACAATATAGGTTACTGAGCGCGACGTCGTAAATTTGCCCTAATCTAAAGACACGTAACGCTTTGACACAATAAAAATTCAAATTAAACATTGTGAACACATCGGTTCACAAAATATACTATAATGAAGCATAATTAAATATTGAAATGAATGCATTTTCAGTACTTTTGTATGGTAATTCAGTGGGCATAAGGTTAAGTTCAGTGTCGGAGCTGCCATTTTATGTAACATTTTCATATGAGGACAAAACAATTGTTAGTATAATTATATATAAGCAACGATACACGTTTGTATTATTCACACATAAACACATGATGTGTTTAAATTATCTCCATACGTCAATGACCTCGTAAATAAAAAAAAAACAAGTTAATAGACTCTGGATAACTGTTTAGGTAGCAGAATCAGATATAAAAATTGCGTAAGGTTTAGTTGGCGTTAAGTGGAATTATTTGACTACACAAACAACAATGAAATATAGTGGTAGGTACCTACCACAACGTACAATACACCGTTTAAGAACGTTCCTACCGCCTTTAATGTCTACGTTATCTGCCAGTGTTCAAGAACAATGAAACATTTTTAATATTTATAAAAAAAAAAAATGAAGAAAAGAGATAATTTTAATGCAATATTTTTTTTATGATTAACTTCATGTTTGCTATAAGAGCAAATTTTAAATAATCATTCAGATATATTAAAAATTTTTTATCAAAATTGATAATACAAACATTGGTAGACTTTGATATGAACGATCTTAATTGAAGCATCGAAATGAAATAATGACAGACACACGAATTCATTCGTAGACTTTTTTACATCCAAACTGTATGAGATTTGGAAATACAAACGGAATAAAAGGTTTCATCTCATAAACATGTCTGTCCACAAACGAATAGGAAAACGGAAGGTATAATTTCCTATTCATAAAATTAGTTGAATTATTCAAATATCTATTTCATCACTCACTTAAAAAATTGGGTCGAAACTGCGACCGGTATTAGTGACTATTAACAACATGTTAAAGTTGCTCTAAATATGTCATCAAAACGCTAAGAAATTGTAAAATTTATTTACTGTGTATTCGATTAAATTAGCATAAATGAATTTAGTATATCTACACGTATTTTGTATAATGTACGTAGGTATAAGTATGTATAATAATGAACAAAGCAAAATGTTGGCAATATATGTAAACAATTAATAATAAAATCATAAACGAGAAAAGACAATCAAAACAATTTTAATTTAAAATTCGCGTTCCATTTTTAAATGTCGGTAGGTACGTTGCTCTTTTTGTTTTGGGACACGCATAGGGGAGCAGGGCATTTGAATTTGAATGTAAAGCGTTCAGTTTAACGCTCCTTTGTGAGTCAGTGGCGGGCACGGTTGGCTGGCTGCGAAAATTCGACGTTTGCCTCATACTGAGCATAGCGATGGACGAATAGGCGAATACACAAACGTGTGCCATTGCATTGCAGACATTAAAGAACAAGGACAGAGCGACGAATGATGAAATGTTACCACTACATTTAGCTATATATATATAGAAAAAAGCGATGAATTTAAGTACAAAATAAAATAAAATTAGTTTTAATTCTACTTAGGTTATATTTATTCAAAACGATTTATAACTGTAATTATTATTAAAAATATTTTTTTTCAATCTGTATATATGCAAAATATTTATAACAGGACGACGTCTGTACATAGAAGACATTTAAGAAATACTAGTAGGAACAGACTTCATAAAAGCAATAGAAGTTAAAATAATTTTAAGATTTTTGTGTCTGCCTATTTGTTTCAGCATTACGCAAAAACTAACCAATGACACCAAATTGCATGCGATTTTCGCAGTTGTGTTCCTGAAGGTACAACTTAAAATCTGGTGTATGTTTCATCTTGATACACCATCTGGTATATGTCATTGACATAGAGTGATCTAAAATTCACGCACACGAATTGTTTGAATTCAGTTGTAATTCGAAATAACTTTAGAATAGGATTAGGTATTTATTTTGTCAGTTTATTTGAAATATAATTTATGTTCATAATATAGGTAGATATATTAGTTACGTTGTAAAAGGTGAGTTAAATATGGAAATGTGAAAGCCTGCTTATCTTGATCATTACCTTTCAATACAAAGGAAAATGGCGACCTCGTGGAATTGTGCAAATTTTATCGATGCAAAGTAAACGTTACATACGTTTACATTTACGAACGTTCTTGCATCACTTAATAATATGAATACACAGTTGAATAGATATTTAACATGTACAAAGGAAATGTAATCATTTTTATAGTGGACAACGTAGATACAGATTTTGTATAACTACATATTGTTTTCAAATAATTTTGTATTATTGTCTATAGGACCAATCTGTAAGTATATCTTTTCTGGTAAGACCAACATTTTCCAGATCGGATTACAACTGACGGAGTTATATACTTCATAGAAAACCGAATTGAGAATCTTCTTTTTGAAATCAGATAAAAAAGCAAAATGGACATGCACTGATGAACGATGAAATGTTTCGTAGACATTGAAAATATTCGAATTTAGAACGTGGAATCACGTGTCTTATTAATATTTTACTTAGCAATACTAATAGTTAGGTACAGCTGTTTCGCGAACTACTGTCCGCAACTACAAAGAAAAATGGTAGCTTAAATATGGACTCAACATGGGATCAGAGTCTTTCGATTGCAAAAAGAATAATGATGGGATCAGAATTCATGACGTAATCTGGTAATATTGCAACAAAAAAAATCTGATTTATAATTCGTAAACCTTTTTTAGAAGTACTTTTAAATTATAACTTTAGGAATTTGGGATGTATAACAAAATCGAAATCAGTGTATGGTTTACATGAGTATAGTCAATTACTGAATCTGTGGAAGCAAATTCATGATTATTTCTTCATTTCTAAAAAGATATCATTGAAGTATCTATCCATGCACTGAAATACATATTAGTAACAATAGAACAAGGGGATTTAGATGAAAATATGTTTTGCTAAATCGTTATTCCAATCTTTGTTATAGGCAAAGGTAACACGTTGAGTAGGGAGCGTTACATAACTCGCCTACAATTATAGTAGATCGAGTGAGGCCGGGAAATAGGTATGAAAATGTTTACTTTGCTCGGATCGCAGTTCCATGAAACCTAAGTTAAATAAACTATCGAATCGTGATTCATCTAGCAACATTTGGCAGATTTACGAAATTAAATTTTTTCGAGCAACACCGAGAATTATATTTTATCGAGTATTATAATATACTTATAGTTCATTCAGTAATGTTAGAATCTGAAAGTCCTATGTGTAAGGATAGGTACATAGAATAAAACAAAAACGGCCGATACAAATTACAGTAAACACTATCTACTTGATGTATGCAACAGCTGGCGATCTATTTTTTCGTTGTAACTATTCGCGAAAAGGTTTACAACTAGTAAAAAGTAAAAAAGTAGAACGATTAAGGATTTGCAATATGGCCTCCAAATCTGACACCTGTATCCGTTGCGCAGGCGTAGGGTGCAACGTCTACGTATTGCCTAAGGACGTGACATCCATTTTGCATGATCAGTTAATATTAAAACCTTAACACCAACTGTGGGTTCCAATAAAATACGTAACAATACCTTTAAAAAAATATAGTACGTATATAATTATAATTCTTACTATTTTCAAACCTAGATGCGAAAGTCAAGAACGAAAAGTGTTAAATACATTATAATTCACGCATTACATGCATATAAACACTGGCATATATGACCTGGTTAAAAACAGTACTATTATAAATGCAAAATAGAGAGTTTGAACGTCACTTTTATAAAGAATTGTTTTAAAAAAACTTGTCATTAGATAATTTGAAATTCAGAGATTAGTATACAGTATTGTAGACTATAGATGTTATGTTACTGGTATAAAGAACTTATATGACGTTATTATAAATTCAAAATGGCGTGCAATATTATTTAATCTACAGTAATTAATCGGAGATTTAATCGATGTTTATAGTTAGTTTTGTGCATAAATACCTAATATTGACGAAGTTTGAAGAGTTTGGGAAAACAAAAAGCGCTTATATTTAAACAATTAGTAATATAAGGAATATGTTTTTTAACGATTTATTACACATAATATTGATTAGGAATAGTATAAGTTGCAAAGGACTATAAACTGCAAACTGTATCTTTATAGAGAAATATTTTGTATGAATCACCAAGTATTTTCGCCAACAAACATGGCGGATAGAGTATGTAAATGAAAATACAAACATAATTACTTAAAGGTACCCCAAATGGGGTCTGACGATGTTCTTATCTCTGTGCTATTGTTTAACACGCTTTTTTCATTCCCACGGTCGGCGGCGTACAAGCAAACGGCTGATAACGACGAGCACCTACCTGTTGTGACGAACGAGAAAGAACTTCGTGGAATTCTAGCTATCAAACACAGTATAAAACTAACAAATGAAATTTTATGCTCTTTAAAAATATATGTGATTTTGATGATTCAATTAGTACAAGAACATTAAAAGATGTAGCAGAAGTTTAACTTCAAGAATTGTGTGAAGTTTGAAAAGTATATGCACAATGTGTTTGTAAAATTATAGATAAAATAATAGTTTAATTGAAAAATTTTGTAATTAATATGCTAGAATTAATTATATGGTATATACAAAGGACTTGAAAAACTTAAAATATGATAATATATAATTTTGATTTAGTGATGCTCCTAGAGTAATAATGGTATTCTATTGTACAGACAAAGGGGCTACTATTATTTTTTTTAATATATATAATTTGTACAATAAAGAGAAAGATGCTGATGCAGTTTATTATATCGAAATAATCACAATTTTCATCGAGTATATATTTAAATTAAGACGTAAATTTTTTTTTAGTTTCTGAATTATTTTGTATATTAGTAGAACTGATAATCAGAACAATAGGTAGGTACATTTTGCAGTTCATTTTATTTCGGTTTAGAGCAGGAATATTAATTAGTTATAATATTAACTAGTAGCTCAATAAAGTATTAGATCCTATAGATAAAGGAGAGTCGATAATCGTCATTAGTAACAATAATAATATTAAACAATATTTGCCTTTATTGGTTTTAGATTGATTCTAAAACAATATAAAGTGAACAATAAATAATGTGACTATAGAAAAAAATCTGCAAAAATAAAGCTTTGTATTCATCTCATGAAGACAGAAAACGCGTTGTTAAATATAAATATTTAAACGAAACGACATCAAACAAAGAGTCAGAAGTCAAGTGCAAAATTCACCAGCGACCCACGCTTGTTGAAAGGACAGATAAAATGTAATAGGTATATGAGCTGAATCCATTATCCAATGACGTACAGCAATTACCCATTTAATGCAATTTGGGCCATTGTAAAGTTGTCCATCGCGACTTCTCGTACATTCCCGGCGACACACACTAAAAAGCACCAATTAGTGGAATCACTACAGAGCAAACACTCTTGAAGCACAGGTAGATCGCGAGCGTTCGTGTCTAGAACCGGTCATTTCAAATTAGCAGCGTTGTATCCAGAGTTTTCAGTGGCAGGGTATGAGGGCGCGCGCGTGCGTCGCTGCGGCCGGCGCGCGACTACTCGGCGCTCAATGGGCGCCTGGCGGAGGGGCGAAGCTCGCGATGTCTCACTCCCAGTGAGCTTACGAAAATCACCAATTGCAACTATTCTCTCATTAAACGGGGTAATTTACTTATCAAAGTAACAATTTGCAGTTTAAAGATCGACTGTTAACAGTTCTGATACGTGAGCCGATTAAAAACACCTCGGCTAGATTATTTGGCTTGACTCAAGAAAGTACGGGATTTTTTCTAAGCTTCCGATCGTGGAGCTATAGTGCGACGTTAACGCTTTGCATCCGGTGCCACCTGCTCACACTCGAGAAAAGATTATGCGTTAGAAGGAGATGAAGTGATCGAGCAGAACGCGGACCGGATGGCGGACTTTGTTATGAATGAATCCGCTATCCTTGTCTGGCGTACAGGTTTACGTAACAGTCTCATTCGGGCACAGGTTGTCGCCGTAGAGGAAGTGAAAGGGACAAGAGGCGTAGTAAATATTGCGCTCAGTGGATCCCATCGGGAGTTTCTAAGGGTTTGGTTTTTTGTGATACCACAGGATGACCATCATTCATAGTTTTGGTATGATAACACAGGTTTTAGAAATTTTGAGTTAAAATGATAAAAATTACCTGTATTCTTTTGTTCATCTAAAAGGTGTTCCATTTGTGCATAAGCAATATGGTAATTTTGCAGGTACTATGTTTAAAACTAATAGCAACATTTATGACATTATATTAGCTAATAAAAATCGCTCTATCTGGTGCCTTCGCCCTTTTCTCTTTTTACCTGGGGTTTTATTATGTAAAATACAGGCTTGTAACTCTAAAAAATTTGGCAGTGGTTTGAAAAGTCAGTTACAGAGTTTTGCTTTCTGTATTCCTGAGGATCCATAGTTTTAAGGTTGACTGCATTGGTTATTATATAAATTATATTCAATAATTATATTTAAATTATTGACATTATTACTATTAGTAGGTAAACCTTTCTTTTTAATTAATTCAATACTCGAATCTTTATTCTATTTATATTTCAGGATGAGATGTGATTTTTAGTTCAATGTCTAAAATTTTACGGACACACAAAATCTTAAATTTGCAAATTTTTTAGGCAATTATAATTAAAAAGGTAAAAAATTGGATCTTTGAAACAGTTTTTGAAATCAGATTGCACTGCAATTGCAAGTACATGGAGCTATACTTTGTTTATTACAAGTAGGTATATAAGTTTCTAAACAAAGTTGGGATTGTAATGTCTCTGTCTTCTTACAAGTTGCTAACTAAGGTACAAGGTATTGTCGTAGAGTTAGGACAAAACACCTTTTTCGCGGTATTGTTATCTGAGGGCGCGGCGCGGGCCGAGTCAATGTTTGCAGAAGGCGAACGTCGTGGCCGAGACCCAGCACGTGGACATTGTAAAAAGTAAACATGAGATCGTGTGTTTATCTTTGAATTTATACAGAGATGCACAGAAAGTCTCATAAGTATCAATAATTGTCGTCACATTTTACCTTAGTCACTCTATATATCTATTTTTTTTTTAACATCAACATTAATAACAACAAGTTAAATTATTCAATGCAATTATTAATCATGCCAATGTACCTATTGACTGTGGAATTCTTATAAAATGTACTTTCGTAGGAATATATTAAAACAATAACATTTTTGTTCGAAACAATGATATTATTGTTGTTTACAATGAATTTGCAAGTGTGCTAACACTTATCTCCCGTTCCGTTTTCAATTTCGGGAAATTATTCCAACGGATTTCAAAAAGAAGGTCGAATAGGTCGTATTTTTTATGTTTGTTACTTTGGAACTCCGTCAGTTGTGAACTGTAATTTTTTTTATATGAAAAGATATATTTACAGATTGGTCCCACAAAAATATTTTCAAATTCGGTACAGTAGTTTAGTATTTAAACAAAAATAACCGCTAATGTGAGAATTGAAGTCGGTTTTTTTGTGATACACAATTTTAATTATAGGCTATATATTATATTAATAAGTCAGTTAGTATAGACAAATATTTTCATACTTATATAAAGATTCCTTTGTCGTTTCCATAAAAAGTATGTAGGTCATATTGCAAAATTTTTAAATGACTTATTGTCGCCTTTGACCAATTGCCCAAACGCAACTTGCTTTCAAAAGTTTCGTTAAAACAAATAGAGTACGTAAGAATCGCCTTTCACTAAGACAAACAGAGGATGTGGCTTGGCTGTGGTCATCACTGATGTTTGAATGCATCAGCTGAAATTCCAGGAACACTTTTTTGAGATTAAATTCGATGAGATTTCGTATTTCATCTTAGGTACATTATGCCAATTGAGTTACTGTGTTTTAGAAGTAGAAAACTAATAAAATAGACCATTCCCAATTAGCATATCAAAATAAAACAACTTAATTTTTTTATTTTTGCAGAGGATTTTTTTTATTTTAACATTAATAGACATAAGACATAAGCATAAGTGACATTACTCAAATTAAAGGAGGTTGGGATGTCATTTCTTTGTCTTTTAATTTGAGAGTTTCCTTTTGTTGGAGATAGACGACTAAAGACTATACGTTTTTAAATTTAGATTAATCGAAAATCAAGCTTGGAAATTTTTTCTTGATAATTACGTTATGGTAGTTATTGAATTATGATGGCATATAATTTCCACAAAATATTCCAGAATATAAAGTTAACGCTCAGTTCAAAGTAGTTGATATAGAAAATGGCAATATTCCAAATAGCTGTTTATATAATGTACGACAGTAATTTTCGTAAAGATTCAATGGGAAAGAAGATAATGGGTTCTAAGTGGACAAAGACGTGTGTTTGTTTTTACTTCAAAACAAATTTAGTAATAATAATTTACATTAGAACTTTCGAGTTGTACCTATAATTTAATTAAAGACTGAATAACATAAACAAATGGTAAATCAATGCAATAAGAACGGTGCATCATGCCACAAATCAATGGGATCCCGTCCTGTCGAACCATGTAACCTCGGAGCGCCAGGTGCTACGCGGGAAGTGCCTCCCCCTCACCCCCCACTCCAGTGTACACCCGCGCACATCAGATTACACACACACTAGTGAAGTGGAGGAAGTTACCACCGCTATCGAACGGTGACGTACAGATCAAAATGTGCATGTGTGTTTATGTAATTTATTAATGGTATGCATTTGCGTATACGCCGCTCGTTGCGTATGAAAAATGGCGATATAAATATAAAATTAAGTGGACGCTAATTCATAAGTATAACCCTTTAATGGGCATTAACATACAGAAAACCCAAGATGTAGAAGATGTACAATAAGACACTAAAAAGCGGTACCGAAAATAGAGCACTAACTTATGAACTCATTTTAAACCAGTGACAATGGCTGTCAAACGTGCCGAAAGACAGACTATCATAGCTTTGGTAAATAAGTATTTGATTTATACTTCCTTAACGGTTTAGTTTTAAAATTTTAATTTAGAAGAGTTTTAAGTGTAATTTTTGAATGGGAATTCGAATCTAAGTTTCTTTGTACATTATTGGCAGAATTAAGATCTAACACATTATAGAAAATAAATATCACGTAATATTTAATGCTCACCTAAAAATTGTTAGAAGCACTTCATCTGTGTTCACTGTTGTAATGTGTTTTTTTTTTATAATTTTGATTATTATTGCGAATTAGTTTAAGAGATAGAAAACAGCATAGCAGGTGTTCTAGTCTCTATTCATTTATTAATATCCAGATCATTAATGATAATAATTACGTAAATTTTCTTAAGGCCTATTATAAAGTTACCAGTACAAATATATAAAAAAAATATAATCTCTATATGTAACTACGTTACAGCTATGTAACTGTGTATTTAAAATTTTATTGCTACCTTGTGTTTTAATTTTAGATAATAATTGCTTATATACCTGTAAAACGCCACATCTTTTCATCCAAAATACCTTAAAGTTTGAAAACGGCCTTTAACCAGTGCGTGTTGCCAGTGATAACTTATGGAACCGAAACATGGGTCTACAAGATTGGCCGTATGCAAAAGCTTCAAATAAGTACGGGCAAATGCAGTGTAGAACGACACCCCCCCCCCTCATTAGATGGAGTGACAACCTCAAATATATTGCAGGGAGTTAGGGGATGCAGGTGGCTCAGGATTGTTTTTTTTTTTGCAATTTGCACAAGTTGAAAACTTCAAATGCTTTAATTCATTGTCATATCACCTTTCATTGTCCACTGCTGAACTTAAGCCTTTCAAATAAACAATTTTGAAAGATATAGACAGGAGGACGAAGTCACAGGAAACAACTAGGCATAACTATTTATGAATTCCGTATTAAATAATCTGTGATACTATGAACTAGCAATACTAAAAAATCTCAATATGCACATGATGTCTATTACGATGTAAAGGCATTAGTCACCAGAGGAATTCTTTTATGCGTTAGAGCTTATTGTTAGCTATTCACATAAAATATTATCGACAGGTAGCGAAGTCCATTACAATACGTCCTTCCGGTATCCGATTCAAAAGTTACACATTCAAAAATGTTTCTTAATATTGAACGATAAAATTGAAATCACGTTGAGTGTTATATATAATTCTCGAAATATTAAGGATTCGACAGTCGAATTTGAAGGGTTTAGTACACAAATTTAGGTCTTATTCTCCGGGAATTAGATTGTGAATGGAATGAAAGGGATTTGTTTAAAATGATGGTTAGTACGAGTAGGTAGGATAAGTCATCCGGTTGGGTAATGTGACACCCAGTGGAAGGGAACATCATTAAACGCGTAAGCGCAACCCTTTATTGTAAATCTTACTATTATAATGAACGGAATACATTAAGTGTAATATGTAAATACATATAAAGTTATACTATTCACTATACACATATATATAAACTATACATTAAATAATAAAGTATAACAATGTAGACCTCTGTCGTTAAATGCGTTTATGTCTTTTATATGAGAAGTGAGTCATGATCAATTAATAAAAAATAACTTTTAAAAGAACATGTTTTTTTTATGTATTCATAAATTTAGTCGTTTGATGAAGACTTCTTTAGCTCTTTGATCCCTGAAACAGGTTAGGTAATTTGAAATTTATTTGTATATGTTTTAGGTTTTGAAATTCATTAGAAACGATATATGATATCTTCATCATCATCATCATCATCATCATCATCATATAAGCTATTATCTATCCACTGCTGAACATAGGCCTCCACTATAG
Organism: Galleria mellonella; assembly: GCF_026898425.1. NCBI lineage: Eukaryota > Metazoa > Arthropoda > Insecta > Lepidoptera > Pyralidae > Galleria > Galleria mellonella. Next base: position 6,006,875 of record NW_026442138.1, read on the forward strand.
ACTGTTATAAGGAATGGGCCTGCTATCTACCTGCATCCACTGACTTCCTGCAATGGATGCAGTGGAATCGTCGTCCTATACTGCGTTTTCCCATACAGGGTTGCCACAAAAGAACCTTTTTCCTTATCGTATATGTATGATATGTGTGTACAATATTAATTTAACTAGTAATTCATGACTTTACTGTACTAGTACTTAAAATTTTTTTAAGAGATTTGCTTCCAGCTAAGGTACCTGGGCGAAGAGATTGTTAATGATGGATTGGACTACGGCCAATGGGAAGTTGACCTTGTTGATATATTGACAGCCATTGCTAACAATATATCCTAATAGGTCGACTTCCATGCGACCTCGCTTGGATACTATCATGCTTAATGATCTAATGAATCTGTCATAATATTCAATTAATAATTAACTGACTACATCATCACTTATCATCCTTCTCTGGTTTCCTGCCTACGTAATCCAATAGCGCAGGCGGAGTTATCAATTATTTATATATATATAAAAGAAAATGATATGTGAGGAGAGAAAAACAATCCCACGCTTGTTTTGTAGATAAAAGCAAGCGTTTAATATTTATTTATATGGCTTTAACTTAATTAACAATTACTAAAGAAACTATTAAAATAACTCAAACATGAATAATTAGGTACCTTTATACACAAAATGATCTTAATATTACTATGAGAAAAATTACACGCAGCCATATATTAACATAAATCGTCCTGTATTAATTAAATATAATGGTTCACCAATTCGTTTCTTTCTCAACAACTGTTCGAGAACAGGTTTCAATATCCATTAATTTATATCGCCCAAATTAAATTAATATTAACTCTTAACATTGTCCGTTTGTGTGGAAAATGACCAAGAATCATATATGTGTATGTACTTTAGAGATTATTAATTAACTAGCTGCTCCCTGTGGCATTGACCGCACGAACCATTTATTTCTTGTGCTATGGTAATTTTTGGTAAATCATTTCTTAATACTTTCTTAAGTTATATAAGAAACTCTTGGTAAATATTAACATTTTTAAGCTCTGAAGTTTGACTGTATCAATAAGTCAGTTATACGTCAATTTAAAGTCTTACGATTTTTATTACAGTATACTTATAAATTCCTTCTTTTCCTGTGGGTGTCATAAGAGGCGACTAAGGGAACTTAATGGTAGAGAGAGGGTTGCAGAAGTGTCCTTCTTAAAACATCACTAAAAGTTTAACTAGCGTGGCCAACTCGCCCGCCAAGCGTAACAACTACTGGCAAAACTCCCTTTTTAGGGAAGGTACATCAGTGGATAGTTAAATGCTGAAATGGTTTTTTTTTTATACCATTGACGTGGCAAACAAGCATACGGCCCACCTGGTGGTAAGTGGTTACCGTAGCCTATGAACACTTGCAATACCAGAGATATTGTGCGAGCGTTGCCGCCCTGAAGAAACCTCTTTACCCCCCTTTTGAAGAACCCCATGCTGTAGTCTCTTGGAAAACCTCGGCAAGGAGCATGGTGACAATGATACTTATATATTTAGAGTAGGTGCATGACGTACATGAAATTTAGATTATGATTAATACGTACAGATGAAATTAAAACCAAACCCATGCACACAGATCATCGTGTAATTCTTTTTGAAGATCCAAACAATCAGGCGTATGGAGGGTCCATTGTGCCATCGCTTACTCGCCGCAGTCTAGACTATAAAAAAATCACAAACAGTAAATTGTCGAACGGAACCATAAAAAGTTGAGTAAAAGGCGTCGAAAGAAGGCAGCGAATTTTGAACGAAACCAGTTTAATGAGGGTCGAATTTAAATACGAAAATAAAGCGGTTCCCACGGCGTCGCTCGCGGGAACGGAAGCCTCTACGATGTCGCGGCGACATGACGCGGTCGCAGTGCTTCGATCGCAGATATCGATTTAAATAGATGTCGCAACCGTGGCATTTTTGGCGCTAAGCATAGGCTTAAAAGAGCTTGATGCTAGATCTCAAAAATGGTAATCGTCATACTGCAAGGGGGGAAAGGGATTGTTAGGAATGGAGATCTAATAGCCTTTCTGCATGTAATATAAGTATAAATGTTGATCCCCCCCCCCTCCATGGAAACCATTGTCTTTAATTCGCCCATCATTTCCACCCCCGCTAGCATATACACATACCACAGTAAGAGATATCACTCCATTTTCAGCGATTTAAAAAAAAATTGTATACAGTAGGTGTCCTATATAATCATTGAAGTATTATATACTAACGCGCATTATATCTCTTAGTAAAGATAGAATAGCTTACTGTGGATAATGTAAAATATACTGTAGACATCACTACTATTTACATTTATTTTATGATGAGCATAGTATTGATGTTATTATGCGATGATTATTAATTTACAGATTAAGCACTGGCTGATTCGCTTTTCGTAAATCCTATGTGCTTGGGCTCCAATTAGATTTTGATTTAGAGTTCCTACTTGAAATTTAAATGTCAAATAAATTTATACCATTATAAATGGTATTATTAAAAGAGTTTAATAATACATAGGTTTTTTAAAACGTTTTATTGTGCATAAAGGAATACGGCGTCGTCTATATTTCTATTTACATCTGTGGCTTTGCTCATATCGCGCAATCAACGTATTGACGATTTGCCGCACCGTCTCGTTTCGATCGCCCGTCACCATCTCAACATGACCTCTCCAGACTTGAATCGTTGAGGTTAACGCGTGTCAAGATACACACCGGTGGGTGAATAAAACCGGGAATCGAAATAAATTTGGCGGTAAAACACGACCGACGGTTCACCGTGAAATTGATTCAATTAATGGATCTTGCATATTATGAATTCAGTACTTGTGAAAATTTGTGTGCGTAATGTAAGCGACAGAATAATTTATGTAGATTGTATGCGTGTAAAAGATTTTACTTTGATGACAGTTTCACATCAGGATTTTTAGCTACAATCTTAATTAAGAACCAATCAACATTCAGATAAAAGATCTCTTTAATGGCGGTCATAAATCTAAAAATAAGCTATGAAATATCCTTGCCTCTTAAAGATAATGACAGTTAATGACCTATTTGAAATTAGCGAAACCGCGCTTTTTATTTAAATATAAAAAAGGCGACTAATTTATATAAAAAAAATTATAAAACTATCAATTTAAGATACAGGTGTAAATACAAACAGTAAATTAAGTATTCCCTACCTATCAGTTTTTTTTACTCACATGGCCGACCCGCTGTTATATCTTTAAAAATTAAATGAGTTCTACTTTTAATTCTTATTCTTTTCATTTACATTTAAAATTAATTGTTATTACCCTCTTTATAGTTGAAAGGTGATATTCCTAAGAGATTTCGGGTAAACATTGCGAAAGTTAGTTTTCGAAACACACGAGTTGTGAACACATGAGTGCTGGGTCTCTGGTCCGATCAAGCTGTTTGAGCTTGCTTTCGATAATGTCAACATGGCCTTAGTCAACGGAACTTGTTCCAACACCTTTATTTGTATACTTATGTTAAAATATTGTATTCTGTCTACGGTTGAGATAATGCAATGTTTTTAATTTTTATATCTTTACAGCGATATTATGTTAACTCCTGCAGCGTAGCTGTTTAGTTTACACGTTAGTGCGTCGCGTTTAATTGACGGTCAAGTTAATTTATAAAATAAAATTTTACGTGTTTACGAGAGTGAAATGACCTTCAGTCTCTGAAGAGTCGATACATAATATGATTCTGATACAAGAATATTTTCCTTATGAGAATTCGTCGAAATTCTAATAAAAAATATAAAACAAACTAATGATCTAATAGACATTAACAATACAACGGGCGTCACAGAATACTCTGTCATACCTATAGTACCGCTTATGTGTTGTTATTTTTGAGAACTGTGGTGCTATACCTATACCTCTGAGTTTTGTAATTTCGTCGAAATTCTTCGGCCACCCCTTTCTTTCCCGTGAGTGTCGTAAGAGGCAACTAAGGAAACTTAATAGTCGGGAAATGAGCAGCAGCGTCCATCTTAAATCATTACCAAAGGCTAATTGCGGTAGCCAACCCGTCTGTCAAGCGTAAAAACTTTGGGGTATTGTTCTCCTTATGGTGGAGGCCTATGTTCAGCAGTGGACATTCAATTGCTAATATGATGATGATGACTTTGTGATTTCACTACAATATCTATTGTTATTAATCAAAACACAGCCATGTAAGCACAGTTGCTTTACGGCAGCAACACAAGTGGGGACAGAAATGTACGATGTACCATGTATACGAATTAATTAAAATGTCTTCTTCCACTAAAAAAAAAGAAACATAAAAAATCTAGTTTTAACACACAAATGATACCATAGAACATATTCTGTGATGATTATTAATATCACATAATATTAATTATAATGTTAATTCTGTGTACCTTTATGTCTAATTGTTCTCGTATAGAGACAATGATTATCGCTTTTCATTAAGTGGGCCGTCAGCTTATTTGCAAAGAGTAGATTAAAAAAAAACCTAATGAGATAATATTTCGTTTTGTTCACATTTTTTACTGTAAAATATACATAATATGGTCACGTAGACACATTTGACAATGTAATATATCCCTTAGCAGCTCACGTGATGGCCGAACTCATAAATCTGTGTCGTAAGTATCTGGTTCATTAAACAACGTCTCTGTGAATGACACGCTCGCTGAGTGCAGCGCTGGGCGAGGCTGTTTGTCTTCTACTTCCAAATCTATGAATGGAATATCGTTCTCCCTTTCTATCTTTTGTATACTAATTTTGTTATCTCTGACTAATTCCTGAGTAATGTTTATATAAGATTTTTATGTTTAATCTATTGTAAATATAGCTACGTTATGTCCATGGTACGGTTCATGTTACCATTTTCCACTAGGTGGGCCGTCAGCTTGTTTGCCATTTACATTTACCATTCTGTATGAAAAAGCTAATTGTTTTTCATTATATCTAATTTTATCTGTGGTTATGAATTCATCCGCATAACTGGAACATATTGATCAATCAGGTGTAATACTACAAAAAGTAACTCACGTCTTTCTTCATCTTAAATAGATGTTAGTATAATCCATGTCAAATTTTATGACGACTAGTTAAACTTTTAATTATGACGTAACAAACAAACAACCTTACTTCTTCAATCATAGTTTTACAAACTTTTATCTATGATATGTAGGGGGAAGGGAGTGTTAGTAATGTAGACTACCAGCAATATACCCTCTCAAGTCGACCTCCACGTAGCCTGCCCTGGAAACCATTGTCTTGAATTCCAGATGTATTTAACACGATGGGCTAACTGACTTGCCTTTTTATTCTCACTTATCATTATTCATTGGTGCCCCGCCAGCGTATACCGTTGGCGCAGGCAGGGTTACCATTCCATTATCACCCTTTAAAAAAAGCCCATGGTCTGTAGTAGCCAATGTCTTTCTTCATTCATATTCAATTCAATCATATTTCATTCAATTCATAGTATGTGTATATCCAATTTTCTAATAATGGTTTCAGCCGTGGCGGTACCAAAAAATAACAAAAAACAAACTGTTTTTTACATTAGAAAAATATTATACCGAATATGTACAGACTGCGTATGAGTCAATAAATTCTTATAAGTTTTTTAGTGGAATTTGAGTTTTGGAGTCCTTATATTCACAGATTTGGTATCATAGTATTAATTTTTTTATTATTAGGGAGGCAAACGAGCAGACGGTCCACCTGATGGAAAGCGGCTATCGTCACCCATGAACACTTGCAACACGTGAGAAGTTGCTGCTGTGTTGCCGGTATCACCATACTCGTATTGAAGCATACATCACATTTAATTCTACATTTCCGTTGCCATATACTTGCCTGTAGTTTTCATCAGTATCTTAGATCTTTTTCGAATGATCCCAGTAAATAAAGACAAAACTGCGCATTAGTTAGATAACGTCGTTAATTATTGGAGCCATCAACAAAAATGTTCGGGATGTTTCAAATACAAATCTTATTAACATAAAGCTCGGTGCTCATACAGCAGGCATCTCTTAATTAAAGAATATGCTGCAGTGAGCATTTCTTAATATATTTTAATTTAGACAGTGCATATGTCTTTCAGCTTCGGTTAAATACGCTGATAGAGGTGGATATAGATGACGAAAGTTTACCAGAGGGAGGCTTTGTACAAAAGTCGTTTCTTAGGGTACCTCTGACTCATTCGTGTTTCTACCGTGAAACAGTTATGTTTGCATGGCTGTGTTTCGGTTTGAAGGATGGTCTATGGCAGTGAATTTACAGGGTACAGAGGAATAATACCTGAGTCCTCAGGAATGGCAACGCATAGGCAGTATCATAGGCGAAACAGTATGCTCTGTTATGTCCATAGTACTGCTGATGTCTATAAGCGACGGTTACCACTTTCCATCAGGGCTATTAGCTCGTTTGCCATTCTAGGTTGCATAAAAAAAGCTGTCTATGAAAATCAATTTAACTTCCCCTGCATTATATATATTTTTAAAGTAGGTATTTTCTACAAGTTCTTATTAATAACTTCGTTTCCGTGACCGGGATATGTTGATCAACTAGGATAAAAAGAATCTTTTTCATCCTAAATGTTAAGCCATTAAGAAGCTAAAAGTAAAAAACAAGCAAAAAAAACTCACTTTGGCACTTATAATACTACTAAGGTTTACTAAGGTGTACTGTTTTTGTCAATTATCTAAACTATTTTAATTCATTTGGGAAATTTGAATTGAAAAGCTCCGGTTTTCTGATCCAAGTAGCCTCTTGAGTTTTCTTAGTTGCGACATCTATTTAACTCCATGTCTCTGGTTACATATCTACTGGCGGAGATGGTTCGATAGGGAGCTGTCGGTACGACGATCGTCGATAGCATCTCGAGTTAAGCTGAGATAGCATCGCCGCTGTGCCATCGTCGGCCGATGCATTGACACGCATAAAATTGGATATTAATCAGTCCAACATGAATCTTCACAGCCGCCAATAGACGTAAAATGTACGAGTTTATAAGCTTATGCATACAAAAATTGAATTCTTCGTAGGAATCTTTAATTTGTTAATTATCGTATTTTTATCAGATTCTGGAGAAATTGAAACAAATGTGTGACAGATACGAAACATACCTTACTCATAAGAGTCAGTTTTAAATAATGCCACGGTAATACAGATTAAAAAGTATATATGATATTTTAAAAACTACAGATTTTTTTATATGCTAAATTTTATCTAAATATTTATATAAGATTGTTAGTAATAACAGCACTATTGTTAGCAATATATCTTATCAGGTTGATTTCCACGAGATCCCCTTTGGAAATCCATTGATAAATATGTTATGATGGCTCAACAGATTTGACTTTGCGCTCACGTATCACCCCTCTTTCGAACTTGTAAATTGGAAATGATATGAGGATGTAATTGGATCACTGTAAATCATGAGCATAGGCGAGGTCACTACTTCATTATAACCCATAAATATGTTGGGCCTTTTATATAGTAGTAACTATAATAATATACATCCAAACGAGATCGATGTTGGATTCAAGATCCTACTGTTTGTTTGTATATTGATTATTATTATAATTTAATTGCTTTCTATTTGTATACAATTATTATTATTTTTTTGTTTGTTTTGTTTTGGTTTCTTTTGTTCTTGTTTTGTGCGCTACTGTGTGGGCCGCATGCTTCTTCGATTAAATTATTTCTTTCTTTCTTTCCCAAACCATCTTCAACGTGTACCTAAAAAATGTACGAATAGGAACTATGTTACGAGTACATCAGGCAAAAAAACAAATCCTTATTGTTTTATTTTTTGCGGGATGGAACTATCATTCTCATTAGAAAACCGTGACTTTGAAATCCTCTCAGTTGGGATATACAATTTAACGACAACATATAAAGAATTGAAAAATCTTCTTCTCCTCAGTTGGAGTTGGTTGAAAACGCGTCTAGTTTTACTATATTATTGAAAATGAAACTTACCTATTAAGTTAATATTTTATACGAAATTTTATTTATACATTCAGATGAAATCATTAATCCGGTTTCCTACTGCGTCTTGAACAAATTGATTGAGCATCAATCGAACCGTACCATTATGATAATTAAAATGAGAAAATTTGTGCAACCAACCTCGAGGTTGTTAGCCTCATAAAATTATCAGTTGCGTGTTACTCACTTCGTTCATTCCTATAAGTGTAGCAGAACGTGTGGCCACTGATATCGTGTGGGTACTTTTATTTCTCCAAACGAGCTCCGTTGGAGGTTAGAATCGCGACGGACCGGTCTTGGCCTACGTTGCAACATCAATGATTTTGTCCGGCGTCACAAGCGCCGCCGTGAGAACTAACAAAACGACCATTATAACATGTTCTTTAATAGCGTACCTTTCTACTAACATACATGTTACAGACTTATTACACCTCGCAGTTCTTCTGTAACTGGTAGAATCAATACTTGTTGGTTTTCGTCGCACCCATCAAAAATCACGTGTAAAAACGGTCATTTGTGATGATAAACCTGTGTAGGTGCGGTTTTGGTGTCTTCTGAATAGATTAGCTCGATTGACCGAATTTTACTTTGCGTTTGTCTCGTGAGAAAATTGGATAACCAACGAGATCGGAATGAGAAAGTCAACAAAAACTCGATCTCGATTAATGCGTACTGTAATGTTACATTTTGTTCAATACGGTACTTCTATTACTAATCTCATGAGTATACTAATCACACAGCACTCTCTGGTGTCCAGTTTCTAGGCCATTCTCATTAGCTTCTGATGGAATTTATTTCTTGAAGGAAAGAAGACTACTTATTATATATAAGAAGGAATACTTATTATTACGTCATGTCTGATCTTATGAATATGCAGCAGAGACCAAGGGGTACAAAGGTAATGGGATTTATCACGATGTTCTCTCCTCTATCGCAAGAGGTGCAAATACCCAAGACGAGGGCCTTTGAAAGTAGATAGCTTTTTAACTCGATTTTACTAAAACTATAATTTATTCAGACTTATTATAGACAATAATTTTTGAAAGTTCTTAATATAAATTTGATTATTTTTAGATCCTTAGACCACAGTCAAGTGCAGTTGACGTTACTTAAAGAATATCAATGTGATAAATCTCTATGTTTGGTTGGTAATATTGGTATTAGTACCAGCAACTGAACTTACAAAGTTTATGAAATGAAAGCCGATTAAACAGAGCAATTCGGACCAATTTATATGTGCAATTAACTGTGGGGAGCAAAAAACCGCGATGCTGGATAAACACTTACAGCGTAACTACCATTAAATCCGCTGTAATGCTCAGCATGTCCATCTATCGGGGGATTAAAGCGAAATACATACAGACATATATAGTATGTTTTTGTTGATTGGTGCAGGCATATTTTTAAATACATGTAGCGAGATCATCAAGCGAGATATAAATATAAGCCAATGAAATTGGCGACTAGAAACACGTTTAGAAAATTTTAATAACGACACTTGATATTGTAATTAATATTGTAAAAGCATCATTATGTTATATATTAAGATGCAGAACTTAGTAAAATGTTTCATCGTTGCCAACAAAATCATTACAATTTAACTACTTTCTAATTATGGAATGTTTAATTGGTATAAAGGTAGTCCCAGTAGGTGGACATATACAGAGCATTGTAGTACTGTTAACTGGACGGCAGGAAATGTCCGGTGAAAAAACTAGAAAATCAGCATCTCCATAAGACACGGGAATCTTGCCTTCCGCTAATTATTTACGATATATTGCGTAACGGTGAAACGCCGGGAAGGAGACTGGAAAAAACAAGCTCTACAGGATGTGAGTCTGTACCGCGAGAGAGCGTCGCAATCTAAATGTAACTGAAACGTAAAAGAGCAAAGTCTACAGTCCGCTAGCAGGTGTCTCAACTTGGTCACATTTAGAATATCTTTATTCATATTTCGAGCGATCTCGATTAAGAATATATGGACTCCGATCGATCGGCGTCTTGATCGAATTTGCACTTTATTGTTTAGGTATTAGAATTTAAATTTTATTATATCGATCCGAGGATCACCGGTCTGTTTACGCTGGCGTCGTAATTAAAGATACCATAGCAGGAACCAGGAAGAGTGTCGTACTATCTCAACAGTTAGCCGGAAGTCGCTCGATCTGTGAGTTCATTCATAAATGAGAGACTCGATGCGACAATGTGGTATGACAGGTTGACGCCATGGTTTATACTAGCTTTTATTTGTATCATTGATAGGTTCATATTGCTGCAGCATCGTACTTTAATAATTAAGCATGAATGAAACGAACCATTTAATTGAGTAGAAATGTGAACAAACATTTCGTTGGTCGACGTGGTATCTAGTGGCTCTATTTGGTAGGTAATCATTTTGGTATGTTTTCGTGTTGATTTTGAAACGTGTAAATGTTTGGTGTAGCGTCCCCGTGATTGTACTCGTAATGCTTGAAGTAACTCAAGTTGTGCAGGAAAATATTTGTTTTGTATTATATCTTAATCAGTATTACGGCTCTGGCTAAGTTTGTTGTTAAGGACATGTCCAGATTGTGACATAACACTATCCTTAACAAACTCAATAATATAATAACACTACTACGGATATTAACGTGACGTAGCTCTTTTTAAATTTATCGGCCTTAAAATTTCAGTAGTTTATTTTAAAATGATAAAATAAGAATTTGTAATAATGTAATCTTTGTGTACAGTAAAGTATAAATAAGTATAAACATTTTGTGACATTAATAATATTTTTATCTAATTTTACTTTTATTCTAAACTGTCAAATACAAACAGACAGACCTTGTAATGTACTCGTAGGTAACAATTAATATGGTAAGTGCAGACGCTTGGGCGTCCGTCCGGGGCAAAGGGCGCAGCTCTGATTGTTGTAATCGAGTTAGCCGCAGCTAAACAAAAAGAGCTCAACAATTAGATGCGTGGGCGCAGGATGCTCAGTGCTCATCTAGTATGAACACTGACCATCCTGTGATAATAAAGGCCTTATTGATTAGAATGCATATTAAAATTAAAATCATAAATATTTTTTTCTGCTAATATTATAATATTAAATATGTATGAAATAAATAAATTAATATTATCATGTCTACGAAAATTCGTAAAGATGTATATTTAAATGTTTACTACTCAATCATGCTAATGGCTGGATGAATTCGTATGATATTTGGTATAAAGCCACATGACAAGCCATAATTAGGTATTACATTAAATTAATTCATTACTAGCCAAAAACTATAATAAATATACATAAAAAAAAAAGAAAAATCATATATACTCGTAAGTATCTTAATTTTCTTAGCATGATTATTGGAATCAAGAGTAAAGTTTTCTGTTATAAAATTTTCTTTACCCTTACTCCTATATATTATTATTATTTTTACTTATTCTTGGTTTTCTTTATTCTTGTATAACTGAGATAAACAAATTGAGAGTCTGAATGGAATCACTAAACGGTGAACATCTTTCCTATCACGCCAACGAGGACCGTTTGAGTTAATCCGATTAAGGGAAGGCCGCGCGAAGTATAATAATTAACGATAACGATATATGTGGGCAACGGAAGTGGATCTTAGTTGGCGCCGGCACATACGATGCCATCGTAGAGGGGAACAATGATACGCATAGATCACAATATATCTAGACAGGGTATCTCAATATAAACGCTTTGACAAAAATAGTTTTTTTTCTTCATTCTTCATTCGCTATTGTCATTTATTTCATATACTGTTTCATGTAATCCATTTTTATAACATTATTAATTTTTTCAGAAGAACCTACTGTTATTTGTATCAAAATATTGAAATTTGGGTTTTTATTTATATTTTTTTTTTCTTTAATCTTTAATAAATGAAAATTTAATCAATTAAAAAATAATTAAATTTTAATTTATTATACCACAAAAGCATTTTAATAGAAATCTCTTTGTATAATCGAAGGCATCATTTGAAATTCTACAATAAATAATATGTAGAATTTAGAACTTAGTTTTTATGTAACTTTGAGTGGCAAGCAAGTTGATGGCTCACCCGATAAAAAGGTAACTATCGTCTATAGACATGTGCCCTCCATGATACCTCTTATGCGTTGCCGTAACTAAGGTGTTATGTCTTTGTACCCTGTAGGGTCATAAACAAATCTCCATCTTTTATACTGAAAAACTCGGCCATGCAAACACAATTGTATAATTATCAATTTCTACAAAAATAATCTGTTAGTTATAAATTGCTGTAGAAAGTGATATGACAATTATATTGTATATATGATATTTATTAATTAATAGTTAATTTTAAGCTTTCACGTTGTTTACACATATTTTAAATACACAATCGGGATAGAATACAAAAGCAGGTAGGTATGTAAAAGCTTTTACATTACGTTACGTTCTGATTGCGTATTTAAAATATTTATTATTCAAAACTGTAAGAAAATAATACTAAAGTTATATTTAGTTTAGTTTATAGTCTATAAATATATATTTGATATTTCATAATATAATAAGTAACATATTGCGTTAAAAAATATCAGTACGATCTACAAACATCGTGGGATATGATTCTGCAACATAGCGATACCTATACGCCATACAGATTGGTAGAAAGATTTGAATGAAATTTATGAATGAATGTACCGGAAAGCATTGAAGTGAGGGGCGTGGGGAGGGAAATTTCGTATATTAGTAACTGTAGCCACCACAAAAAATAGCGACTTTTTAACGGTATAATTAAAGTCAAGTGTCGGATATTGAGTCACTTCCTTCAAGATTAACTGATCAGACAACTTGCGTATAATTTATTGAATGGTATATTAAATTTTATATTTATACTAGTAAGTCCAGTGTTCGCAAGAGTTTCACATTAAAAATTATGGAAATTTTCATGTGCTCATACGTATATTTATTATAATATATTCATTTATGTATAGATATGCTTTGCAAGTGTCATCAAGAAGTCATAATGCAGTGAATTAGATGATGTTTCTTTCACATTATGAATTGATTTATTTATTATCTTGTATTATATTTATTTTATTTAGATAATTGGGACAGTAATTTTGTATTAAATAAAGATTAACTTACGAGATACATACTAATTGTTTGTATTTTTCAACATATTTCTTACCGTATTTTGTTATTAACATTTGTTACAAAGTGAAATTAAATAAATTATATTGAATAAATATTATACATTATTATAATACAATGTATATTCTGTATCAAGTAACTCATGGCGATCGATGTGAAAGTGTTATTTTATGAGGCACACCGGGCATACGTAACTAGTTGTGCTACAGCTCGCTTCATAGCTTGAGGCAAAGTACACGTGTAAATTAGGACGCAAGTTATTATCCATTTGTTGACTACGTTAGCGAAACTTACTATTAAAATTTGATAGGATATTTAAAAACTGGCCCAGAGAATCGAATATGCAGGGCACGAAATTTTAATATAATCGTAATGTGTAAAAACAAAATCAGAAATGCAAAATTTGCGTTACAGCATTTATAATGAAATCGAAAATGAGAGTCTTTGTTTTATTATATGAGCAGTTAAGTTCTTATATTAAGACACTTAATAATTAAACAATCAATTTTGGACACTTGAAGACTCACTAACTAAAAATAATTAAAGATTTATAGGGATTCATATGTGTAGAGTTTCATGAGCAATATGATGTAATTATGAGCTTAACAGTCAAATAGAAATGGTCAGTAACAAATTATTTTATTACATACATAAATAAAATCGCGGCGTGGTCCCGGCATAGAATATGCCAGCCTTTCGTTTCCCATGGATGTCGTAAAAGACGACTAATGCAAATTAATGATCGAGGGATGGGCAATAGCGTCCCTTTTAAAACATCACACAAGCCTAACTGCGGATATCAACCCGCCTGCCAAGTGCGGCAACTACTAGTAAAATCTCCTAATTTGGGAGCCCTATATTCAGCAGTGGACTAATGATAAATAAAATACAGTACTATGAGCTAACGACAATATTCTTCAAATCAGACACTATTTCGTTTAAAGATAGATTAAAAATATTACAGGAACAGATATTAAATGAAATATACATTACATTAAAAACAAAAAACGTATTTTAACGTACTTAGTGCGTGATTAAATATTTACATGCACTGTAAATTGTCAGTGAAGTTGATGCTACAGTAGGAAGAGTATAGTTTAGATAGGAAAGTGAAGTGTTATGAAACTTTGTATCAGTTCACCAGATTGTGTTGCATAATGAATAAATTACAAAAGTCTAGTCCATTAAGATTAAATTTAATCGGATGTACTAATTATTTTAAAGAGGTGGTAGGGTTTTTTATGAAATACTTATATTTAAGAGCGTTCACAACTGTTGGTTGCCGAATTATGACAACGTCGCAATTATGAATCATTTTTTTTTAAAAACTGCTGTGCTAGAGAATTAAAATGTCTACCATAGAGCCTTAGTTTATATAGATAGTGTTTCCATAAAAATGATTCGAGAAAAGCGGGTCAATTTGTTCATACAATTTTGTGTGATAAATAGTTATGTGTGATACCTTTATAACTTCTATATTTATTTTGTCTTATAATTTCTGCACCATTTTAATGCGTAAATATGTACTTTACTTTATTTATTAAATAATAGGTCAGATTAATTGTATGCGTAAGTATATAGAACACTGGTAAAAAAGAGTCAGCTAATTTGACAATTAATTGAAAAATTTTGCACCTATTTTATATTTTACTTTGGATTTTTTTAAATACCTTTTCGCCATCAAAAATCTAAATTTTCAGTGACAACTTTATAAGAATATTATTGCATGATTAACATTTTAGTTTTCCATCAGAGCAGTTTTTGAATAATCACTCAAAAACATTGACAAATGTTCATTTGTTTGACAATTTGATTTGACAAATTTCAATTAAAAATTAACAGATAACGGCGACATTGCCATACATAGTTATGAACACTCTTAATACATTTATAATAAAACTGTCAATAAATAATTAACATACATTATGTTTAACAATTTTAATAAAGATAATTACGGTTTTTTTATCATTTACATCGATGTAGAGAACTGAGAGTACTACCCTTGCCACAGGAAGTGGCCAGCCGGACGCCGATATCTAGCTACCGTATCTATCTCGTTCTCTTTATAGCAACTAATCTACTATCCTGCTCTCACTGAATTATCTCCATTCCACTCTAACGACATACTAATAGGATCATCCTATCTCTTTTCTACTTACTGTACCACTTGCGTGTTGCGTAATGAGGCGGTCAAATTTTATTTTGTATGTTGACCGTTACAAATTATTGCGGCATCATCTAGGGTGAGATGAGTTCTATAGGCTACTGTTTAATGATACATATTACGAAGGAGCACCAAATTACAGTGGTTTTATTTTTTTTAAGAGCCGCGTTTGAATCACTGAGTAACCGAATATTAATAAGACCGAGATTCAAAGTGTTGGTAAATAAAAAGAATAAGGTTTGGTCAATTCTAATCAGAATAGTTTTTGAGAGGTATTTGAGTTTTTGGTACTGTTATCTTTGTACACTTAAATAGTTAAACTATTATTAGTTAGTTATTTTAAAAGTTCATCAATGGAACGTATTGTACTTGCAGATAATATTATGATCATGGGTGTCGACTCCATGGATGCTCGGGGCTCCAGCATTTACGAGAAGTAAATAGTGCGTACAGAATAGTGTATCCATGAAGCTAGATATAATGATATAACTAAAATAATCTTCATCTGTTGCTTAGGTTGTGTTTGCTTGTCCAGCAAACAGTGTACGTCTTTCAGCTGAAATAATGATGACGTACCTAGCTATCAAAAGAGCATGAGCACCCAGAAGATTTCCTAGTTCCTGTTTATTACTATTTTGTTTTGTAGACAAACACTAACTCGGTCTGAGTACGCCCAAATAATCTTTATACTTTTTAAGATGGAACTAGTCTCAGAGGATATGAGAAACAACTTTAAATGCTACTATAATATTTTTTATGTGAATTCTAATTTAATGTTTACTTGTTCTATATTATACATAATGTAAAAAATTAGCACCGTACTATAATAAATGGCAACGGTTAGACCAGAAACTGCGCCTACGCACTTAGAAACCATCTCGTCCTGCCATTCTAAAGTTGCTGTGTTTTAATTATTAATGAAACTGCCACACGGGAAAGCCGCACTACGGCCGGCTTTGCTTCCGTTCGCAACGCTGCGCTTCATTCATAAAACCAAGCAAAGATCACTATACGACGTAATCCTAAATGTAATGTATACAATTATAAACCTTAATAACATACATATAAAAGTTCAAAGTATAATAAAAGTAAGCTTTATACGCTGTTATAGAATACGAATCACGATGTACAGAAATAGACGACGCAAAAAGCCGTAACTCTTATAGTCAGCGTACGAAAGTGGTTTTTCTACCGGTAGCAGAAAGTTGCTTTCCGTTTGAGGAAACGTTTCCAATTACACCGTTTAAGGTGTAAATGTTCCCGCTTGATTTACTCGCTTGTCGTGAATGGGATGCGTTCTGTGGTCGGTGAGGTGCGAAGATCTAGTAATCGGTCAATGGAGTGATTGCTGTTCCTATAATAGACTTAGAAAAACTATTGTATAATCAATAACCACATTACATTGTCTGTTATAGCTGAGTTTGTAATGAAATAATATCTAGTAAAATAATAATATTTAACACGCAACTTAATGATTAACGATTTCACAGAGTTCGATTTTTGGACGAAATGAAATATAATATGAAATACATTATGTACGTATATTTGTGTATATTTACCACACTGGGACTGAGTTTAAATTCTGAACCATTATGATAACTGAAATGACGTTTATAAGCTTATGAAACGCAGTGTTTAAGTCAATTTTTAATTTAAACTTTCACTCAGGATATTGCTTATAATAGTGATATCTTGACGGAAATGGTGACGATTCTATTCCAGTAGTCGGAATTTAACTATACAGATTGTTAGATAGTAATTTATGGTACTTGATTCCCCGTGTGGTTCCGGCATAGAATAGGCTATCGTTTCCTTTTCCATGGGTGTCGTAAGAGGCGACTAAGGGAAGACGGGGAATGGGCAGCAGCGTTCCTCTTAAAACATTTCTAAAACTTAACTGTGGTTGCCAATTAGCCTGCCAAGAGTGGTAACTATTAAAGTATTATTAAAGAGCATCGACTTCTTTAATTATGCTTGCTATATGGACGTCGACATTATTTTAAAAAGAAACAAAATAACAGATTCAAAATCATATTCTAATATTGTCAACATTTTAAATATTATAAAAAAAAAAAATAGACGCGGTAAATAACAAAACAACTAGTCACAGTTACTCGGAAGTTTTTAAAAATAGACATAAAGAAATTACAAGTAAAGGAACTAACAAGCACAACTTTGTAAAGCGCGGTGAGGCGAAGTTACCTTGTTTATGCCTCGTTGCCAAGTAACTGGCAGAATTCAGTGTTACCATAAACGCAGTTTGTTATATTTTAGCACGCACAATTTATTTTACCATAGTGCTAATGTGATGTACATGTGTGTAAACATGATGTTTCCATGAAAGTTTGACTGAGTTCAAATACGATTTTATGTACTCATAGTAAACTGTAAATAAATAAGAAATTCAATTTTTGACTAATGACACAAGTAGATTATTTATGGACTGAGAACATTTGACGGACAGAACAATATGAAAAAGAAAATTGGAGAACTCAATTCATTTTTAGTGTTTGTTTACTTAATTGTAATTATTTTTAAATTTGTTTAATGTTTTTTTTAGTTTATATTTGAATTATTTATTTTCATATTGTAATAATTTTTAATTTATCACACAACGACACCTGTTAATCACTGGAAGGTATAACTTAATGAAACCGATAAAGCTTGCCATCCAATGGTTTTTTTTATACAACTTAGAATGGCAAACAAGCTGACGGCCCACCTCATGAAAGGTGGTAACCGTCGCCTATAGACACAAGCAGTACCATGGACATAACAGAGTATACTGTTTCGCCCATGATATCCCCCATGCGTTACCATTCCTGAGGAAAGGTGTTATTCCTCTGTACACTGTAAATTCACGCCATATCTCACCCTTTAAATTGAAACACAGCCATGCAAACACCACTGCTTTACGGTTGAAACAGAGGTACCCAAGCAAACGAATTTTGTACAGTCTCCCTCTGATAATAAGTGTACATTATATTTATTGTTTATTATAAAATAATTTATAATTATGTCCTTATCGGGCACCGTTTGAGTTCAGCAATTCTATGCAAAGCGTATTTTTAATGCTAGAAACATTCACCAAATGTGATGAAGGCGGGTACACTCAAATTTCTTGGAAGCGATCGATGAGCACCATATAAATTTTCAAGGATTTTGCACGAACAAAAAGGTTTCGGTGCCACACTGTCTGCAGCCACAAAAGGGCGTTATTTTTTATAAACTCCTCGACTACCTTAAAAATGCACTTCATTTACCTGCCTATCGAAAATCGACTCTGTATTATTTAAAGAGTAAGTCCGATATTTATCCATCTTAGTTAATCTATAATGAGTATTTTTTTGTGTTTTGTGCTCACAATGTGGTGCCTTCAGACCGGATATAGTTTGTTTAGAATGGGACATAGATAAAAAAGCGTATTTACTGATTATGCACGAGCGATTTGTCGTCGTCACTTGATACGATTCGCGAACCCTGGGTGAGATTATTGTATCGAGTTACGGAACAAATTTATTTATAGGAAGCACTTCATCATTGTACCAATTGTGAGTTACTTGACGTGTAGTCGTGTGAAAGAAACGTTTTCAATAAGTAAATATTTTAATGCCTTTTTTATCTTAAAAAATAATGTAAATTTAATCAGAATAAAATTTACAAAAAAACATATAAATTGATAATGAAATGAAGGAAGTAGTCACTCGAATGTCATATAACGGCGGACTGATAGGTATATAACGATTAAGGAAAGCAATACAAAATGAGAGTGTGTGAAAAGGGTCACTGGCGCCAGATCGGACTAAAAGTCGAAACGGTTTTACTCTTGAGAACACAAGGTGCACCTATAAACATGTAAATGTTTCGATTAATGAATTTATTGAAGCAAAAGTATATCGCGCATTCATTGTCAAGACAAAATAATATATTAACAATTTCCTTAAGCACGCTCGTTATAATAAAAGTTGGTAGGTTCAATCGTATGTTACAAACGTATTTCATTATTGCAGACAGACGGTTTTACAAAATTATTTTGTTATTTATTTTGATTTGATTTATGAAAAGAGGAAAGTTTTTTTAACTAAACTGTAATAAAAAGAATAAATTTTCATATATAAAAATTTTAGTAAATTTTGTATATCATTTGTAATGTGCAATATATATTTCGTATATTAATTTTCTACTAAGAAATAAAGGATAAGAAGGAGGGATCATAATGAATAAACTGTAGTTTGTGCTATATATTGCTACATAGAAATGACTTGATTGATGATACGTATATTGATGGTAGTTTCTACCTAATTAGGTGCAAAGGTGCGCTTAGCTATTACTAACAACTCAATATCCCAACGTTATCTTCGCCTCACCATTTTACTTCTTGTTTGTCATTAGCTGAATTTTCGAAAACAACATTTATACACATGTCAATTATAATATTTCATGTGCAAGTGAGTCGTCAGCCACTTAATACATGTCAACGAACTGTCGAAATATGCACGTAGAATATAATTTTAAGCTTCAAGTCATAAACGTGTACTAATTATTATGTGGAAATGCTATGTCTTGTTAAAGTTTATTCATATATTAAAACACAAATGAATTGGTTATCAAAATGTCTGAGTCTTTTGTAGTTACTAACTACTTTATTTTTATTTCATAAAACAATAATGTATTATATTAATTATAACAACAGTAATAAAGCATAGAGGTGTGTAAGTTCTATATGTAATAAATGCTTTTAAGAATTATACCTATATTTATCAATTGTCAATACTTTTGGCTATTAGACCAGATTATAAAGATAGAAATATTACTGTCAACAAGAATTTTATCCAAAATATACGTATTTATAGTTAAAAAATGTTTATACAAATCTTTAATTATTCGGACAATTCTAAAATATATATAGATGAGACAATTTCAATTTATTAAATTACCCACTTTTAATTATAATTTTACATACGAGTAGTTATACAGAGTGTTCCGCCATTTTAAATAAGTAAACATTATTATTGTGTGGATGAAAGATGTGTTGTGAGTACATACGGTAAGAAAGCGTTAAATAAAATTATCACAATATCTCATTTGGAGGACTTCAACAAATCAACATGTGACCAAATGGTCGGCGCTCGTGTCTCCAGTTTCGAGAACTGATCAATCATAAAGCGCGAGGTGATTTTTCACGAGAGCGTCTCCAATGCGTTTTGTTTTCCCAAAACACAGAATTAAAGCCGTCCATTGGGGTTTTAAATAGTTTGAAACGTCGAAAATAACTGAGGTGTTGAAACGCTGCGTCTCTCACCTGTTTGGTGGCACAGAGATTTATATACAAGGTTTTCCAAAATATACCTCGATCCAGCAGCTGTTGCATTTATTTGAATAACTAGTGAATATTTAGTAGGTGCTGTGTTTGTTTTAGTTAACTGGAGTGAAAGTAAAGTATATCAAAAAAAGAAAAAAATGTGTTCCCTGAACGCGTTTATAATATTTAAAAGTGAATTTAGATCAAGCGAGCGAATGCTTGTTCTTTTATTTCTACAATTTTTGAACTGAGTAAATTTGCTAAGAGCATTCTTTCGTTGATTCAATGCATTCGCGAACCATTTAGTGATTAAATTACCTGGTCCTAGTATCCTAATCCTATATATTAGGATTTTATGTTTTTTTAGTCTTAATCCATCTTAAATAGTGCACAGCATGATACAATCTTATGTATGTGGCTTAAATGTAATTGGCAATACTTATAATAAGTGCTTATCTATAAATATCTGAGAAAAATAAATTAATACATATGTTATAGAATAACTGTGTAAGAGATTGTCTAATAATCAATGAGGCGTAACGTTATTTTTTGTAAGTTATTAGTTCTGCCGGTGCGCGCCCGTTACTGAATGAAGACCGGTTTGAGATCTAATACGATTCGAGCCGTAGTCATGAGATATAATTCTCAAATCACTTCAATGCTTATTAGAATTATTAAGTTATTTCTGGTAAGAAGACTTGTGATATTACAATGATTACAAAAATGCTTCGATAATTTAGATATCATCGTAGAAGTGTCTTTAAAAGTTTTGTACATATTTGGTATGTTCACTATATATTTGAAGGAACACGTATCTAGTCTAAGTATGATCCAGAGTACAAAACTTCTATTACTAATTCTGCAATAGGGATTTAATAAGTCAGTAGAACAATCGTTATTATGTTAAAGTTATTATGTATAGAGAGATCGGCCAGATCAATTGGCCATGACTACTATGTGCAAAAATACGTCATTCTGTAAAATAAATGTAGTATGATTATTATTTATCCTACTTTTACACGACTTCCAAAAAGAGGTTTTTTTATTTGTATGTTACGCAATAGTTTCGACAATTTTGTTGATCTTATATGTTGGTATATAGTAAGTTATAAAAGAATACATTGCAATTGCCAATAAATCTATAAGTTAAACTTACATTATAAATAGCAAAAATTATGTTTTACTTTTGTAATAGATAAATTAAAAAAAATACGGTCCTACTTGTGTGTAGTTAAGGTGGGTCGTTAGTTTTGAATAATTATGTAGTTTTACTTAAAAGGGATTTTACTTAAAAGCATTACAATAACTTACTTTTTAATTTATTGTAATGCTGATAACATTAGGAATCAGCAAACCTATCTTGTATTAGTAGACTCAATGTTATTAACTTCATTTTTGTAGGTGTACACTCGATTTGTGATATGAATGCATGCATCGATTTTCTATCTCAAAATACTACAGCTCGATTTTCAACTCTAGCGTTCTATTAATAGAAGTAATAAAATTATTCTATACCAGCAGTATATTATATAGGAAACATAGTACTAATGGATATCGTAGACATGTAATTTACAATTTACATAAACAACATTACTAAAACCGGCCTTTGGTAATGTATGTGAAATGATCCAATAATTACTTGTTATTAAAGTTCGATAATTTAGTTTAAGAGTAGGTAGTGATTGTGGGAATCTTGCTATATTTGTAATGAAATATGAAGTAGCAATCAACATCATCAACGTCATCATCATCATATCAGTGGCTATCTGTCCACTGACGAATATAGGTTTAGTATTAATAGTTAATTTAACATACAAATTGCTAGACTTCATGTTTTATTAAAAATAATTTTAGCTAGTAAAACATCATTTTAGATGAACATGTAGATGGAATAAAGCACATAGGATATCAATAGAGAACTAGATCTTGTCTTCCGTTGCTTTTTTCATTAAATTACTTTTTGACTCTAGTTATATATTTCAAGTTTAGTGATTAACTTATGTAAGTGTGGCATGTAAATTCAGGTATCATAGTTTTGCCAAGTTTTTTTACCATAAATATCTTTCCTTTCTTTTTCTTTTACAACACAGGGGGCAAACGAGCATGCGCCTCACCTAATGGTAAGTGACTACCGCCGCCCATGATCACCCACAACACCAGCGGCATTGCAGGTGTGCTGCCGGCCTTTTAAAAAGTAATATACTCTTTTCTTGAAGGTTATGTTGTCGTATCGGTTCGGAAATACTGCTGCTGGAAGTTGATTCCAAAGAATGGTTGTGCGTGGAAGAAAGTGCGTTGAAAAACGCACGGTATGTGTTATATTAATAATATAAATATGACTTTCTAAATTAATTATCTTTTTACCTTATTTCTTTTAAAGATAAATCCATTTTTAGACAGCGGCAAGAAAATATATACGTTACCTGAAAAATAAAAATATTTATTGATTAATAAAAAATATAAATACTATTTTTTTATACAATGAAATATAATTTACGATAATGATTGGGCACATATATATCGGTTGAAGGCATTTTTGGCAATAATAAGTGCTAACTAATGAGCCAGAAAGGTTAAATAGAGTGTATTTCACACGCAGTATTTATTTTATACTTTATAGAAATTTTGTGAACAATCTTGGTACATCTTTTAATTCAAATAATAGTGCATAAAATTGAGTATTAGGTAGCAAGGATGAAAAAGTGTGTTAATTATAATTAATATTATTATTTTTATCGTCTTAATAAATAATTAATAATCTATTGCTTTTTAAAAAAAAATACTCAATAATTATCATAAGACGTACCAAGATTGTTTAGTAAATACGTCAGATTAAGAAACACTTTACAATAAATTTACTCGTAATTTTAAATGGATTCAATAATAAACTTGTTCAAAGCTTTATCTATATTATATGTTGCTATTTTTAAGTAGCAAAATTTTGTAGTAGTAAAATAAATCAATTTGCTAAAGCCAATTGCGTATTCATTAAACGAGTGATTACAAAATTAAAATCTGCCTGGCTCGATAGCCCGGCGCTAGTTGGTCACGCATCAAATATTAATTAATCACCAATTTTTGATGTAATATAAACACGTGTACTTACATCTAAATAAATTAAGAATTTTTTAATCGACTGGTTTGTAATAAGTAATAGGTTAGTATGAATTATACGAGAAACGTTTTCAATTTGATGGTAGAATTATGTGACAAAATAATTTTATATTAACGTTCTTATAAATATAATAATATATATATATATATATATATATATATATATATATATATATATATATATATATATATATATATATATATATATATATATATATATATATATATATATATATATACTATTTTCAATAACTACTCTTAATGAATTTTGATAAGATATTTATATTCGTATAATAACGTAAATTCTTAGATATATCATAAGAAATATTCCAAAAATAATAATAAGGGTGTGCCCATACCGTTGCACAATATAAAGGGTGATTGTGACATGTAACTGTCATTTTTTTAGTAAAGGAAGAGGCGTGGTTACCAGACAGCTTCCAATGGGAAACGACGACCGTGGCAGTATTATTATGTCCTGTTATAATTGAAATTTAATACTGACATCTTCAACTTCAAAATCTATTATGTAAACTTATATAGAAAAGGGGTGACGAACATGTTTTCGGGAGTTCAGCTTGTTGTTTGCATAACTCGTTTGTATTTTTTTAAAATTGTTATGTTATATATTGTAATAAATTAATTTTATTTCTACATACATATTAGAATGTGATTGGCAAGCAAAGTAGTGTGAAGCCACTACTTTGACATGGTGCTTTGAAAAAGTGTTTTACACCATGTCGTAGATGAAACGATTTCTAATCCTTGTGTTACAAAAATATCCTATTTTTAATATAATACATTATTATATATCATCCATTAACTGTCCATTATTGAATAGGCCTTCCCCTTAAGGATAGTTTTGCCAGTAGTTGTCACGCTTGGTAGGCGAATTGGCAATATAACACATAACATAATTATATTTTATAATATTAATAGGAATTTAATATATAGAGTTTTATAAAGCTATGATGTCGAGTCTAAAATTAAATAAATAGAAATAAGAAAATTGTTTGAAAACATTGCTTTAGCAATTATAATGAGAATAAACACTTTGCTAAAGCTGTATAGATTAATTTTGTAATGTAGATAAATGGATCTATCAAATATTACTTGTATGATTTTACAAAATCATCATCATCTTCCTACCCTTGTCTCAATTATTATTTGGAGTCGGCGTAATATATTTTTAACCATATTACAAAAAGATTTGGCTTATAGTTTTATGACAGGTCGCCTGCCTGACCCTCTTTGGGAATTTTACAAAATACTAAATTAAAATCAATTAATTCTGATCTACGAGAAATACGTAAAGAGTTACTTTTTATAGACTGTAAATTTCGTAATAATTTCTCTGTTAACACGTCAACAGTCACAAAAACGCGTTTCACACGCCAATTTGTAGCGGAGATGTGTTGACAGCGTTCTATGTTCGCTATACATATAAATTAAACTATTTCCTAATTAAAACTATTAAAAAGTCGAGTTAGATAGCGGTGCCCACTTCCGTGTTTAGTTATTTGTGGCGGTTAACCCTTCACCAGCTATTAAGGGACTGGCGGGGTTAAATGAGACATTTTTCAAAGCGGTCCCTCGCGCTGACGGGCTTAATGAGATGTCGCCGGGCGGTTATTTTCAGTCATACATTTGTTAAAAAAAAAGTAATCTGAAATCTTAGAGATAATTAACTTTTCGTTTATCTCCATTGTAAACAAAAATGGTCTAAATTGATTTGAAAACTTATAATAGACAGGTGTCGAAAATTGGGAGCTAGAATCAGTAGATCGATATGACAATGTAAGTCTTATTAGAATATTTTGTGAATAACTATATGAGAATAATCGTTTTCAGATGGAGACTGTACAAAAATGGGCTACTTGAGTAGGCTCTGTACCATTTGAGGTTCTGCTATGAAGCAGTTGTGCTTATATCCCTGTATTTTGGGGTTTTGGGGTTTAAAGGGTGGCAATTCAATTACAGGGTGTAGAAGCAAAACACATTAGTTCTTAGGAATAGCAATGCATGAAGTGTATCATGGGTGGCGCAGTATACAGTTCTGTCAATGCTACTGTTCATGTCTACAGGCGAGGCCTAACACTCCATCCGATGGGCTTGTTTGCCATTCTAAGTTGCATAAAAAAGATTTTACTTTTCACTGCTCGTTTTTTTATTTATTTTATAAATTACCTTAAAGTCCTTAAGCAGTTTTATTTGTTAATATAGGTAATGTATTCAGAAAGAAATTTTAAATTAGAATAATGATCAACAAACTTGACTACCGAAATTTTACCGAAGTTTGAAAGTTACATGTTTATGGATATTATGTAAATGAAATATCTAACATAAAATCATAAAAATAAATATTCGAATATTAAAAATAATGTTCATAATTTTAAAACTAATATCGTAAATATATTTATTACTTTGTGTAACGCATTTGTACAAAATAAATGAAAGATGGAACTGTCAAATGTAGACATAAAAGAGTCGTATTTCGTATGTGCGTGCAAGCGTCACTTCAACGATAGGTAAGTGGAGTATTAGCCGGGTGGCCGCTTCACGTGTATGCTTCTCGTTAGGCTCCATTGAATGCGCGATGACGAACCAACCGACTGTGACAATTTATATAACGTATAATATTTCCTCTGCTCGTGAATTCTATTAAAAATATTCGAGTTTGTATTTGCGGTTTCGTACTCATAACCCGGATACATTGTTTGACCGGGATAAAAAGTATGTGTGCCCAGACATAGAATAGACCACCACTCCCTATCTCTTGGGTGTCGTAAGAGGCGATTAAGGGAGGGTAAGGGATGGGTAGCAGCGTTCCTCTTAAAACATCTTCAAAGGCCTAATTGCGTTTGCCAACTCGCCTGCCAAGCGTCGCAACTACTGGCAAAATTCCCCTTATGGGGAAGGCTTACTTCCAGTAGTGGACAGTTAACGATTGAAATAATAATAATAAATATATATATGTATGTATATATGTTTGATACTCAGTACTCTGAGTCTATAGAGAGACTCAAAATATGTATATTTTATAACAGTTGCGACATCTATTTACGTAGTCTGTGATTGTAATAAATGTTAGAGCGCTACATTTTTAACACAAATCAAAAGTCAAATAACAATAATTTATCTGTCTGTTATTTCCAAAATCATTATCTTTATCGATATGTAATTAATACATACAGATAGTATAGAAAGCTTGGAAGCGACATCGTTTAGGACAGCTATTTATTAGTATAGGCGTTTTTTGTTTGAGATCAAAGGTAGTAATTATCGATATAAATTTATCGGATAACATGTAGGTAGGTACAGTGTAAAATCGATAAAAAATATTAAGTGAGTGCAATAAAAGCACTACTGTTGGAGATTTAATCAATGAAATGACGTGTAACATTTCTTGCGACGGTGCGGAGTAGCCGACGTCCGTCAGAGCGCCGCCGCGCCTCGCCGCTTCGGGCTAATATGGTACAATATTAATAAACAATCCATTAACAACAGAGAGAAGTAAAAGAAAGCTTTTGAACGCCACTCAAGTGACTGACGTTCAAGTTGCTTCAGTGATTCCATCAATACATTCTCAAATGTAAACTAAAAATGGTACCGACCAACTTAAAGGCTGTTATTAAACTTGCCACGCTTCGAACATAAGCACTAAAAGTGGATTAAAAGAATAAAGAGTTTGAATATAGGAGCAGGTTTGGACTAAGCGAAAACAAAATAAGAAAGTACTAAAGTGTTCGTAAATGAATTTGCTAATACTCTTAATCACATGTTAGTACGTTTAGGTATACATTTTTTTAATGGTTGATGATGAAATGGTATCTCCATTTACAATATCGGTATACGCTTGCGGGGCACCAGTAAAAGATGATCATGACACCTATCTAAGGTGTCAAAAATTAATCATGATGGTTTCTAGAGGAAATTGCGCCGAGGTCGACCTGCTGATGATATTGCTAGGAATGGGGCTATTAGATCCTATTACCAACAATTCCTTTCACCTCTGTTTAGGTATATAAGACAAATATTAGAGAAAAGAATAAGGATTCCTTCATTTGGTTTAAAGATCAAGAGACCGCAGGAGTTATAAGGATTCGCGTTTTGAGCTGTGAAAATCAGAAAATGACTAAACAGGAGACAGGAAACTGTCACTGAGGCACTAATTTAGCTGGCCGCGTGGTACGTTTCAGCTTATCTCCGAGCTGCGAACCAGTTTCGCACGCCGTGGGAAAGACACTTACATGCGCGATAATCTACGTTGCTTTATTTATAGGGTTGTACGCAATCAACCACATTCAGCCTTGCAGTCGTATCCTGCAAATTAGAGCAGTGCTTTCACATTTTTATTGGGGCAGTTATAAATAGTCATGTTTCTTATTTAATACATTTGA
This sequence comes from Galleria mellonella, assembly GCF_026898425.1. Taxonomy (NCBI): domain Eukaryota; kingdom Metazoa; phylum Arthropoda; class Insecta; order Lepidoptera; family Pyralidae; genus Galleria; species Galleria mellonella. The sequence goes on from NW_026442138.1 coordinate 6,034,985, forward strand.
TCTCATCCCATTTGGAACTGCTGATTAGTAATTATTGTTAAAGAGCTAAGCCTATCAAGGTTGCTTCGCGCTTATTCGACCATGAAATCGGGCGATGTATATCGGTAACCCTACCGGTAATAGCTAGTGGCGGCATCCCATTCATTGCATCGCACATGTGTGCGTTAACCATTCGTTCGTGTGTGCGTTCTACTATACGTTTTGAGCTACCGTTATTATTATATATGAACTATGGTTATGTATCTACATCTAATTGTCTGATTGCCAGTACGAATGAAATGATGACCTCTTTTTGAGACGGTTGTTGTAACACGATTATAATCGCAAATATTATTGATATGTTGCGATCCCAATGAAAAGCTAACAAGCGGACGTTTGACATTAAAAACGAAGCACTTTAGTCTACGGCCAGATAAATAAATCTATTTATAATAATGACGAATGGCCACTTCTGAAGGAGAAGGAGTCGTAAAGCCCTAAATAAAAAAGCGACAGTACAAAGATGTATGTTTTCAAACACATATTTGTTTTAAAGTGGCGGCTGCTTTTCTTCGAGTAAAACGCAAATAAATTTTGAATGCATTACGTAGCATCCATGACTAATGGTGTCCTTGTTAACCCTTTGAGCAAGCCATTACAATCCCCCGTAACTTTGTGTGGCTTTCAAGCGGTAAGTATTTTAAATAATGATCAGAAGTATTGAATTAGATGGATGATATCAATTTTTACATTATAATAATAGATGTCTATTCAGCGATTAATATAATATAAAATAATAGAAAGAAAAAAAATGCAAGATTGCAAACATTGTAAAATTTGGGAAACATTCAATTTAAAGTTTAAGTCGTTTAAGCATAGAAACGATCACAGAGAGATCAAATCCTAAATTCATATTTAAGATACCTTTTATCCTAATAGACAGATTACAGAAAGTTATCTATAGTTAAATAATACGAAGTCATTCATTATTAAGTTGTTAGTTAACTATCTCGGTACATAGTACCTGAAATGTTTATATTGTAATCCAAATTAAGCAAGTTGTAATAGCTACATTGTAGAATGATGCATCAATTCGTGCTCAATAATCCGATGGTTGTATTAAAGATATTGCCTGACTGAATGATCGAGCGGTCAACGGCATCGTAATAACACGTCTTGGTTAGTTTTTTAACAAGAGTATATGGTATTGGGTTACAGTAGCGGAGAGTAGCAGAGGAAGCAATAGATTCACGAACATTATATTAATGTCAAACAAAATTTAGATGGAGTGCTTATATTTTATTTACAATTCAGATATCAATCTCATTTAATTACATACACTGTAAGGTATTTAAGAAATAGCTCTGTATTTTGTAGTGTGCATGAATTTTTTTACACTTAAGAAACGCAAACAGACTGTCGGTCTAGATGTGATAATGTGATCAGATAGATGTGATCGAATCAATACCATGCACGGAAAAGATATAATATATCGTGACACCAAGTCAGCTTTGAGGATTTAATACTATATCTTATGTGACTTTATGTTAGATCGAAAATTAATATCTAAGCCGTTGCTACAGGGTGAAAAGGATTGCCAGTAATGAAGTCTAACATCCTCTTTGGTAGCAATATTCTCTATTAGTTTGAACTTCACACGATTTCCCCTGAAAATAATTATTGTTGAATTCGTTATAATAGTCCAATTGACCTGTTTCATCTTCGTTTAAAACATCCCTTACTGGTGCTCCGCCAGTATGTACCGACAGCGCAGGCGGGGTTACTATTTCATTTTCATCCATTAAAAAATCCATTGTAACAACACAGAAATAAATAAAGAATGAGGTGACTTTTTCGAAACTCTATTAGATTGAATTTAATTTTTAATGCCATATACGTATAAAGTGAAAGTGAAATATTGGTATAAATAATTGTTAACAATATAATTTTTTTTCGACATATTATAAAAGACTGCAAATACATAATCAAAACTGTTCCCGAATTAGTAAAAATATTACAAAATATTCAAAATAAAATAAAAAGCATTCAGAAGCAAGATGCAGAGGTGTAATAAAAACAACTATATTTTTTTATAATGAATTATAAGCATATTGAAATCCTAAAAAAAGTAATGTCTCATGTGTAATAGCCTATTTAAAAGTACGATGAGTAGGTATATAAGATAAGAAACGATGGTGAGATCTGATAATATTTTTCACCATCTAATAATTACCTCATTAACTTCTATACGGTGCTCATCAACATAGCACAGATCCATTTACAAATATCGCGATTCAAAATCTAACCATTGCCATGAAATCGCTTCATTCTTTACACCTTTACGATCGACTTTTTAATCTTTATTGTATCTAACGCAACAAGTTTACCGAGATCACACCTATATTGCCTCGGTCTTAATTTAGTTTTATTCTATTTTTGAAAGTGTCTATAATTAATTTTTTTAGCCAGTCATGACGCGAGCAATTTAAGGTGACCCAATCACGTTTTTGTAAACAATTACGGCCCATAGCCAAAAACAACTAGACTAAGCTGTTTCTATGACGTCACCAATTTAGAATAAATATAAATTTGTGATCTCAATTCATCAAATGTTTTGAGATACATATTTACAATTGTACTGTAGTTTAAAAATGCTTATATTATATATCCCAATACTCCTTATTTTTCTCCTTATGTTTTATGTTTAGTCGCTCTACATATTTTTTTTAATGGATGATAATGGAATGGGAACTCCGCCTGCGCTATCGGTATACACCAGTGGGACACCAGTGAGAGATGATAAGTGAAAATGAAAGAGCAGGTCAGTTAGCTTATCGTGATAAATACACCTGGAATTCAGCACGATGGTTTTCAGGGGGGACCGCGTGGTGGTCAACCTGACGGGGTATATTGCTAGCAATGGGACTGATAGTCTGCATTACTAACAATCCCCGCCCCCTCAATATTCATATTATACCTGTTAATAATAAAACAATTAAATTGTATATTTTTATTAGCAAAAAACCGTTTAAAAAGCCGGCTCGCATGGTTCTTTGAAAAAAAAGAATACAGTCAATATTACTCACTGATAATAGATTTCTATAGGAGAAAGAATTTTTTACAGTCGGTTAAATATTATTTAAGTTTATCTATTTCAAACAAAAAATAATACAATGGGGTCTATTCTGAGGTACCTACCTTCTCTCTAAACTTATCTGTTTTCTGATTCACCATAAGATAAATTAATGAAAATATTGATTTAAATATATAAGAAATACGGTTCGAATTGGTCCTTAGAATAAAGATTTTGCTATCATATCAATATATTAAAATTGCAAATTTTTATTTTAAAGATAAGTTTAAAGAAATTGTAACTCAGAAACAAACAATTCGTTCATGTGTGCGTTGTAGTATATATTTTGAGCTACCGTTATCATTATGAGAGAGAGACTTTGTACAAAAGTCGATTGCTTGGGTACCTCTGTCCCATTCGTGTTTCAACCGTGAAGCAGTTGTGTTTGCATGGCTGTGTTTCGGTTTGAAGGGTGGGATATGGCGTGAATTTACTGGGTACAGAGGAATAACACCTGAGTCCTCAGGAATGGCAACGCATGGGGGGTATCATGGGCGAAACAGTATACTCTGTTATGTCCATGGTACTTACTGCTCATGTCTATAGGCGACAGTTACCACTTTATATTAGGTGGGCCGTCAGCTTGTTTGCCATTCTAAGTTGTACAAAAAAAAAAAGTATCTACATCTAATAGACTGATTACCAGTTCGAATGAAATGATGACTTCTTTTTTAATAAACATGATCGCTAGTATTGAATAAAGACCACGACTGACTTTGTTGAGAGATTAACAATTAAGAAAAATAGTTGCCACGCTTGGCAGGTGGGTTGACAACCACAGTTAGGCTTTAGTGATGTTTTAAAAGGGCCACTGCTGCCCATCTCTCGACACCATCTTACGACACAGAAAAAGAAGGGGCGACCCATTCTACGCCGGGATTACACGACATTTAACCTTATCCAAGACAAAATAAGATTATATAGAAAATGGAGTGCTACCATCAAAATAATATAAAATTTCTCATAAGATTGCGCGCGGTGTACAGTCAAGAATATTTATCTGAAAACCGGTCGCTTCTACAACCTCTGATCTAATAGAGCTGCCTTCAAATATGCTCGCTTCACGCACCTTTGTAACGCTTGTTAAGGAATTATTGCTCACGCTTTAATTACCCCATTAATCGTGATGCGCACTCAGTTTATTGAAGTCGGTAGCCAATCTTATTACAACAGTTTGATTTAGAAAGTTTGGGCGCATCTATTAATTACAAGACTCGTCGCTATTAGCCTCAGCTTATTACACTTTGATGTGCAGTTCCTTTCAATTTGACCTGTGTTTGGAGATGTCATGTGCGATGACCGGTTTTGTTTTCGACCAATATAATCCTTTAGTCTGTCTAGAATATCAGTTACTACATATTATAAGACATAGTGATTTTTTATTTATTTATACTAATTTAATTTCAAATGGCAAACAAGTTATAAAAAGATCGAATTTTGACACCGTCTTTTTGATCTTTTTGTTAATAATTTAATCTGTACTTTAACCTATTATATTTTAATTGAATTTTCTAATTATCATAGTATATTTTTTAGTATTTAGTTCAATAAAGAGTTAAATGAATAATTGGGATAAGGGTAGAAAGATGATGAGGAAAAATTTTTTTTTCGTAGAAGAAGTAATTGTTTTTATGGAATGAAATCATAAATTACGTTTCAGATTTATACATCGTATTTAAAGAATATTTATGAGTATAAAATATGAAAGTTGAAGTACTTCAAGTACATGAGAATAGTGTAATAACTATTATTGGAGACTTGAGTAACACTCTGATTTCTGTAGTCCGCATAGCCTCAAGTGTCCAGGTGCATAATACCTAAGTAAATCTCGGCTAGATCATTGATCTCTACAGATCGGCGCCGGCGCAGTGGGAGGAGGCTTGACTCGAAACACCTGCCGCCCAAGTACTATAGACCAGTGTTCGGTTCTATTTAAACACGGAAAGTCATAAACTGACAATTATAGTGTACAAATATAAACTTTACTAATATTAGTTTAAAGTTCTCTATGACTAAACGGTGAGTGCATTATAAGCTGTTTCTGTTTCGCGTTCAGGTGCAACCAGCTTAGTCTGGGTACAAAACTCGCATTGATAATCTTCGACTACTTTTACTATAGGCACCGAGATAACATTTAATGAAACTTTTACAATGCAATGCGATTTTATAGTCTCCGTTAGAACGGTGAAATAAACTAGCAAGCTATTTTACTTCTACAATATCTTTTTGAATCATAAATATATATCATACCTAAGTATATAAAAAAAAACTGTAATTATGAGTACGCCCTATAGAGTGTATTCAAAAACAATGGCAATGAATTACTTTTTTTACTGAATTCATCTCATTCTCAAAAAGATTTTACTACATTTAACGATTTAAATTTTACTAATATTTTAAAAAATATGGACTTGTAATATACCTTTTTAATTATGAAATAATATACCTTTTTAATTATGAACTAACATAGTTTATCTGTAAACTATGTTAGTTCATAATTAAAAAGGTATATTATTTACTAAATATAACTAAAGTCGCGGGATATAGTTAGTCGCAAAACTTGAAATAAAAGACACTAATTGTGAACTTTTTTTTTATTGTTTCCATTTTTTCCTATTTAAAAAGTAAGTAAAAATTGAAAAATATTTCTCTATTCTTTTTTTACAATAGTAACTACTATATTAAAATTAAGACATCCATAGAATATTTCTTGATATTTCCTAGACGGTGTGTACCACTACCATATATTGATATTATATAAATCAATCGAATGGACGGCGAACGTAATTGACAATTACCTTTATTGGCATAGTAATATAACTATTAGAATTCCCGTTGGTTGTCCAGTAGCAAATTACACCAGTAAAAGATGCAAAGGGAAAAATTTTTACAACTAACGACATACAATCCTATAGTATGGGACCAATAAAACATATTTGGTTGAAAGAAATCATCAAAATCGCCATAGTATTAAAGATATTACGTAATACACATTCAAAAAAGATACAGTTAAATTAATAACCTTATAATTTTTAAAGTTGGTTGAAAATTTTTTCATTGATATAGACTGTGTCACAAATAATGAATCAGTTTTGATTTTGAAGCTTTATTTATCTATAGTTTCTAGAAGAATCTGGATTCTAAAAGAATAGATATACATTTAAAGTGAAGCCTCTTCCGATTAAAAATCTGTAATGGCAAAAAAAGGATTGAAACAATTCAAATCGATTCGAGGCAATTTGTAGATACACGAGTGCGGACTGTCGATCGTGTCGATCGGAAGCCAGATAACACGATAATAGTTATCCGATAGACCACTCAAAACTTTAGAACTGCTACCAGAGAACATAATAGATATATACAATGACCACAATTAGCTTTTTTCGGGTCTAAAAACGGACAATGGTCTTTATTTTGGCTGGTAGAGAATTTAGATCAATAGATATTATTTTGTGTTCTAATCCTATCCTCTCCTTTTCTATCTCTCCAAAAATTATAATATATAAAAGTTTCTTTTTTGTTAGAATGAGTTAAACTAAAAAACCAATGACTTGTTTGAATATTCATAATTAAACACAATGTTTACCAGAGAAGATTTTTTTTTAATATGACAAGTACTTTTGTTCATTAAAAACCAAATTTTAAAACTTATCCACGCGATGACTGGACGGAATATTATTATTGTTAATTAATATTATTAAAAAATATCTCTAAAGCAATTGACTCGTCATTAATTTCGTTGTATTTGTTGTGTTATGTAAAGATAATGAAAGAATAATACTGTATAATATCGTAATTGGCTATCGCGGGAATTTTTTGTTTTCATGTATTTTAATTATGTACTGTTTGTGGCAAAATTCTAAGAATACTAATGCAATGCGACATATCGGTGCCTGATTAGCTGGATTCGAACTGTGGACCTTTGTTCTCCGAACGTGTCTGCGCTAGCGCACCGTTTGATCTCCGCCGACAAAGCCGCCGACTCTTATCTCGCGCGAGACCGATTTTGTCCTAACAAGTGACAATAATGTTCTTTGAGGTTGATAAATATGACATTTTTTTGTGTACTTCCTCAAAAATTTAACTACATCATTGTGTGTATACAATTCATTCATATTTCCTTTAAATTTACTCATTTGCTTCATCGTTATTCATACAAAACACCCTCTTTTGGGTCGGAGGTCAAATATGACAAAGTTATGAAATAATTATCCAGCTTATTCTAAGGATATATATAAAAATCCTATGTATATCTATTTAGGGAGCAGGACTTTACCTATGTTTAAAGACGATTGTATTATTTACTTTGAAATAAACTACTATTATTATTAAATTTAAGTTTTTAGTAGTTTATAGCCACCATTATTATTTTATATATTATTAAAAACGAATACACCTTATTTATAAAAATGCATCAGGTTATTTAGAATACACTATGCAAGAAATATACCTATTTATAAAATTTTCTATACATAGGTACATACCCCAAAAACATCATAAAATAAAAATACATAAATTCTAAAACAATCCAGTTCATTCAATCTGATGTACAGTTTGCATCGGATTAAATGAAGCTCAAGGACGGCCATAGGGTAGCCGTTATCAATGCATTCATGTTATCTATTAGATATGTTAACAACAAAACGTTTTTCGTGATTTTTCCTGTTTGTCTTTTATCATTGTTTATATCTTTAAGTCGTAATCCCCTATTGTTATCAATTCATATATGCACATACTATAAGTAGACATATCGTATAATGCACATAATAATGTGATAAAGTATATAACTATTTTTTGTGAATGAAAAATGTTATCAAGATTGTACTGATATGCGTTATAAATTGACTATATGACTTACATTATTATTCTCTATAACCTCTGTAGATACAAATATAATAAAAAAAAATGTGAAGACAATTAAGTAGGTATTTACGTGATTATTTACATGCATAAGACCATGACTGTCGTAAAGTATGTAAAGTGCCATGTACAATAATAATAAACTACAGTGAAATCTTGTTAAATTCCTATTTATTAGTGAAACTACTTAATTTTTTAAATGTTAGTAATCTTATGTTTTTTTTTTTATATATTTTTTGTAATCTATGACTATGTTAGTAGGTTCTACGTACGTAGTACTACGTACTATTAGGTATGTTACGTGGTTATATGTAGCGTATACTATAAATTGCTATCACAATTTTGAATTCTAAATGAATTTTACTCAAAAAAGATTCACAAATAATTTATTCCCGTTATAATAAAATTTATATGAAACCATCACTTACTCACTGATGCTTTTGATTACAAAATAAGATCCCATTAAATTGGCAAAATATTGCAATATAAAAAAAAATAGTCTAATCAAGAATTTACTCCTTTTTGTAGTGCGCTGAAAAGAAATATCCAGAGAACATGGACGTACGTGGTTGTCTATGAATCATATAAAATGGTCCACAGATGATACAGGATTTCTATTTTGACAGCAACGACAATATGGCGGTCGGCCAGCGGCAGCTTGTTATTTAATTAGAGCCGCATTAATTTCGTAACAGCAACTTCCGCAGCAGGGGCCGGGGGCGAGTCTAGACAATGTTTCTACTTTACATTGTCGTTGTTTTTAATTAGAACGTATCAAGTTTCAGGAACATTTAAAATGAGATTCGTTGCATTACGGCATAAATTGTGACATCATATATATGATTCGACACTTATTTGCTTTTAATTACGCACGTAGAGGCTGATTTTCTAAATTTAAGTGTTTTTTTTTTATTCTGTGTATGTTAATCGATATTAATCAATATTATTAGTAGTTACTTCTCTACGGAGTATATTTTTCATCTTAAATTTATCAAAACAAGTAACCCTGAAATATTTTAATTTCTTTAAATTTAACTTATTCAATGATTGACAGAGCTGAAGTATTAATTGCTTTACACATTATTAACATAAGTCTTACAATGGTCTCTTTTATTAATATCAGTAAAGTCAATATAATTTACTTATTATGAATATATAAAAATAGTTCCTTAAGATATTAGCAGTTTTTCGTAAAGTTACTATAAGGTATTATTATAATATTAGTAAATATTATTTATATGAATCTATGGTAAATCTAATTTTAATGAGAAACATAATTGTCTTTAAAGCATTAGTACCTCAAATATTAGATATTTTCTAAGATTTTATTTAAATTTAAATGACAGAAGTCTATATCGAACGTAATATGTCCTTTTGTTCTAGTAAGTTTAGGTCAATCGTCGTTACGTCTTCAAATCAACAGCAAGGTCAGAAATGAAGCAACCGAGCGTCCCTTTCCGCTCCAAAAACTACGACTCTTGCGAAAATCTTGACACACAAGCATATTATTAGTGATATGCCAATCTGTACAACATTATTACGGAATCAATTTTTGAGTTATTGAAAAGAAATATTGAGGTTTGACATTAACTAATTTCTTAACTTTCCTTATTATAATAAAAATTAAGCAATATTATTTTTAAATTACAAAATGAATGTTATTATGATATTAAAAGAAATCATAATCCATAAAAAGTGACAAGCAGACCGGAAATGCAGATCGTAGATGGCGTGCGCTTGGGCCGGACGTGCGCTCGCGCAACTAGGTCAGTTTATTTCTGTTTTGGCGGGAACCTGCCCGGAAACGCCGCCATTGTAGAAGCTCGGGAAGCCCGGAAAAACACCGGATTTCTAGCTAATGAAATCTTACACGGGGACTTCGGCAAACAGTGGCAAGTTCTTGTGGCAAAGCGTCTCAATTTCGGCTTTTTAGAGCAACACTTTTCAATGGAAGTAAATGTATCAGATTGTGTTCATTTGTTTACTTTTTCTTTTATACAGGAAATGTTGCCAGTGTATTAGCATTATTTAAACACAACAGACGATGGTACATACGAAGTTAATTTAAACAACCAACTAGCTCATTTGGTGGAAAATAGTAATTGTAACTCATAGTGTTATTTATAGACATAAATAGCACTATGAGTGTAATACTCTCAAATGACACACTTCATGAGTTGTCACTATCAGTCGTGGGGGTAAGTTGGATGCTGAACTGCAAAAATAAGTAAGATCGAGAGGATTTTTCTAAATTCACTACTCTTGTTTCATATAATTTTATAACTCATACCTACAAACATGTCGGCTACCACTTTATTCCTTCCGGGTACTACTTGATGGGTCATCAATTTCTTTGCCATCTTAGTTTGGGTAAAAAAATATGAAAAAAGCGATGTAAGTTCCAGAAATAGAAGTAAACATAAATATTCGTATACCTATTCTTATTTCTGTTTCTGGAACTAGTATTTATTTTTTTATTTTATTTTATTTTGTAGTCTGGGATAGCAATCAAGTTGATCACCCATCTGATAAAATGAAAGTTATTTAGAAGTATTTCTTAAATTTTTCTATAGTGAATTATTTTCTAAATAAAATTAAGCTTTTGTCATATTAATTTATAAACATTGTGTAAATCTATACGGGTCAGATTTACCATTCGGTGTATTAGATGCGGGCGTTTGCAATGTGGCTCGCAAACGGCTCCGAGGACTCTTGTTCTCAATTAGAATTAATTAAAGACAATTTAGCAATCCCAGAAAATGAATGGTCACTTGACAATAAGCGAGATTTATTAATTGTTCAGAGATTTAATTTAGATCTTTTGAAGTATTCTTTGTTGTAAAAGATGAAATGTAGTTTACTGTCGATTTCAGATTCATTAATGACGAGTTTTAATGAATTTAGTATAGTATTGATATTCTCTCATATATTTAAACTTAAATTATAAATAGATTTATTATTTAATAATTTAATTAAGAAAAGGGTCGACAAATTTTTAAGTGAGTATATTATTATTATTATATATAATATTATATTTATGTATTACTATTTACTAATTTCCATAGTTCCCCAAATGGGGGAGGCCTTCAGCAGTGGATTATTAACGGTGGATATGATGTAATGATGTATTTGATTAAATTTTTCGTTATACAATATTAATTTTTTTCCAATTTTTCACTATATTTCCCTGCTTTTTCTTCCTTATATCTTACAGCGAGAGTTAAACAAACTTGTCATCTACTAAATCTATCTACTAAATATTATATTATTTATACAATTATAATTATAAAATAGGTACTAACTTTATAGTACCAATTTTATAGTTAACAATTAGTAGATAGGAGTATAATGTATAAAGTTTTAAATATATATCTGGTTACTTAAACTTATCACCTAGGTACCGCAGTCTTATAACTGTTACTTTTATGATTAAACCTAATGCTATCTAAAAATATAAGTTATTATCAACATTCGTCCTTTAGTTGTAGCGTGATGTACGTAAAAACCTATTGTTTTATTTAATTCAGAAATTAGGAATCCCTTTTTGAATTGACATTGTGTAAGTAAAAACAAAATGCCTAATGACATTGATGATTCCATGTAGCGTCTGTTTCAAGGAGACGTTTCGTCAGAGTTGACGTGTTAGAATGTGCCAAACTGCGTGTACGCACGCGATCTCTGAATTTGTTGCCATTTTGAGACAAATGCATTATAACGTAATGAAGGTCAAAGAGTAATGGGTAAATGTGTATTTATATCGTTTTATGTTATATTATAGAAGATGCTTGAGAATACTGTGTTGAAGGTAGTCAAAATTATTGTTAATTAAGCTAAGTAATTTCATTAACTGCCAGATCCTCGATTTAACAGATTTGTTTATTTGTTTGTTTGTGACACTTTATAACAAGGTAAAGTCTTAAATAGTAGATTTGTAGATAGTCTTAAAATATAGTCTTAAATTATTGATACAGAGTTCTTAAAAAAGAACCAGTACAATGGCAAACTTTTCTCATAAAAGGGATTTCTTCTAGTTAATCTTTGAATGTCTAATAGAAATTGTGAATATATATATACAAGTATGGTTTGTTGAAATAGAATTTAATAAAAATGTAAACAAATGAATAGTTAATCCGACCAAGAGGTGGGGGGGGGGGGGAGATTGTAATGTGTATGATGATGATGATGATGATGAAACGTATCATATGTAATGGAGAATGGCATAATTTTGGTCTACGAATATATTTCGGTCAGTTAAACGAAGTTGTGAGTAAAAGCTTGTATGATAAATAATAAAGCAGTATGCAATTAGGTATGTATTATACAGATTTCAGCATTGCTTGAAATCTATTTAAGACTTGTGACTTGAATGTGTATTAAATTTTTTAAATAGACACATTATTTGCTTATCTGGTATCATGATTGCCTAACTGTCATTTCTTTGGAGACAATAGAGAAAATCGTATCGAATCCTCAATGTTACATTGTGTTTTGTCTTTTGATTTGTTCCTTTGACCGTTTATACTTCCTGTCTTTGTTGATGTTTTAGAAATAGGTATTTCAATACACGCTCCAATTACCAAGATTTCAGAAATTAGATAGTATCTTCAATGCTTAAATATTAATTGTGATTGTTTTGGTTTTTCGTGTTATAATTGGTCGTGGTAACTACTGACAAAACCTCTTTGTGGGGGAGGTCTATGTTCAGCAGGGGACAGTAAACGGTTGATAAGATGATGATGATTTTGGTTTAGGCTACGGCTAATTATGTTAGTCTATAACTATAATCACAAAACTGTACTGTAGTACATAATGAGTATTAACTCATTGCTATATTCTAGCACCGCAATATTAATCTCAGTATTTAAATCGTTCTGTAGACTGTTATTTCGGAAAAACAGTAAGTTTTCGAAAAACTACAGCCTCCTCCAGAATTTTTCAAATGGTGTTTTTGTGTTAATTGATGAAAATGGAGTGGTAACTCCGCCCGCGCTATTGGTATACACAGGCAGGGCACCAGCGGGAGATGACAGGTGAGAATGAATGCAGATCAGTTGGCCCACCATGATGAATTCGACAAAAATTTACCATGATGATTTCCAAGGAGTAACGCGTGGAGGTCGACTTGAAATGGGTTTATTGCTAGCAATGGGGCTATTAGCCCTTATTACTAACAACTCCTTTCCTCCTCCTCAAATGGTCTTAAGTTTTCTTTTTTAATCTTAACGGTAATTTTTTTTAATATTCCATGTTTTTTTTAATTAATGTAATGATAACCATGCATTATGTTATTGATTTACATTAGCGGAGTACCAGTGAGAGTTGATAGGGGAGGATGAAGTCAGGTCAGAGTATGTTTAAAATTTGTCTATCTTAATGTATGTGTAGTCATTTATTTATTATTATAAAATACATAATAGTTTTTAAAGTATAAATTAATTAAAAATGATCACATTTCCTCTTTAATATAGCGGATTGGCGGTGCATAATCTATCTATATACTGCGTATAAAATAATTAATTATTTTTATTTGATGGTAGTCTGGATTTTAGTGTCGGAAGTTGAGTAATACGATATTATAATTGTTAAGTATCTAATAAATATCCGTGTGTCGCTCTATCTATAATATCAAATATATTATCAATTATACGTCATCCGGTTAAATCATAACATCCTGGTATTATAATATTTAGTTAAACTGACAATTTTTTATACTAACTAATGATCGAGACTACGTTTTAGTGCTAAATATATTTAGCAGTATACATACTACACAGAGATCAAAATATCGATAAAATCTAAATGAACCGACCAGTATTGATATAAGTTTTTTTTTCGTTATAGCAACTGTTTAATAACTATAATAACAATAAACTATAAAAACTAATTTTGGCTGACTTTTTTGGCATATTATATTATTAATTATGGTATTCTCAATAAATTAAAAATGAATTTTACTGTATATAAGTCAAAGTTTAAGTCAGTTAATATTATTAACGATGTATGATAGATGAACAATGATACAAAGAATTTAATGCTGTATTCAAAATAAATGATAAAATGCTTTCTACTAAAACGTAAAAGAATTAAGCGAAGAGAGCTTATAACTCTTTGATTTTATTTTGCCCTCAAGCTAGATGTTTGATGCGTGCTCACGAAATATATCTTAGTACTACTGGAATGTAACTTGGTCGTAGTTTATTGTTATTGTTTTTTTTACAATTTATCCTTATTAATAATTTAATAATAAACTCTTTAATCAGGTTATCAGGACCCACACATTTTTTATACAGATTATTACTAATTAATTAATATTAAATGTGCAAGTGGGTTTGTATATTTGTTTGTTACCTGTCAGTACCTTAACTACTTAACGTCAATTGTTATGAAAGGCATAGAAGTATGAGATGGATATAGGATATAGACATATAAGCAAATATATATATATATCATCATATCAGCTCTTAACTGTCCACTGCTGAACATAACCCTCCCCCTAGGCGGGTTTTGCCAGTAGTTGTCATGCTTCAGACAGATTGGCAACCGCAGTTAGGCTTTGGAGATGTTTTAAGAGGGACGCTGCTGCTCATCCCTCGCTCCCCCTTAGTCGCCTCTTACGACACTCACGGGATAGGAACGAGTGGCCTATTTTATGCCGGGATTTAATATATATATATATATATATATATATATATATATATATATATAATATTTTAACACAATATAAAATATATTAATGGAAGCTAGTCGATGTTAATTTTGTTACGTCTGTCTTTGCTGTTCTATGCTGATTTATTATATTTTTTGCAGTTTATAGTTAAGTATTACGAAACTTACAGGAAGATGCACTTATTGAAAACTAATTTTATTTTAATTATAAATATTAATCAACTATGAACATAACGGGAGGTCATAACTGCTAAGAACTAGTTAACATCAACTAAACGCTTAACACTTTGCTCATTAACAGTATATTAATCACTGTTCAGTGTAAGCCTGGCACCGCCCCCCGGCACGCCTTGGGCTATTTGCCATTAACGACTACGACTATTTTGTTATAAAATATACAATAAATAAAATCTACACCAGTGATTT
The DNA here is from genome assembly GCF_026898425.1 of Galleria mellonella. Classification (NCBI taxonomy): domain Eukaryota; kingdom Metazoa; phylum Arthropoda; class Insecta; order Lepidoptera; family Pyralidae; genus Galleria; species Galleria mellonella. The sequence goes on from NW_026442138.1 coordinate 6,050,049, forward strand.
CCAATATTTTTTTTTCAAGCGACGGCACTCTTTTGAGATATAACACATTTTACAGAACTCCAAATAAAAAAAAAATGTGATTTGCTCTCTATTATTAATAAATCACACAAAAACTTAACTATACTGATTTCTTTATAACATTAATAGCGTTTTTGAAGTTACTTGTATTTTACTGCATTAATAGGTTATGTACTTACAAAATTTTGGTTGGGACCATTTTCGTTAAAATCACTCAACGCATTTTTTTGCTTTATTTAAATACAGTTACTTAGTTAGTAGTTACTTAGGTAGTTAGTTTACTTTATTTAATACTTGTTTTGTTATATTTTTGGAGTTTACATTATAGCACTCGATACCCCATATAGGCTTCACGAAACCGTCAATGGAGCTTCGTAAAGCATAGTTTGAGAAAAACTATATTAACCACTTGGGACATCGTTGGCGATGGTTGAGTTTTTTGGTTGTAACAGTTTTATAGTTAGCTAATATGAAATTTCCAGTACTTTATATATAAAATACAACAATAACCGCCTTCTTCATAAAACATAAAAACTACTTTCACTGATACACTGTTTTGTCACTTTTTTAAATTGAGAATTTAACTCAAAAGAAAGGAATGAAACAGTTCAAAGTTAAAAAAAAACCTATATTAGCTATAGGGTTTTTAAAGCTTTGACGTTTTTATTAATAAGGGGGTAAATCTATAATTGGTTTCCTAGACTAGTCTAAAGGAGCCGAATAAGAAACCTATCACTTCTCATTAATATTTACTGTATTTGTTTTTTTTTTTACTTGGTGCAATAAAGTGTAAAATAAATAAATAGATAGTCTACTCCGTGTAAGACACATTGCCATAAAAATTGTGATTTGCACGCGAGTTCGTCTTAATACGAGTATTTTTGATAGCCATTGTTTTTTTGTAGCAATTTAATTTCTCTGGGTCTAAAAATTAATTCTTTTTTGGATTAGGTAGACCGAGATGTGAGTTAAGAAAACCCACACTTGCTTCATTCTATTTCGAGAAAATTATTTTTTCTTAAAAAATCTCCATCGGCCCACCCAGTAATAGAACGAAAAATAACCATCCAAACAATATATATTTACAATGTTTTGCTAAAATCGGTTGTGCCATTTTAGATATTAGCGTGAATAAACATCGTGATACGAGATTTTTATATATTAGAATCTCTATTCTAATACGTATGTAACTTACTTTTTTTTATTTTATATTATTTTAAGGGCTTTTACCTTCTTCAGGTATATCAGTCCTATTGTACCCTGAACTGATTTCTCAAACAAAACTTTATCTACCTTCCCTAGACGTCTTGTAATAGACGTAGAGAGATACCTTTGTTAAAATTTATTCTTTGTAATAACATATATTAGTACTAAGTTGTTAAGATGTAATTCATACGTATATTTACATATGGCATATTATGATGTACCGTAGCTTAATCTGGCAGTTAGAATTATTCATGTGGAACGGGATCTGACGACCTGGCATCTACGCTTTATAGGCCATAACTCTTCCTTCTGATACTGATTGGAATCAAAAGCAATATCCTATTGGTATTGAACTAGTAATTATAAGTTGTGAACTCGTTCAGATTCCATTTTATTATTATTATATTATATATATGTGTGAAGATTTATTAAGTGTTTATTTTAAAATACCACATTGTATGATAGTGTTACACCAGGCATACAGTCGTCTGACTTTTACCGAATTAGATGCAATATGAATAACAAAAGTTTATATTTTTATTGCATTTATGTAAAGTTAAAATTATTATAAAGTTTATATTTATGGTAAACAATCTAGATAATTTTATTAAAATAAGTCATTGTAAAATAATTTAAAAAATATAGTTTTTAAAAACAATAATATACATGTTAGGTATCATAAATTAATACAAAAGTTTAAAGTATGAAAACCGGTTATAAGTTATATTTTATTTTATTACATGTATAATTTACTCGAGTTAATAAACAAAATATTAAGGAAAATATTCAGCCGACTTAAAAAGAAGGAAGTTTTTAATTTTGTTGTATTTTAAAATATGTTATCTTATAACGCCGTTAGTTCTAAACTGATTTGAAAAATTATATTTTTTTAATGGAAACGAACTTCAATTGGTATAAATTAATACATGGGTAATTTCTGAATGTCCCATTATTTAGATACTGGCAAATATAAAGCTTTCACTTTAGAAGCTTTGAAAACTAGTTATTGGCCTTTTGCTGCGAGAAACAGGTGAATTCATTAAGTTACTTCAAAGGAAAAATTCCCTTCGGCAGTGCACTACGCTGCGGAGAATCTAATTTTTGTGTCAACTTTTATAACATCCCTCGTAGAGGGTTGGACACTTATTAACTCAGTTACGGGGCAAATTGAGGTTTTTAAAACTTATTGATGGAATTGTTGTTTGCTTTTATACGTTGTTTGTACATAGATAATAGCTTTTAATTTTAACGACGAATAGCGAAATTTTTGTTACTGACATACTGGCAGCTTAACCATGTATATTTTAGTATATTTAGGTTTTTGTATTTGGAATATATTTTTATATCGATTAAATAAATGTTATATACATTAAAGAACATTATTAACAAACATTAAGAAAATTTCGAAAATATTCTTAATTTTTTTACCTCGATTGGAAATAAAAAAAAATCTAAGATATAAGGTTAACAATGTTACTAGTACGTCGGCAACAGTTTTCTTTTTTATTATTATGAAGACGGGAAGTAGTATTTTTTTAATATTCTTTATTGTTAGAGGAGTAACTTTACCAGATGGGAGAAGATGTTGAGGTCGAAGATATAGCTCATGAGTATATTTGATTGATGATGAGTATATATGTCTATTCATGTAGTCCATATAATTGTTTGACCCTGTAGGCGTTTAAATATTACCTATAACGGGGGAAAATAAAGGATTGAAAAAAAATTCAAATCTTTTCTTTTTCGACTTACTTATATTGTTTCATAGAGCATAATCATAAATTAATTAGTGTGTAAATTTCGATCTTCCGTTACGATTCACACCTGGTTGGCAGCAAGGCAAAAGCAGGGATAAGTAGTTATTTTAAAATATTTCGATATTTAACTATTTTGTTTCTTTTTTGGGGTTCATTGTACGATATACCATCTGACCTATAACACAGAAAGGTACTTGATGATATTTATAATTGGAATAAAAAAAAATGTTTATTTAAATACATATGTATATTCCAGAGGTAGGAAAAGCGGAACTTTCTCAATAACGGATAGACCAGGGTGTCGAGTGTATATGTAAACATGTAGGTGTTCTCGTTGTGTGCGTGTTCAGGATCAGTGGCCGGCGCGCGCGCACCTGCCGCGAGGTTCCCACGCCTCGCCTCCCGCGCTCGCGCACCCCCGTCGTCGTGACGTCACATCCACACAAACAACGGTCCGCGAATGAATATGAATAATTTATCGAATTAATAATTTAATTTAATTTATTAAATTTATTAAATTTTATTTTTTCCACTGTTTAATATCAAATAAATAATGTATAATATAATAAAATTTTATTTAAAATTTTAAAAATATGTACCAGATTAAACTAATCAAATATAACTTATTTTAAAAAAATACACTCAATATTATCCTGACGGACTAGTCTGAGGTATTTGTCGATTGTTGTTATTGTGGTGAACCTAGATAATACACTATGTCTATATTCCGCTGAACATGGCAGATGGTGATTATCATATCGCCACGCCACCTCTCGGATAAATTTAGTCTATAAGCAATCGGCATCACTGTATCACTAGGTCACAATGCTGTTACTGAATGTAACATTTGAAATAATGGTTCGTTATTTAATACTCTTAATAGAATTATGAAATCAATTCTAGTGATGTATACAATATAGCAAGTACCTAATTGTGCTAAATTTATTCTGCTCTGAAAGAAATATTCCGCTGATATGATAAAAATATTACATATAAAAAAGTAAATTAAATAAACTACAATAACATAGTACACTGTATTATAAAATAAAAAATAATACATATGAATGATATAAATTTACTGAATTGTGTTTAATGCATTTTAAACAACTATTTTATTTTTAATTATATAATTATTAAAATAACGAAACTTTTAAGTAAGAGTCCGCCATCTATTGGTTTATATGAAAACTTTTGAGCAATGTATCGCTAACCAGCAAAAAGAAACGCTATGAGAAAGCACGTTGTTATCAACTTACTCGTCGCAACATAGATGGCGCAGTTAGCACATGAACGGATTTATCAGGCGCATGCGCATTCTTTGTTTACAAACTATTTTTGGGTGATCTGTTTTCTTCCAAGTAATGTTCCAGTATGTATATCTACTTAGAAATTATATTTGTCTAAAGAAAGATGAAGAAAGGGCGGGGTTTCACATACATATTTGTTGATTTACTGTAAAAGTGATTCATACATTAGATAACCCAATAATTTGGATAAAATAAAAACTAATGGTGCGGTTACTCATTGGATTTATAATAGAAATTTTTAATAAATAAGATAACACTTTAGCGTATATCAATCCAACCAATTAAAAAAATGAGGTTATCAATTCGGCTGTAATTATTTTTTTTATCTTGGGTATAATTTATTATTATTTATCCATTTCCGAATCGATTTTGATGATTCTTTTTCCAATAGACTTCAAAAAAGAAGGATGTACACAATTCGGTTATATTTTTTGTTTGTTACTTCATTACTCTGTCATTCAAAAACCGATTTGAAAAATTCGTTTTTGCCTTATTCATAGAAATTAAAGTCTAATTCAGGCCTATTTTAATTAATGATATGATTCCTTATTTCGAATAGAGAAGTTTAAATAGAGAAAAATAAAAATAGGTACACTTGAATAAGTTTCTTAGACGTTGATGTTTTTATGAATAAAGGAGTGTATAAAGCTTTTGCTGTTATTGAAACTTCATTAAGTAGCTATCTGTAATACAGATTATAGAACATTAATATCAAGTTTTATGATATCTAATGCATGTACGGTTATAGAAAATGTAGCTAATTTGCGGCAAGTTGGCATCAATTCAAACGTCCCACTGTATCGTTACGAGCGGGCAACGGATTTATTGCGTCGATAAATCATACTTATAGGACACTAACTTGAGAATAGCCCGAATTTATAATTATCATAATTAAATTTTTACGGGGTTATCACGCATATAAATTGGTTAATATTAAAAGAAATAAAAAAAAAAGGGATCAGAAATGGTAATATAATTGAAAGACATTCTAATTCGTATATCATTATAGACAGTATTACTAAGCATATTGTTTTGAAATATTTTAAGTTCGTATTAGGTTAGGACCGTAGGTATTATTTTAATAATTTCTTTTTTCAATTTAAAAATTTAAAACATTTTGTATACTTAAAGTTTGTATTAGGTTGGAACGGAAAGTCCTTATTAGGTTAGGATATACATACCTTACAGATCTGACGGCATAAAGCAAAAGTTTAAAAATCGTTAAATTTTGCTCATAGATTTAGCATATGATTTTGACTACAACTAAGTTGGAGCTAATGGATTAGTACCTAACGAGTACTAGTAGGCTTATTACTAGATACCAACATAGGCATATTTAAAGGGAAGCTGGTTGTGCTGTGCTCATCTCGGAATTATCAGACACATAGACCAGGATGCAAGCAAGTGTATTCAACCGCTTGTACAACGGACTGGGCTCAGAGGAATTATTCAATATGATGCCTACGGCCACTTTCTATCATCGTACGGCTCGCCATCGACAGGGAGTTCACCCTCATACCCTACACCCTAAATGGTCGCGTATAACGCGGTTTCAGAGATGTTTTCTCCCACGAACACTCAGGTTATGAAATGAGCTCCTTGCCGAGGTTTTCCCAAGAAACTACAAAATGGGGTTCTTCAAAAGGGTATTGCAGGCATTCATAGGCTATGGTAACTGTTTACCATCAGGCGGGCCGTATGCTTGTTTGCCACCTCAGTGGTTTAAAAAAAAGCAAAGCTCCACTAAGACATACTCGTATCTGAGAATATATATGCGCTTTTTAAGGGGTCAGGTCTCCATGGAAAATAGTCTTAATTACGCCAATAGATACCAATATAACTAGTCAAAACTGTCATAAGTCAATTTCCATGAGGCCTCCCCCCCTTATGGAAAATATCGTCGTTAACTTCTGGGAACTGACTTGACTTGATTTCGTCCTGAATGCACTGGTACCTCATCAGCGAAAAGCCATACCATTTCATTTTTAACCATGAAAAACTAAGAAAAAAAAAAAATAAAAAACTACCAGAATCAATGACAATTTTTTTTTGTGCAGATGAGTCGTCTGCTGCTAATTATTAATAAACATTTTAATAGAAAGTTAGAAGTCCGATTAGCTTGTACTTATTTATCCATTTATATAAATGTCTAGTTCTTTGCCTGTTACGAGAAGGAAATATTGATATAGACTAGTACTATTAGATGGTGTGTCTAAATAAAATATATACCAACTTTTACGTAAGATCTTTAAAAATACATCTGTAAAAACCGCATCCAATTTCGTGTAGCAATGTTTGTATAATTATAGAACGAATATACAGCATAGTTAGATAAAAATTCTAAAAAGTATTGTTTTGGCTTCTATTGCTTTTATTAAGACCCACCACATAGTTTTTTTCTTAAATATCTCCCATATACCGGAGTTGTTTAGTTACAATTTTATTTATAAGAGTATTAGTACGGTAATATAAAAATAACATTAATATTATATTATTTGTACGTTTTAAATATATATACATATAATAAATAAAGCGGATATCGGATAACCATTATTTATTAACACAATAAAAGGATTATTTAGGTATTTCATCGCTACTAATTCTCTACTCATGAAATAAAACAAATTAAAATAATATTCTAATGGACTCTCAACGTAGGCGTATTGATAATAAAATTTAATCAGAGCAACATATTTTTAAACAAAATATGAATGTAAATTGTTAGATTAGAGTTCATTTACATATAAAATATAATATAAATAATATACCAGATATAACTTTAGCGTTTTTTGAGGGAAAACAGATTTTTATGTTGTTCAAAGGTTTTTTTTAAATAGTATAGTTTTTCAAATGTTCATTTTGTTAATTATAACTTAAGGTGTCTTTTTATAGTAAATTTTTTATTTAAATGTATTTTTCAATTAAATCTGATAAGAAAACTCTCTTTCTATTACTTTTTAGTAATGTTTTAGAAGTAATTTGGGATTTGAATTGTTACTTTTCACGGTTTTGTTTGTGGGTGCAAATACTAAACTTATTGAAAATATTCATACAGTTTTATGGCAAATTAATTTCAAACGAGGAACCGACAAGAGTAATTTGACTGCTATACAACCACGCTTTTCGAAATGGGAATTGCAAAAATAAAAATTCTACCTATGCTGTTCAAATAGAACTCAATGTCAATGAAATAAATCCATCGGTGAGTTTAACTGACTGTGGTTGAAAAGATAATATTAATATTGGGACATAAAAATATGGAGGTGTATATGATGGAGAGGATTAGTATGCAAACTATACAGTAGCTCTTGCCGAGAGGTGGCGGGGTGGCGACGAGCCTATTTGAATGCGTGTACGCAGGCGCCGACGCGACGCGCATAATCTATACGAGTTTAAACACAATAGTAAGTATATTCAAATTAATAAAAATGTCAGCATAAAAAACCTTTACCTGACTAAAGTGTTTTATTTAACAGTTATGGTAGACATTGACAGGCTTTTAACATAAAAAAGTATTATAAATTCCACTGTTTCTATAAATACACTACTTGCAATATATGTATGTAATGGAGTGATTGTTGAAAGTATTGTGTGTAAAGGATTGTGTCGCTATAGCGACATTGTTAGACGAAGATGCTATAATTTTGACTACAAAGTAATGTTAACTACTTATACAATTTTTTAAATTAATATTATGATTTGAAAAAACAAATATCAAGCCTTACAAATTATATTTTTGTATATACTTGTAGACTGGGTATAATTGGTTAGGAAGCAAAACTATATTGATTAAGAAACTTTAAACTTTTTGATCTAAATGCACAGCAAAAATATCTAGAAGTTTATTAGATAGGTAGCACATGCATATCTACTCTATTTGAATTGTTATAAATCTTATGCTCACTAAGGTTTCACATTCAGTCGCCACTAAGAAAGGATTGTCTGAAATTTGTACAGGTAAATGTTTCGGAGCACCACAAAATTTACCAGTTATTATAATTCCAGCACATTTAAATAAAAAAAAAACCTTTTAGAAATGATATATTTGCTACTTTCTCAGGGACTCTTAGACTTTTTGATAACTTATCTATTGTAGGTCCTATATTCTCTATCCAATTGATGCCCATTGATGTGTTTCAATTAAAAAAAGTTAATAAATTCTGTCAGGTAAAAAGCTCTGTTATTATATGCGGACTGTGAATAAGAATCAGTAACTGTTTTATCTATTTCTACCACAAAGCAAATTATCTTACATCGGCGATCATTAGCGGTCAGTTGGTCGACAAATAAAACAACATGTCGGCCGATTGGTCTGTAGAAATACCAGGCGAGCATGACTCCTTCGAAGCTTTCGCCTCGGTCAGCGCCATTCACAACCACATTTATGAATGGATGAATGTCTGTGTGCAGGCAGATACAGCGTCGCGACGCAATTACTATACTTGTGTAAGTGAACACGTGTTTATTTGAGCCAACATGGTAGGCATTCATGAGAATTTTCTTATGTCAACATAGAAACTGACTACAGAAATAGTTTGCAGCTTTGTGGTCGTAAAGTTTAGAACGTTCGTTTGGAATTATTCGCTGAAACTACTATTTCGCGATAAATTACGAAGCATTTCTGATAAGCTTACTCGTACACCTAACTTCAGATTCTGTTAATAATTTAAAAATAATTACCGACTGGACAACATCAAATACGTTAGCATTAAAGCTCAATCTAAAAAAAGCAAGGAATTTGGTAAATGCATTCAGTAATTCCTTTTTGGTTTCTGTAGCCATATAGGTAAAACGAAACCTTTATATGCAATTTCGTCATGTTTTACTGACTGTTTGCCCATATTAAGCTTCGGATATTTGATTTCGAATATGAGCCTTACAAAGAGATTTAGGTGTGAGTAATAATAGTTTTAGATTAATAATAATAACGGTCCAGGCATAGAATGAGCTACCCTTTCCTTTCCCATGGGTATCGTAAGAGGCGACTAAAAGAATTTAATAGTTGAAGGATGGACGGCGTCCCTCTCAAAACATCACTAAACTTGACTGCGGTTGACAAGCTGCCTGCCAAGTGTGGCACAACCACTGCCAAGATTTCCCTTATGGGGAAGACCTGTATTCAGCAGTGGAGAGTTAACGGCTGATATAATAAATATAATAGAAATAAATCAAGTATTAACTCAATTGGTATTATTTTAAAATTTCAGAATCTAAACGTTTTCCATGCGATATGATTACCACTGCTTCTACTTTTTTACTATAAAAAACATGATAATTTTAGACCATTTAAATTCTATGTTTATAAGATTTTCAATTGAATGTCTCACGTATTTATAGAGTACAAAGACGTCCCCAAACATTTGAACCTTAGCATAAACATATCACCGTATATTTACTCAGATGCAATGCAAGAGCATTTATCTCGTTTTGTGTGCACCGACCACTGCGTCGAGATGTCATGGTCCTTGTATAAAATTATTATATTATGAGAAATGTTAATAAGAGTATTTCAGTTATTTATGAGACAGAATGCACTTACTTGGTCCTGTTGTTATTAACAATATGAAATTTATGAGAAGCGTGCGCTTTAATAAGGTTTGCTTAAGATTTTAACACACTCTTCATTAGAATATGTTTGGCCTAGGATACAATTTTTCTTATTAAAGTAAAATTTTAAGGTACTGAGAGTCGAGAGATATTTCCATAATGGTAAAGTCTTGGTTTATCCTAATTGTTTCTGCCATAAACTGGTAATATATGATTGTTTGATGGTCTTGATCTGATTATCTGATGATTAATATATAGACAGATAATAATAGCTAGTACAAATCATGGAGCACTACGTTATAGAGCAAATTCTTTAGAAGTGACAATGCATGAGACAGTAGTTCTTTTTGTAATGTAGGTTGTCTTACACGAAACAAGATATCAAAACTTTTAATGTAAATTTTTTTTGTTACCTATTTATGCACGTATTTTTTTTTATTTTTATCACTTACTTTAATACACATTATATAATGAGCAGTTTAAAATAATGTTTAAACTTGTGAGAAAATTAATCCTAATTATATTTTGCTTCATTCGATTTCCAACTTTACGCATATGAAAATAGAAATTAAAAAAATTGAAATATAGAATTCAGTAAAAGTTTTTTAATTCGTGATAACTGTCACCATTGATCATGATTGCACCATATGACATGCAACTGCTTAAGTTTCCACAATCCACATGTGTGATAATGTTATAAAAAAGCAAGTGATGCAAATACGCAAGTTATTTAAAACTTTATTGATACTAGCATAGAGAACAAATTGCTACATTGATTTTTTTTATCACGTGTCACCTGAAACTGTTTCGACTTGATTGAGCATAAAAAACTGCTTTACACGCCATGGTGTCTTTAATTACTTTGTATTTATTATTTTGAATTAATACTATATATTATATTCTATGTACTAATAAAAACTAAAAGTGCCTTGGATTTGTATTAATCGATTTTCGGAATTTATTGAATTTATCTGTCAATTTTCGAAAATAATAATTATTTAATATTTTCATTATTTTATTTTATCTTGGTACAAAATTCAGTCTTATTACAAAACAGTAACACCGGGACTAAACCCGAGTTAATAAGTCGAAGTTAAAACCAAGCCTAAAGATAATGTATAGTATAAATCTGACTTTATTATAAAATTCGAAATAACAGAGAGTTACCTATTGTACTAGATTTAGATCAAACCACAGTAAAACTAGGAATTTGTAGGTCTATATTTTTAGACCATTGATGGCTAACAGTTTAGTGATAAATTTCATTTTCTAATAAGGAATGCTTTAGTCCGTTCTTTATTCCAGTGCTTACTCTAGTATTATGTTTATTTTGCACTTTCTAATAAGATAGTTAAAGGTATGTTTAAGTTCAACTTATTCTGTAATTATCGTTTTAATTTGTTATTAAAACATTTTTTAAAAAATTATATACATACATACATATCTGTCATGCCTGTCTCCCATTGGAGTAGGCAAAAACAATGAACTGCCAAATGCTTTGATTCAAACAGACTTCTTTCGCTTTCTCCACATTCATCAATCTTTTCATATATGTACGCTTGTCGGTTACGGGTATTTTAAATCTATACTTATAACAAATCTGTAGAGGGGTCAATTCTGTACATGAAATATATTTCCAAAGTAAAATGCAATCAGTCAAATTTTTGTCTATCTGTATGTCTGTATGTTCGTTATAGAAACAAAAACAACTCGACAGATTTTAACGAAACTTGGTACAATTATTCTTGATACTCCTGGGCAGGTTATAGTATACTTTTCATCACGCTACGATCAATAGGAGCAGAGCAGTATAGGGCAATGTTGGGACAACGGGAGAAGTTACTCCATTTTTAAGTTTCCGTCGCGTGTGCAGATTAATGGCCACTTTTTAAAATGTAAAAATGTCCAGTCGTGCGAAGCCGGGACGGGCCGCTAGTAATTAATAAAGGTACTTTCAATTTATTTTTGAAAATCGAACAACTAATCTATTGCTACATATCGGTAAGTTTCGGTGTGAAGACTCTTAATTCGCATGAGTAATATAGCTGGCTTCATTCATGAATGACTATGTAAGATATTTACAAACACATTATCGAATTGTTTTCTACGGAACGCTGTAATTTTAGTACACGGGATTTGAGAATATACACAAAATCGTGGTTGTAGTTTTGGCAACATCCTGTAGATCAGTCAACATACGAGGGAAGTGGACACCGCAACATCCTGAGGTATCGTGTAGACACCACACTGACCTGTTTATTATTTTTAATTTCTCTCTTTAAAAATTCTAGCTACTGGTCTTAATCAGTAAGTAGTTTTGATACTTTTTTATTTAATAACTAAATATGTTTTGTTAGAATATTGATTTTAATAGAAAATATGAATAATAATGTGAAGAGGAACTTATTGCTCTTCTTTCAAATTACTAAGGAAAAGCATCCTCTAAATGGGTCGACAGATTTAAAGGCGTTTATATGAAGACATTTTTGTCTTTTTATTATACATTACGTTTTAAAAAAAAGATAAACAAATTAGGCATATTACTAGGTACACAACGGATGTTTAAAAATGTAATAATTTGTATATTTAGGTGTTTGTTACTCAATCACGTTTTAGCCGTTTAGACCTCGACAGAAATTTAGTGCACAGATAAACCATTATTTTTAATTAACATATAAAGTACTTTTTATTTCAGTTTACACGGGATACAAAAATTTATCAAATAGATCACACATTTGAAAATTTATTATAGTTATAACACGCATACATACAATATAAATTATGTGTTAGGCTACTGTTTAAAATCTCTCTGCAATTATGAGTCACTTCGTGTCCCTGAGATAGCGACAAACAAATTGCTAACAATGTTCTCGCAGTTGATACGATAACCGGCTACTGACCGTTTATTTTTTTTTATTATTACTATCATTACAATAGTTGTGTTTGTCTTTAGTTATGTTTTGTTGGCTTTACAAGGAAGTAATACAATTATCACAAAAAGTCTTAATATTCCTTTTTTAATTTTTATGACATTGTGGTAGTGTCCAAAAGTACAATACGTCTATAAAAAAGTCATTTATAATTATAAAGTTTTCACAAAAATAACAACAAGAATACTTTTGTAGTGACCAGGGATGACCTAATCATCATCTGGATTATATTATTTATTGTAACATATTTAATTAATAGGTACTTGCATAAAAATAAAGTACTATGAAATAAAATCCCTCCTAAAAATCATCCCTGTTAAAACATCACCAAAGCCTTACTGCGGTTGTCAACCTGTTTGCCTGGCAATTATTGACAAGACCCTCAAGGGGGAGGCTCATGTTCAGCAGTGAATAGACAACTGATATGATGATGATGATGATGAGATAAAATCAGAATATGAGGAGAATACCTAGGGCATTATATTAGGCGACTGACAATTAAATTTGTTGTGTTTTAATTAGTTATTACATTTATGTTTTACGAGTAATTCTATGTATTCATGTAAGTACCTACTCGATTATTTATAAGCCTACATTTGATAACATTATTATTTATGATACTTCACAGTGAAAGTTGTAGATTATTTATTGTACATATGCATTATCATAGATATAAAGAATTGTTATGTAGGAAGTATCAGTAATTACTTGTTACCAATTAATTTATCTTATTAGTTACTTGTACCTAGATAATACATATGTATTGTAGGTGTGTGGCCTAACAGATAGATTGATAAATTTTGAATGAGTACATTTTAGTAAATATATGGGTATCTATGTAATACTACCTATTTAAAATATTATATACTAGGCTCTCTAGAGAAGTGGCAAGTAAATCCATCGATGGAATGTCATCGCTAACGCACCCATGGAATGAAATGAGATAGCAATGTGCGATGTTTTATTCTAAGTAATGGACTCGCCAGCAATAAAGATTCCATGGATTAGTTTGCCACTTGTCTATGGGGAGAGAAGGGGGAGGGATTAGATGTTTTTTTGACATTGTGCGTCGTTCGCATTATTTTTTCGCGTTTGTATTTTTTCATACAATGACCAATGATTTAATATCATTGACAATGAGACTTTCAAATCGCAGTAACAATTATTCTACATATTGAACCAGGCAGTACTTTCACTATACCAAATTTCGTCAAAGTTGGTCGAGTCGTTTTTATTTGTGTTTTATTGCTGTTGATATAACAATAATTGTATTAGTGTTTTTAAATATTTTTATGCACAGATGCTTTTAGATTATACTTCTTGTATAATTTAATTATGCTAAAATGTGCTATTATAATTTAATTCACAGTCAGATATGATGTAACTTACCGTGTGGTTATAGTAGTAAAACATAGTAGATGACGTTTTCTCTACAGAGCATGTACAGAGTAATTTTTTCTCAAAGAAACACAGATTAAGGAACGATAAATATTCTGAACCTTTCATACACTTATTTACTAATAATCCACGTCTAGCTGTCAAGTATCACCATCTGTGTTAACTGTCTACTGCTGAACATAGTACTCCCTTTGGGGGGGGGGGGGCTTTACCAATAGTTGCCACGTTTGGCAGGCACGTTGGCAATCGCAGTTAGGCTTAGAGGGACGCTACTGCCATAAAGTTCCCTTACTCACGTCTTATAACCCCCACGAAAAAAGAAGGGTTGGCCCGTTCTATACCAGGATCTCACAAGTATATTAGTAGTATTTTTAATGGGTGAGAATGGAATGTTAACTCCGTCTACAATATCCGTACACGCTGTCGGGGTACCAGTGAAAGATGATAGGTGAGGATAAAAGCAGGTCAGTTAGCTCAACGTGACGAATTTAACAAGAATATATCAGATACTTTCCAGGGGGAACCGCGTGTTATTACAAAACCCTATGCTCTCCAGTATATGAGCAGTATGAGGTTCTTCAAAAACGGTATAATTAGGTTTCTTCAGGGTCGGCAACGTGCACGTGACACCCCAGGTGTTCCAGGTATCCATAGGCTACAGTGACCGTTTACTATTAGACGAGCTGTATGCTTGTTTACCACCTTTGTGGTATAAAAGAAGCATCAAATATATTATAGGAGTTTAAAATTTTTTTGTGGCTTAACGATCCATGGTTCTCAGGGAAAAATGTTTAGATCACCAGTAAAAAAAGGATTTAAATTTTATACTATCTCTATAAAATAATAGTTGTCCTGTGGGTGGTATTTCGATCGGTGAATAACAACAAACGCAATAATTACGGCGCGCAATGTTCCGAGACCAAAGTGAAATAGTCCAGAACTTATGGATATTGCATTCATACATATTCATTCATGATGTATTTCGAAGCTTTCCCTTTATTTATTTTTTTCCGTAATGCATTTAATAATAATAATTAATAAACCGACTTCAATTGTGACAAAAGCAGTTATTTTGATCTAAAAACTTAACTATTAAACCGATTTTAATAAAATTTCCGTCTGTAAATATACAAAAAAGATAAAAAAAGAATTTTTCTAATTGGTTTAGAACTGGCGGAGTTATGAGGTAACAAACATAAAAAAATACCAATATATACTTATTTCATATTTTCTTATTTGATTGTGTTTATTATACGTTGCGTTTAATTATATAATTGCCTCTTTCATGCTTCTTTGTCTGGATGGACTCTTTTATCTTAGTCGTGAGAATTTCGGAAAATACTTTCTTAGTGAATATTTGTTACATCGTGACTGGTTCAATGGGTGACTGATTTATAGGATGAAATAGAAATCAATAGCATCATTGTTATTAATAATTTAACTAATATAACTTAATTATTTCCAAAGATAAATCGGTTGAGTAGAAAAAAAGAATTTTTGATTTTTTCATACTAGGTAAAATTGGTTCGTTCAGCTATCAAAGTAATATAAGAATCAATATTATTGTAATACAATTTTTCTTTATTGATTTATTAATTATTTACTGACTTATTTTATAAAATGTTTTTTTTTATGCAACTTAGAATGGCAAATAAGCTGACAGCCCACCTGATGGAAAGTGGTAACCGTCGCCTATAGACATGGTTTATTTATTTATTTATGTTTTATTGCTATCTATAATAATTAATTTAATGAACGCCATGAATTTTGGTTTCATCATGCAGATTAGTTACGCAATGAGTCACAATGTTTACACAGTATAGTTTTATTTGATATGGTGTGAGTTATTCGAGTCAATTAAATGCATTTTACGTTGTAAGCACCTAGGTTCCTAGAAGTTTAATATCGTATGATGCTTAGGTTAACAGAATTTTTATTTACGTCTATAAAGTATATCATGTAGCGATGTAGTGGGTCGGGTCGTTAGATTTTATAAATATGATTGATGGTTGATTGACGAAAAACGATGGTGAACTCATTTGTCATAGTCGTGAACGGATGATGTTTGAAGTACTTGGTATGTTTAACATTATTGTAACTGGCTGCAAAAAAATGTTCTATTTTACTACTATAAATAAATAGAAGATAGATATTATAAAGAGCAATTTAATATACTCGTGAGATTTGTAAATAAATGTTTCTATCGATACATAATTAGATATTAAAAAAAATCTAAAATACTTTGTACCTATTCGTAAATTATTTGAAAATGCAGCTATATGGATTATCATTCTCTCTATTATTTCCTGCAAGAAATACAGTAGTAAATTTATTATAAATAAAAAGAAAGAGAAAAATTCTTCCATCTGTTTTTGAGCTAAGTCTCTGACGGTCAGAGAAAAACATGTGCCAAAATCCTCTATTCTTAGACAATATTCTGGACAATTAACAAAAATATAGTCAGAGTAATTCAACGAAGTAGATAATAGAAATGTAAACAGTATAAACAACATAGTATATAATCTTCAGACTAAGCACAAACACGATGTGTGCTCGGTAGTAGGTATGGCGCATTATACGTTGTTCCCACGTCGAATACAGACAGACACACAAAACAATGGGCCCGTATACACAGCCGGCCCACCCGGAGAGTGCACACACTTTCATGTCTCCAACGTGATGAGTTCATTATACTTGCGACAAATTTAATTAGAATGCAAAAAAAATGGATGGATACTTGAAACAGACTGCAGTGTTTGGTATAGCGGACAATCAAGCACGTGGATAGGTGCTAAAGTGGAGAAGAAGAAAGTTATGGCTTTGGCACAGAATCGTAGATCAAAGAGAGAATGAGTACTACCCATTGGAGTAGATATAATGAGGTAAAAAATCGACTGTTTTGTATAAGTCAATACGATGAGATTGTATCTAATAGGGGAAAAACATGTTAAGTTATGCACTTGTATGAGTACAGTAATATTAAAAATGAAATAGTACCAAGCAAGATATAATCATGAAAGTGTAAGGTTCTATAAAATTCTTTACTAAGATTAGCCTTCTCAACTTTACATTCTTTACTGTACTTACATCAAATGCTGTATGAATGAACGTAGGAAAGTACTGAGGAATAAGTCAAATAAATTATTTTATTTTAAAATAAATGCATAAATAATAAAATAAATAAATAATATAATAAATAAATAATAAATAAATAAATAATAATAAATAAAAAATAAAATATATTAATAAAATATCATCATCATCGTCATAATCATGTAAGCCGTTATTTGTCCACTGCCGAACATAAGCCTCTCTCGTAGACTTCCATAAGGAACGGTCCTGAGCCACCTGCATCCACTGATTTCTTGCAATGCATTGAGGTCGTTATTCCATCTAATACGGTGCCACCATTCAAGAACCATTCTTCCCTATCAGTTGCCGATTCTTTCAGCTATATCGGTCACTATCCTTATTTCGGAGTCTGTCACGTAAAGAAAATCCAAGAACAGTCCTCTTCTGAGAAAAACTCGCTGAATAAATTGAAGCTTTTGCATACAGGCAACCGTAAAATCATAAATAACAACATATGCATAATAAAATTGGAAACAAAAATGTCCTCATTACTCTATCAATTCTAATATATTATTAGAAGATTGAACCCATGTTTAGGAAAATAAAAATAATACAGGATTGTTAAATAAATAAATTATTATTATTTTATTCACAATGTTCATCGTATTAATCGCTTATCTAATGTTCTCGTGTTAACACGCCAAATTTTCGTGAAGTGATTTCCTAGTACGCAGAATTTATACATTATATACAAAATTCTTTTATTACGTATAGGGGAAGTTCCATCTATTTTCACCGATACAAAGTGGGTTATGGAAGCATCAGGCCTGAAACTGCACCGTAACGAGGATGCGGCGTATTATCCTATTCGGGCTTCAACTATTTGCTAATCATCTATAGAGTTCGCCGGTGCTTTGTAACTATCAACCAAATGAAGGAATTTGATTGTCGGTTTAGTCTTGCTAAGAATACTTTAACTAAGAGTATGTATGTATTCGACTTCATGAAACAGACCATTCCCACTTCTCCTGTTTAGTTTTAGTGAAGTTTTTATCAAAACAAAACATCTGTTGAATGAACTATTTCTGGATTTTGATGCAAGAATCTCTCGTATGTAATTAATGTTGAGATTGACGTCTATATTAGACAAGTACAAACTTTACACCTCGAAATATCTTATCCTATAAATGTATTACTAAAATTACACTTACAATTTTATGGTTTAATAAAACTATTACGATATGAACGACCAAGAATTAAATATAAAATAATTTTGAAGCAATTCTTCTAAAAATTTAGTTTATATTGGTTCTTATAATAATAATTTAGCTATAATATCAAATTGAAATTTTAATTTTACAGATAGAGAACAGTTCTTTAGGAACAACTTCATTATTTATACACGCTATTTTCGTCTTAGATATAGGAATAACAACAACAGGTTTCAAAAATAACAAATGTTGTTTCATATTATAATAATCATGCTACACGAGATATCATTGAAAGTATATTTCAAATTGTAACCGAAAGTATCTATATCACAGGATGTGTTCTTTTGTCTTAAGTGTATTATAAATTGTTATCCAACCTAGTAAACATTTTTTATTCATAACTTTATTATAAGTATCGTATTATATATCAGCGACTGCATGAGAAAGAAAGACGCTGAATGTGGTTATTTGATTCTGTTTCATGGACTTGCTAGCAATAACGATTGTATAGATAGAATAATGATTTTATACGACTCATGTGGAATTTGGGGGCTGGAAAGTCTTAATTAGTCAAGTATGGGATATGAGTACGTAAGTAAATCCGGCTAGTGTTAAGTAAAATTAATATTATGCATTTGAAATCTTGTTAATGATGTCCAATCAACTTTTAATCTTTGTATTGATTTCTTATACTACTATCCTTTTCTATAGCATTATCTTCTACAGGTATATCAAAGTCTGGTGTCTAATCTGAGAGATACGGTGAAAGTACGGCTGTTTTATACAAAGTAAGGTTGTTGACTTGCTGTAAAATAGTTACAGATTACCATCTGGACTCAGGGAAATAATATCCAACAAAATTATTAAATTGAAAATTTAAAACACCCACGACATTCTCTGTTGATCTACAGACATCTGAATAGATTTTCATTTAACAATATTTTCAAGTCACATTTTAAACATAATGAAATCAAAATCGGTTCTTACGTTTGGGAACTATGATGTCACAGACAACAATATACAAGTTAAATTCATCTCACTGTTTGCGTCAGGGGTTAACGAAAGTGTATCAATGCGAAATTCGAACTCGTAAGTCACGAATAGAAAACCGTCATATTAATATTCCTACATATTTTTGACAATAGACATATTATTCGATTCCTTGCCAAATTTAAGAAAACTAATTATGAAATTTAAGAAACAGTCTAATCTCAGACTGTTTTTGACTAAGGTATTTATTTAATTAAAATAATAAGAATGTAATAAAGAGTAAGATAGTTTAATTACAACTTTTTTAGTTTCAATATGAATATAAACAACATAGTGGTTACTTGCTCTATTATCCGAACAAGAGTTTTAGTTTTTATTTAGATGGACTTGTTTACGTACTATTTTATCGTATTTTTTGTCAACACGTACAAGCATATTCAACATAATGTTATTTTTATATTCCATGTACATTTTTTTTTATTTGGCACGAGATCTCGGCACTGGAAAATTAGCTTATAACGTACAGGATGACAGGACGGACACTTTGGAGTCCGGACACCGGAGTTTCCTCTCCTCCAAGTGATTTAGTGAGAGGGTAATCTAATGGATGCGATGATTGGAACATTCAACCTTCACGGTTGTTAGGGGAGATCAGGATGAAAACTGCTGAACTTGTACGGTGTGATTTAAAGGTTGTATACCTATAAAGAGATGGGATACACCTGTCATCCTTCGTTCTAAATATAGGTGATTTTTTTATATTTTAGTGTTCTTATTTCAAATATATTTACATAGCAATAGTTACTAAAATGAGCGTATTATTTTAATCTAAGCTGAAATGATTAAAATAATCCCGTCAAACAATATGTATGTAGATTAAATATTCAGAATCATTAATAAGGCTTTTTAAAAGGAAGTTACGTAGTATGTTTAGAGTTCAGAACACAAAATGCGCAAATTTAGTCGTAGTCCAGTAAAATAACAAAATTATTTTGTCAATATTCTATTGTTATTGATGCAATTTACTTTTAGAAGGTAGGTTGCTTGTTAAATATATGTAAAGTTATAAATCACTTACCTAATGAAGCCTCGGGATCAGACAGATCCGAGAGAGATGGCACCTTCTGCATCGCTCTGGGCTCTTCTGCCTCTGGAGGCTCAATCTTGATATTTTCAGTCATGCCGCCGCCTTCGTCGCACTAAGGAAATAGAAAAATATTAATTATAATTTATAGCTTAAACTGAAAACTAGTAAATACGATAAGAACGATATTGTGAAAATAACAATGTAGTCAAATACGGTAAAAGCAATAATCTTTAACGAAAAATGAAGTCATTTATAATCAATAAGGTAATCAAAGGCGTTTGTCAGCAGTTACTGTCTTGACGAAAATAACACTCGACCTGTCTAATTAGCAAAGTCTCTCGAATAATGTTTGTTACCGCTGCAGAGTTGGATTGAAGTTTAAACAGGTACGTATATAGGCCTAGGTGTTGACGAAATTTGAGCTAATGGCTATCGAGTTCTTTTTAATTCGATATATTATAAATACATTTTAACTTTTAATTTCTTTCTTTCTTATTTAAGAGCTGCGTTCTTCTCGTTTATTACGATTTTTAGCGAGTCTCTTCACCTCTTGATACGACACGACACCGACATATATCTTGATGCCTGCCTGATGTAACTATGCTTTGGTATTATTATTAGATATACTTAATAACTTTTAATCGCGCTTAATACCTTTGTTATAAACTATTATTCATAAAAACTAAAACGTCCTACCAGCCTATTTTAGCTATTAGTGTTTTGTCACTGTCTGATAAACTGAGAAATTACCGCAAAAGAAAAAGGCAAAACACTTTAATAACTCAAATAGGTTCATAAGAGGTTTGACGCTTTTATGAATAAGGGGTTATTTGACGGTCAAGGTTCTGATACAAGTTGAAATAAGATAACGTTTCAGTACATAATTATTTTATTACTAAATTATAAGTAATGACGAAATAAAACGAACTGACTAATCTTTTGGCTTTGTCGGCATCCGTTTAGTCCTCAATCGCACATACATTATCTTTAAATACAATCATGTTTATTTTTTCAATAGACAAATACATATTCGTTTATATGGGAGTTTGTATCGGAGATCGTTACACGCGGCTCAGTATGCGGCTCGCGTAGGGAGGTCCGCTTCCGTTCGTCAGGACATGTCTCGATTGAAAATATCCAACATTAGGATAGTGTTGTCTAATACGAAATTACTTACAGAAGACGAGTATCCTCTGTATTAAATTTAATATTACAATATTGATATGTAGTTTGTAATTGGAATCATTAATATCTTTTAAGTCAAACTAAACATTTTCACCAAAGAGACATGATTCTAAAAAGGACAAAAGATTTAGAGTCTTCCTTATTTAAAAGGATGCGAATGATTTGACTTGTATAGGTATCCGATAGGTCTTTAATAGTTTTAGTGATTATGCCAATATTTTTATACTAGATTTCCGTTATCCATGCGACGATGAATTACCATAAATTATAGATATTTTTTATCTCCAACAAGATATTATGGCGAATATCATTCCGGCTATATCAAACCGTCTGGCTAGTATTTTAACAGTAGGTTCATTAATAAAACCTAAAAAATTTAAGCACTATTGGGTTCTTTAAGAATAAGGTCTAGTACTTGGAATAGTCAAATATATAAATAATCAAATATAAATAATCAAATAGTTTAATAGAGACAGAATAAATAATTACTACAATGATATTAAAAAAAAAACAACGTTATGCTATAATATCGACATAAAGTCATATAGTAATAATGTGTTACATATGGCAACCCTCCACTAGATGGAGCGATGATCTTTAATGTGTTCTAAGCAAGCAGTTCAGAACTATTTCGAGGTTGAAATGATGTTGACGATGATTTTGGTGTAAGTACATTACCTAAGAGGAAGAGGAAGACTGAGGAATAACTACATGGGACAGATAAAGGAAACACTAGGCGTCATGTCGTATAGGGAGATAAAGGATATGACCTGGGATAGAGCTGGCTGGAGGAAGATGCATAAATTAGTTGCACCGACAAGAGAAAACTCTTAAATGAAAAGAAGAAGATATTACCTACAGTATTGGGTATCTTAACTGAATAGGACTTTTCAATTAAATTGAAAGTTAATATGCTCCTCATATAAGTAAAGACTGGAGCTCAATCATCAGAATATTAATGGTTTATGATGATGATGATGAAACTGAGGATACTTGTATACAAATATATATTTGTTCTAACACAAAGGGAATGATAAACAATGACCTCATAGGGACAGCATATCATACAGATTGATTTGATTGGGCCGAGGGGGACAGTGATTCAATTTCAACAATTTTATTGGGCAATATTGATATACTTTGTGATTAGGCATGCGCAGTTACAAAGCTGAGGGGCAACTTGTCTATGACAAGGAAAATTATAAATTAGTGAAGTAAGTAATCTTATTACTACAATGTGAAAGTTGTTGTGTTGTGAACCTTATTAAAATATAAACAAAATATATTTTAATTAATTTGGTAAACAAATGAACCACACCCGGGATTAACATATAACTAGTTTTGACCGCCGACTTTATTCGCGTAATTGGAATATAACCCGCTGTCTGTCGATTGACTGGAATAAAAAGTGGCCTACAGTGTTCTGCATTTCGAATATGATGTTATGCCAAGTTGTGTAAACAGTTTGAGCCGAAAGTGTGAATTCCTTGTTTTATTTATAATATTAGTAATGAACAAGGATTTGTATTTTACGTAGGTGAAGTCATATGATAGAGGTACAGATTGTGTTAGATAACATGGCAATTTATCAATACATAATAATTGGACTTTTGTATACACAATGTATACGCAAGTATGTACTTACGTATACTTAGATTAAGTGTACTTATACAAAAGTAATTTTTTTTGTAAGTTTAATGGATCTAGTATAGATGAGTATGGATTTCGATTTTAAAATACCTTTTTTCAAAATTATAATCTGTCTGACCGTTCGCACATCACGTAAAATGTAAGAGATAAATTTTAATGAGAATTAGTTTATATTAATTTGTGATTTTATTGAAATCCATCGTATTATTTGGACCTATAAATTGAGACAAATACCCAGCCATACATATCTATATTTTCTTTTCACACATTACACATACATTTAAATAAAAAATATAAAATTTAGTTCCAAATTCAAAATCGACAACATTTTAATAGTATAAATAGTTATTGGTAGAGACATAATCTTAATCTACGAAAAGGACATGAAACCATAAGAAAAATATTAATTATTACTATGAAGAACCTTTACTTTGTAATAAATAAAATTAAATGTGTCTCAGATTATTAATATCTTGGTTTATGAAAAATCGAACTAACAACTACGCGACTGCATAATGAATTTCTCACTCAATGAACCGTAGGCGACGATTAACCCGTAAACGGATATTTTTGTACGGGTCGCGTAGGGTCGCCCTCTCCCCAGTCTTGAATGTGATTATCTACATTGAAGGGCACGAACCCAATTTACTTACTTATTGCCCTGTTTGATGATTGATATGTTCTATTTGTTATTCTAGAAGAGATGTCAATCGTCTTGTATTTTTTTTTTACTTTCGTGTAAGTGAAAATTATAGGCGCTCTGTCGGGCTATTTAATTTTTTTTTTAATTTGACAAAAATCACAAAGTTACAAAAACAAGATACAATGGGCCCCACACTAGGCGAACCTGTATCGTGGGCACCCGACAAAGATTAACAAATCACAAATGTGTTGTAAATAAAAAGTACATAGTGGGCGGGTATTAATATAAAAAGGAATATAAAATTGAAACAATAAAAAAACTAATAAAATCAACAATATAGATACAGAAGCAATTATAAAACACTAATAATATATGCCTTTAAGAGAATCGTAATAATTATTTAATGTAAAGTGATGATGATTATTATTATTATTAATTATTTTTTATAAAATTTATTATGTTGTATTGTTATCTCTAGATATGAGTAGGATACATTGTGGAGTAAAATGTATTTGTTATATTGTATTTACAGTAAAAAGACGTAATGAATGCCTATAGATGTAAACAGCATCACGGCGATGAAATGTTTTTTATGATTCTCCGTATGCTTGGCCATTAATTTTTAAATTAAGTTGCTAAATTTCTGTACTTAGTGCAATACACTATCACATCTATACCATTATTTACCCAAAAATCTAATAACTCTGACTGGCAACAGAAACACAAGTGGGACAGAATTACTCATATAGACGACTTTTCTACACAGTTTCCAATTGGCAAGGCACTGATTCTCCATAAAGAAAATAAAAAAAAATTATACCAATGAGGTGGTAAGCAAGCTTATGGCTCACCTGATGGTAAGCGGTTATCGTAACCTATGAACGCCTGCAATACCAGAGACACTACGTGCGCGTTGCTGACCCTGCGAACCTTATTGTCTCTTTTTTTTAAGATCCTGTAGTCTCTTGAAAGACCTCGACAGGGAGCTCATTCCGTAACCAAGGTTTGAAGATTTATATAAAATAACAATAATAATAAAAGAGCAGTTTATTATAAATAAAATTAATGGTAACTGGATGTTATTTTGATATTATTACTTTATATGAGGACAAATTTCTAGGAAAAAGGAATAATTCACTAGACCGTAAAGTAGGGAATGCTATCTTTAAGTGGCGTGATCACTAGAGCGGAGTGGGGGGCGTTTGTGTTAAACTTATAATAATTATGTTGTTATTTATGTTTCTTTTTATTGTTTTAACTTTAATATTAGTTTAGGGTTTTATATTTCATTACGCGCACTCCTCATTTATAGGTAGGTTTTAATGTTGTAAAGAATCTTTTCTCCATGTTCGCGATGAGATAAAATAAAAAATCGCTATAATTTTAATTTATTCGTACGTTATATTAGTTACTTGTTATAATCCAATATGCTTCCCCAAAAAGTATCGTATACGTTGAGATTATGTTTGAATAGACATGATCCGTCTTCGTACCAAGTTTTATTCAAATCGTTTCAGTCGTTTAAGTATGACAGGTTAACAAACATCAAAATATATTTATAATATTAGTGGAATATTTAAGTTATAGATTTAAATCTTATATTAAAATATATCAAGCCAAAATCGAAGTACATATATTTTATAACAAATAGATTTTCAGAATGTTCTGTTTTTAATGTCATAAATTAAGATTAAAACTTATAACACTATAAGTCTCATTTCCATAGACATAGAGAAGAGATTAAAAAAAATAATTAAAAAGTATATTTTTACTCAGAAATGTATTTAAAAATGTCCTTCAAGGATATAGATAATATATTGGTGATGTTAATAGACTATTTGTCGCTCAACTGGAGAGCCAAACGCATGTGACAGCTCGATCTTGTCTCCCTATATCATCCGTCTCTACTTTTTAACGCTTACTGATTTATCTGCTTCTGTTCAAGACCGGATTGTAATAAATTGTTGTTAAAGAACCGCTGGAATTATCTACAGATTATCGTTACTCACTCATCTGTGGAGTAGGTTTTGACGAAGAGTATTTTGGTAAGTAAATACACCATTAAACTGTAGTTAAAGACAACATCTACTTACAATATTTTATAAAACAGTAGAGTCAGGCGTAGATGAATGTTCCACTATTTATAATCTATTTCAATCGAAGCAACAACAACTAACTTTACCAACAACAAATTTTATATCCATAAGAATTGTGTCATTCTATTAAAATGTATATATTATTTTATACTTATTACGTTCACTGATATTTTAAAGGATAATTATATTGAATATATACAAATAATTGCACAGACGGCTGTGACTTCAGAGTTCGTAAGATTCAAAAGTTTAAAATTATTCTATATTCCAATTTTAAAGTCTATGTAATTTTAAGAATTAATATTTATTTATATAAATATATATTAATATATGTATATTAAATAATGGTTAAATTATATCAATAAATATATTAGATATTCTTAATCTATGTAATTGTCTGATAAGAAGTTATTAAATGCATGAAAAAATCAAATTCGACGTTTGAAAATGCAAAATACTAGTCGAAATCACGCAATTGCATGTTACAAGTACACTCGTATTTACAAAACAGCTTTGTTTTATCAACCGTTGGTTGATGTTATCGTGATATGTATTAGTACGACTAATTTAAATTTTTTTGCTCCAAGCCCTGTACCTTTTTTTGTAGGGTTTAAAATACAGTTAATATATTTATAAATTAATGAATATATGTATAAAATCCCGTGTGATGTTCTTACTTCATGGTGAACTCCGGAACTGTTCATCCAATTTTAAAGAAACTTTTTATCTAAACGTGTACTGTTTGTTTCGACTTCAGAGGTACGATAGTTATAACTTCTATAAAAAATATACGTGGTAGAGGACAAAATGTTTTTCGTGTCAGTTAGTTTTTTTTTTTTATATAAATAATAATTTAATGTAAACAAGATAATACGTGTTAATAGATTCACAGATTAGGATTGTCGCAATGTGAAAAATGAGATAACATCCGTCCATCTCGCTTAGAATCAAAGAATCGGCATGCGACAAAGCAAATTGTATCACAAGGGTAAGTAATTAAGTTAGAAAAATGAAGTGTCTATTATTCACCTTAAAGAAAGAGTATCAAATAGTCAGAAAAGGAATCAGTATAATTTATAATTTTTCAGATTCAAAGGATCCCAAGGAATACAAATATCATAGGATTTAATGATATATTGTACATTATACCTAATTTAGAAAGAAAAATCACGACAAATCTGTCACATCCTGGATGGGGACGTAACACTATAGTTCCTTTAATTAGGGGCCGGATATCGCATAGCTTGTGCCTACCCTAATGAGACACGCACGGACGGGTCCGATAATTTACACATAACAATAATATAGATAATAATATATTTATGAAAATATTTGTCACTTATTATTTGGAAAATAAATATATGTACCTAATTCTTACTAATATATTAAATGTGAAAGTGTATTTGTTTGTTACGTGACCCCTCAATGACAGAACGTACATACTGCTCGTATATGGGATGGAGAAAGATATAAGCTACTATTTAACTCGGTCAATCGATATATTCCAGTCACGCGGACAATGTCGCGGGTAAAAGCTAATAAATAAATAAAATTACACCAATTTTCTGATCTGTTTTTTTTTAATGGGTGAAAATAGCATGTTAGCTTTGTCTATGCTATCGGTATACATTAGCGGGGTACTAGTAAGAGGTAGAATAGACAGACACAGAAAAATTAGAATAAAATTATCTAGGGACATCTTAGAATAACAGAATATTTTATAAAAACTTTATCTTTCGTACCTTGTTTATTTTTTGCTTCATTATTTCGTGGGTTTCCCGTTAGATTTATAACTGGTTGTTTTGTATTTTATTTTACGCAACTTGGACTTGTAAACAAGCTGATGGGCTAATTAATGGCTAGCAGAATGTGTCGCTAATAGAAATGAGAAGCACTTTGAAAATCATAGATTATAATGTAACGTCATTCCTGATAGTATATTGCTAGTTCTGAGGCCCGAGTCCACAGGATTGGCGATATTTGTTATGCATATCTTGTGATTTTATTTCACAGCTTGTTTGCTATTTCAATTATAAATAATTTTAATAGAATAATAGAATAGTGGCTATCTTAAATAAAATGTACTTTTTAAAATACTTGTAATTAAGTTTATTTTAATGTAAAATATTCTTACTCATATAGAAATACTAAATATAAATTACTGTAACTCAATAAATAACTAGCCTTTGTCTTCCGAAATTTTGGGGCCGAACGAAACACAAACTTCATGTTAAAACACATGATATATACCATTGAAAATGTTAAAATATCGTTGGTTTGAACATTTATAGTACGATTTATGTCGAACGAAATGTTACTTTTTACTGAGTCTATTTCAGTATGAACAAAACACGAAATTGAGTCCGTAAATTCGATTTTCATTTTATGGTAAACGTGAATACAATATTATTATTAGATCATTAGATTATAAACAAAGCGAATTGTATAGGCGATATTACAAAGCAACAAGATTGCGAAATCACTGACTAATTCGTAATAACGTAGATTGTTAACGAACACGTGATCGAATAGTTTGTAATTGATTAACTGTTGCCCGCATCTCTACACGTGTAATGTTAGTTTTTCCCTTTAAGTTGAAATTTTCGAAATACTTTTTAGCGTATTGTATGTTATAAAAAGCTATGTTTGGAACATAATCTATGTTCTAAACATATTTATATATTTAAACAATTTAATATTATTCTACATATACTAATATTTCAGTTTCTTAATTTTTAGTTTTAGCTATCTCTTGGTAATCAATCAAGACATACGATTTTGTGAGTAAAAGTTATGGTAAATGAGTACAAAACTCGAACATTATTTTGTATATGGAATCGGTAGAATAAATACTTTTTTATATAAAAAAAAGACTGATGTTTCCCACCCCTTCCTTTTCCGGGGGTTCGTAAGAAGCGACTAAGAGAATTTAATGGTCGAGGGATAAGCAGCAACGTCCCTCTTAAGACATCTCCAATGCCTAACTGCAATTGCTAACTCGCCTGCCAAGCGTGGCAACTACTGGAAAAGCCCCACAATAGAGGGAGGCCTATGTTCAGCGATAGACAATTAACGGCTGACATGGTAACATAAGTGTATATGAATCGACAATTCCTCTTATATTTAAAGTCGCTTAAAAAAACTTTCGAAATTGTGTTTAGGGCAGGCGGTCATAGGCTACGGGAACCGCTTACCATCAGGTGGGCCGGATGTTTGTTTGCCAACTCAGTGGTATATAAAAAAAAATTATTAAAGTAAATCAAATCATTAATTAGATAATTAGGTGCTTTTCATACAATGTAATTTTTACGATTTTGTTTATTGTTAGTTGGCTGTTGATTAGCTGATTTCATCTATTATTTCTGTTTATGTTTGCTGTTTGTTTAAACATTAATATTGTAATAATTTGTAAGTGGTTTTTTATTATGCAGCTGTAGATTGTGTAATAATATCAACAAATCGGGAGTCCCCACCATTTTGAAATTAATTGTACACAGGGTTTTAAACACTGAACATTCAGCTGTCGTCGATTAGTCGACATAAATCATATCGAACCTTATTCTTTATGGTGACACTTCACCGCCGAATAAAGGTGTCATAACTGTCGAGTTGGTCTGTATTTTACCCCGTCTCGCCGGTTATTAACGGCCCACTCGTGCACCAACACGTATGATTTATTGATAGCTGCAGTGTATGTTTGTGAAGAGATTTGATACTTTTTGAAATAATACCAGTTGTTAATAAATATGTCAAATATAGAAACCGAAAACAGTTTACAGTATTCATACCGAATAATTTTTTTATGTTTAGAATGGCTAATGAGCTGACGGCCCATCTGATGGAAAGTGGTAACCGTCGCCTATAGGCATGAGCAGTACCATGGACATAACAGAGTATAGTGTCCAATTCTATCTTGAGAAAGACCGCATACTATTAATGCAGCCTGACGCGATCTTCTTCGATCACCTTGGCCTGAATAATATCGTGCGATGTGACGACGAAACATGAGTTGATCCATAGAATCATCGATACTCATCACATATAATCGCCAGGTACTAGCAATAGTTACGTCTAACATGTAAGTGAACATCACCTACCACCACTTTTTACACACAGTGATTCTATATAATGAAAATGACTAGTCCAGCTCATCCACACTTTCCATATTTTTGTTGTACGTTTGTAATAAACGTGGCATCGCCATGTCCATCTTTTCCTTCTTTATTTGACACCATCACTTGACTGTCTCTAGCACTGCAATGGTATCATAGTTAGTTGCCATGGTACATACACTGTTATCTTTCCACCTTACCAGCAAAAGATCACTTTTTTGTCAAACCTGTAGTCATAAGTGGCACGTTCTTTCTTTTTCATATCCTTTGTGCTAAGCCTAAGAACTTTTTTAAATCAGAGGTATCCAGTCGAAATTCATGTTTATTGTGTTGATGAGCGTATAATTGGCCGTTTTCTATAATCATATCAATTATATCATTATCAATATTTTTTTCCAATATTTGTACAGAATTGAGGCCTTTCAGCTGTTCACAAATAGCACTCTTCCTATCATGAACTTCAGTAGTACTTTTGGCCGGCAAAGAGTATGTAGGGGAACACTTTCGCTAGATCGGGTTCGAATTCGAAGTAGATTGGCACTTCGAATTCGCCCAAGCCCGATCCGAGTAGAATCTAGTCGTATTCTTTTTGACACCAGCGGTTCATCATCACTATCGTCATACGAGCTGTCTTCCCTATCGCTATCCTTTTGGTTTGTAAATACCTCAATAGTACTAGGAACGTCTTGCGGTATGGGACATGCCGCCATATTCTCATCAGTGTCTTCCTCCTCATCTGTCACCGCACTTGGATCTGGTGGGATAATCGCCAAGTCATATTCACTCTCATCGCTTTCTTCTAAAACAGCTTCAATCGCTGCTTCAAGCCTCTTGTAGCTCGTTCGAGTTTTAAAATGCTTGTTTTTTATTGTTAAGAATTTGAAAAAAAAAACGGTTATTTTACTTACTTATGTTGTCGCTGTACTCAAGCGAGTACACCAATATTTACATGGCTCTTGTTTTATTTCAGTTATAAGTAATGATTGCATTATTGTTTATAACTTATCCTGATACATATTTTATACTAATTAAATGAAAAAAATCAACTTATAAACAGTAATTATTAGAAAATAACTAAAATAATGAACTTACCTCCACAGTGTCTTGATCAACTTACACTTTTTATCATAAAAAATCACACTACCCTCGTAATATTTGTCAATATACTTGAACAGTTGATTGATAAAGTAAAATAACAAGGTAGTCTACGATAACTTTACACGATCTGTAACTGGCACTTAAGTATATGCCTGTACTCACTCGAGTACAGTGACTTCTAATGGGTTAAAAATTCTCTTACTTATTAGCGATTAGCTACATAATTAGCGAGTAACATAAGTTATGTATTTTAAAAAATTCTATCTATTCGTGCGAAGCCGGGCCGGATCGGTAGTATTATATAAAATATTGATTTGTAAAATAGATCAATGACAGACTTTAGAAATACAAAATAAATCGGTTCCAATACTTTCAATCAATTAACTCTATCCAAGTAACTCATTCGTAACGACCCTTTTCAAATTAAAAAGAATAACAACACCAAAGTAGTTCAACTAACCCATTCGTAAAAAGTCGCGTCGTTTTTCGTCGCAGTAAGCTAATGTCGAAACTCATTAGTGTAGCTTAGCGTCAGTGTCACGGACAAGTTTAAAAATAAAATAAAAAATAAAAATAAAGAGCGGGAAACTTTGAAATAAGAACTCCGGTTTGTTTTCGATACGTACTCGTGGCATAGACCGTTGATTGATTGTTGCTATAGCTGTACGCCGCTGCTTGACTACATCAAATGAAATATGTACTATTAATTATTATTTGGATCGATTAAAGTAACGGTATAGTGTTTTATTTCTATGATACAATCAGTAATTATTATTTTTTTATTTGCGTTTGCGAAATTTTCATGGATAAAACAATTGAATGAAATCCAGTTTTATTTTGTGGATTTCGATATAAAAATGAAAATTCGCGTTAACATTCGCATACGTCGTTCAATTGTTTTTAAGATTTGTAGTCTTATTTTATCTCTTATTAAATCTATTAATCTATCTATTCGGTGTTTTGCTTTTGCATAGTGAGCATATATACTTTTATTAAATCAATATCTGTATGAAACTATTAAAACTTATTTTTATTTTTAAGTTTACATGTAGTTGATAGAGACAAAGGCACAGTCTCGGCATACAATGGTGTTGATGTTAAAAAGGACGAGACAGTTGTACACGGTCCGGTAGCTTGCGTATCCGGTGCAATACAGTTCACCCCGCCACAACCGCTACTTATAAGGACAAATTGTTTTTATGTTATTATTAACCGTAACAAGTTAGTAAGTTGAATTCAAGTTATTATTATTTATATTTACGTAATGTTATGTATAGTCGACATAATAATTACTTATGGAAAATAATTCTATAGTGTAACGCTACGCACCTAAATTCAATTCCACGAAAAATTTATTTCCTAATTTGTTATTTAAAATAGGTATTTGTATTTATTTTTAAAACTTTATATATGTTTATAATTCTATTAAATACATTCTATATTCATAAAATTCTAATAATGATATAGCTACTCTACTAAACAGTTTAACGGATTTTATGAAATACGATACACATATATCAGATAGAGCTTTCCTTAGATTAATATAATGAAATATTTCTACTTAAGAACAATTATAATTAAGAAGCATACTATGTATTTACTGGTATTTAAGATCAGTTTTTTATCCGCTACCTCCCACGCTTGAATATTAAAAGTAGGAAATAGGTCACTGTTAGCTGACGTTTTACGATAAAACGTACACCAAATTGAAATTAGATTTTCATGAATATAACTGTTAAAATCGCATTCAATTTGATGCAATAGTTTTTGCGTGATACCAGAATAAGCCTACAGATAGACAAAATTTATAAAAAAGATTTATTTTGGCATCTACTGAAATTCCTCATGTTAATTTTTCTTAAATGTTTTCGATTAAAAGGCATCGTGTAGTTACAATTTTATTATATTAGTTGACATATGATTATTCTGTGTGGATACCAAATTTAATTTAAATCTGTACTGTGTGATTGAGTAACAAATCATCCAAAGATCCAAATATCTACATTTATAATAATTAGTAGGATTTATTTAAATGCGTATATATATTATTTTCTTTGAGGCAGCGAGTTTCCAATCTAGTTCATGGTAGCAATAGATAGGCACTTTATATCGGTTAAACCACTGAGTAAAAATGATATACCTGTCATTATCCGTCCAATTACAAACATACTTACAGTGTTCGCGTGCTAGTAGCCAGAGTTGGCTACACAACTTGTGACAATTATAGTTGTAACAAGCCAGGCAATTGGAAACGCATAAACCCTGTTTTCATCTCAAGTCTGCTACTAGAATACTGGAAAGTATTTAACACAGAAATACTACTTTGTAATCCTACAACCGATGGTCCAGTTCTACAAGCTTGAAGATCATGTTAATGGACCAGTCAAGTATATATTATTAATGCTTTGCAATAAATAGGTATAGCAACTTGATGATTTAGTTATTTTTAGTGACTTCTAGAAATGAGGTTCTCAATATGCTAAGTTTATTTTTTCTGTGTGTGATTTTTTCACTAAGTGACATGCGATAAATAAATAATGCTGTTTTCTCGTAGAAAAAATGTTAAATGAACTTTTAAATAGTTAAAAGTTTTGTCCCACAAAACATTAAATAAAATGAAATGAGAAAAACAGCGATAAAATGTATATGGGTCTAATATGGGAGTAAACTTTTTCGATAAAAAAAACTATTAAAATTAGTTCAGAATGACAATGATATCACACAACATAAAAAAAAAGAAATACAATTGATAATATGTTCCATTTTGAAAAGATAAAAGTGTGAATTGCAAATTTGTTTAATTGGAATAATAACTCTATATTGGTTAATGCTACAGAATTAATTTGAAAACTCAAGTTACTTTATGTTAATTCGTTGATAGTATAGAATTAATTCGTTTATTTTATTATAATATCGATAAGTTATCGTTAGCTTGCCGTTTCCTATAGGACCAGTCGCAACAGGTTTTCTAATGAAAAACGACATGTAAAACGCACCTTAGGTTTCTAATAGTAGAAATTTCTATCGTTATATTGCAGTGATTAACAGGATGTATTGATAGATTACCACCTAGTGCATTTTCTATAAGTTTCACTCAATAATACGGTAATCTTAGTTCGTCACTGATTTTTGAGTTTTGTTTATAGTGCTGTGTTTCGGTTTGAAGGGTGGGATATGGTAGTGAATTTACAGGGTAAAGAGGAATAACACCTGAGTCTAAAACAAATAAGTAAAGTAGTAAATATTTTTACAAGTATGCTAGTTACTAATCTTTAGTTTATGGAAAATATGCGGAAGATCTATGTTTAACAATGGTTATGTATGCAAATAATGTGTTGTAAAGTGACGATGACTAACCAAATCAAGTCTCAAGCTGAAGGAGACGTGTTTTCGCGGCGGTGGTGCAGCTGTCATTGGACCCTCGTAGAAGGCGGCCTCTTCAAGTCCATAGTCGGACTCGTTCTCCGCCCATTCCAGCTTCATGGCGCTGGGGCTGTAACAAAGAAGAGTTTTAAGAAATTAGAAATAGCATTATATCACGCATTATACGAGGATGGATTGAAAAATTCGCGGCTTCAGCAATTAGTTACGTGCTTTGATAATACAAAACTAGTTTTAATGATTTTGATACAATTTTAAATATGATTGTAGATAAACATGGAGAAGAATATAATCTATTTAATCCAAATAGTTATACAATTTCGAGTTATTTTTCTTACTTGGTGTTCATTAATTGTTGTGAAAACAAAACAATGAAATTTATTTCTCTTTTAATTATTTGAATTATAAATTATCTATCAATAACAAAAAATATTTATTTATTTATATATTTATTCACAATTTGTGTTTGTTGTATTTAAATTATTTTCACCGGTACCTTTCCTGCACTGGATTACCCAAATTAAATTATTTTCTCTCTAACTACGCTGGGTTGGCTGGAAGAGATCTTTTTCAGAGATAAGTCCTCCCTTGCTAACAAGTTGTTAAACTAATCGTCGCATGTATATATGTAATACACAGTAGAACAAATAGTTAGAAAAAGACAACAATTTAGTTCCTATTCCCCGAAATAACCAGTTTGAAGTTATAAGAAGAAATTATTTTAAATTAGATGCAACAAAATAAGGACTTCTTTAAGAGAAAATGAATTTTTTTTTTAAATAATGTTTATAGTCTAGTCTATCTAAATTTCATAGCTAGTCATATTATGCTATTGTATCATCGTTCAGGCAACAATAGGGCTTCACTGACCGCAACCGAGAACGGTCTTGTATTACGAGCTCCAAACGATATTGTTATTAACGTCTCTATTGCTGTCTGGCTTGTTTTCAATACTAAAGCAAGAGATAGCGCTACAAGTTTTCGTGTCGAAAGTCAATCCGTCGCAGAATAGGGGATAAACCAGTTTTTCTTCTTAAAATGTATCAACTTGTTCTATGGTCGATTGTTTTTTTATAAACTCGATTGAAGGCTCGATCGGTTTTCGCTTCTTGTCGTTATTTGTCATTTATTTTGTTATCAGATGGCTTCTGATGGTTTGATATGCGTTTAAGATTTATGTTATAGAATAGACTGTTTCCGTTTTATATTTTGTTTTTATTTTTATCATTATTTTAGTAAGAATATGTGTTATTAGTTTAATTTTTAATTTATTATAAGTACATATAAAAAATATTGTTAACACATATTTCTCAACTACCGCAAGAGCTACAAAAAATCGTTACTATCATTATCATAATATATTGTGATTTATCGCTACAGTTGAAATTGTACATTAATCAATAATTGTAATACTTTATCGTAGTTTATGTAGCCTGCATTACTATAAAAAGTAGGATACTAATTATATGAAGAATTGAATAATATCCAAATATAGAATATGCCGTGTGATAAGAGATCAACGAATCGTAATCAGCAACAGACTTACTGTTGTTTCTTGTGATATCAAATTATACTAGATATTTATTTCTTATCATTTCTATGTAAAACAAATATCATAGCAGATAAGAAAATTGTGTATTATGAAAAATACCCAAAGAAAACGTTTTAATTGCGTTATTTTTATAATAAGAATGTACTGATACTTGTGCTCATATAAATATTTAATAACTGTACCCAAAATGTTGTCCCTGTGTTTGGGGGTTTATTTTACATAAGTTATGGGTATTTTATAACTATTTGAAAAATTTAGAAGTAACTAAACAGTTCGTTCGTTCAAACAGATGAACGATATTTATTAAGTAAGAAATATTCGACCATCACAGTTGCACAACCTTACTCATTTTATAAATACGTGAAAGTGAGTTTGTTTATTCATTATCTCTTGGCATTTCAATGGCTCAACCAATCCAAAGAAATTTAATGTATAGGTATATTGAGATGGAGAAGGACACTGTGGTTCTACCATGACATAAAATCTTGACATTTTGTATTCCTGTTCATACCGAAATCGGTCCAGTAAATGGATCATTTCGTAAATTCGTGTAAATTCTACTATAATAGTTCAAAGGAACGATATATTAATATTTTTAATCGGTATGTATTATGTAATTTTAAAATCTTGTGTTTTGTTCGGCCCCGAAATTTCGGAAAATATTTTACGGTCGGCTCTCAGGATAGTTTTTTATCTCAGATAATCAATATAACGCGGTTGTATGAACGAAGCCGCGGATAAAAAGTAGTTTCTATTATCCGTAGGATAATAATGAACGTTGACAGTTACTGTAACTATTTCTTATACCGCCCCAATTGCCGTTCCTCGTATCGTATCTACTAATATCGCATCAAAGCTATCGGCGTTAGTTAACACTTTCAAATGTAACGAGTTGATCCGGCGGAAACCGTTCTCGTAGGCACGTGTTACTGAAATAACAACGCTCTAAAAAATACTGAACCTTATTTATAATTTCAACAAGGTCGAAATTTCCTTGTAAGAAAGTGGCTCAGGTTCAAGTTTAGTAGAATCATTTAGGTGATACAGTAAATGTGTCGTCGCGTGAATTCGGCGCTTGTGAAGGTAGACGTAAAATCGCCGTCCAATATCCGGCGGATATGCTCACGCGACTATACTGTCGTGTAATTGAAAAGGAGTGACGATTTGTCGCTCGTTTACAGTATGCCAAGGGTGAGTTGATTATTTTAATTGTACTCATGTGTTTAATTACAAAACAATTAGCTCAGGTATTTTTGTTTTATATTATGCTTACCAGTATTATAAATGTGAAAGTGAGTTTAGTGTCTTAACGGTTTAACCATTCACTATGAAATTTGCTATACACGTACTATATGGGATGGAGAAGGACATAGGCTTTTTATCGTGGTCAGTAAAGATAGGATGTCTTTTCGTCATTCGAACGAAGTCGCAGGTAAAAGTTGTATAAAGTGTTAGTCTGTTTGCACTAAGGAACTATATAGAATTGACATGGGATGACGATTTTGAATAAGAAATAAAATTGAGCGTAATCCCTTTAACGGGTCCACGGTTGGGCCTTATAAGAGGAACATAACCTAAAATGGAAAATACAATTGTATTACATATTGTTATTACATTGAACGTATATCTCGGTATACAATTTTATTTTGAGTCGTCAATTTATTGCGCTGCTTTACCGAGCTGTTTTTTTTTTTGGATGGGTGAAAATGGAATGGTAACCCCACCTGCGCTAACGGAATACGCTGACGGAGCACCAGTGAAGGGTGATACATGAGAATGAAAACAGGCCAGTTAGCCTATCATGATGAATTCATCAGGAATTAACCATGATAATTTCCAGGGAGAATCGCGAGGAGGTTGACCTGGTTGGGTATATTGCTAGCAATGGGATTCTCAGTCTCAATTACTAACAATGTCTTTCCCCCTGCTTTACTGAGCTATGTTTCCCTAGTATTTGTTTATCTATCGACATACTGGGAATGAAAACCATTGAATTATGTGCAATCTACTTTCCAATACGTGTAATTTCATACGAGTGCAATTACTACTATTGAATTGCTAATTATGTGGATAACATCCTTCCTTTGGTATAAAAAAAAATATTATTGAACGACTCGCTTTGTGTTTTGACGAGCACGTAAAGCTATCGTCTGTTATATTGTGTCAGAGAACTACTGCGTATAACTAAAGCGGCCTCTAGAAATTCTAAGCATTAGAAGGCGCCATCTTCCTCCGAGTAATAGTAATTACGAAATTTTGCAATAAAAATATATTCTGTTATGTCCATGACACTGCTCATGTCTATAGGCGACGGTTACCACTTTCCATCAGGTTGGCCGTCAGCTTGTTTGCCTCTAAGTAAAAATTAAAAAAGTATTTGTTATGGTTACTTTTTATTCGAGTTATGCGGATAATATCGCGGATCATCATCATCATCATATCAGTCATAAACTATTCACTGCTGAACATAATACTCTTCTATTGGGGGTATTGCCAGTTGTTACCTCACTTGGTAAGCAGGTTGGTAACTGTATTTAAGCTTTGGTGACGTTTTAAGAGAGAGGCTGCTGCTCATCCTTCGACCTTTAAATTTCCTTAGTCGCCTCTTACGTCACCCACGAGAAAGGAAAGGGTGTCCCATTTTATGCCAGAATCACACTGGTCATATACATCGTGGGTAAAAGGTAGTAATTTTACAAATTATACCTATTTGTTTAAACATATAATGACATTATAATCAGTATATACATGTCTTGTCAGTCCTTGCCTTCTGTACAAATATTGTATACATTTTTATACAATTCGGTACTTTCTATATGAAAACAAGGCAGCTACACTGACTCATTTTTGCACTTATCAATTCTGTAATGATAATGTGTTGTAGGTAATAATAAATAAATAATAAAAGATAATGTAACTCGTATTATCAAACTGGAATTTAAAAGAGCGTGTGACTCAAAATAAATTAATTAGGCGTTGTCCACCCGTAGACTGATTATGTATAAATTAGATATTAACAAAGATTGCGCGATCAGATTTGGTTTAGGATCCAATGCTGTGGTATGATATATTATGTCAATTTGAAATAATGGAAATGGTAATGTCATGATAACCGTTTATTCAACGAATTCAACGACTTAGTGTACCTTTAATTACTTTAACACAGATATATTTAATAATATCTATCGTACCTGTTAACACTCTAGACACTTTTAAGTCCAACAAGCTGTAACCCAATTAAAACAATAAAGAAATTAAGTACCACAGTAAGTAAAAATCACAATTTATTTCACGTGTGGTCATTTATTAATATTTTAAAATTCAATATGTGAATTCATTAAATATATTATTGCAAACAATTTTATTCACAAAACATTTCTATTTTATTATAAAAAAAGTTGTATCACGTAGAAGGAAAAAAACTGGCAATTGTATTACACATTATTACGAATTTATATAGATAAGAAATATAGTTGCGTCTGTAAGTCTACCTTTGATTATCACACGGTAAACCGGATCGCGTTAGTAATATGCCAAATAATTTTTCACCGTTCCAGGAACTATGGGCCCCGTCATGCACACTGGACACAGTACGAACAACACCAATTGAATAATTCAACATGTATGTACTCGCACCTATTGCAAACTTACCCAAAATACCAGGCGCTATCTTATCGCGAAATGATAAATATTATCTGATACGTCATCATGTGATACAAAAACAGTCAGCCTATTAAAGGAATTCTTCGATTTGCCATTGCCCAAGGGTACAGTGAAGGGCTTCAATCTTTAGGTCAAGTATGGAATATTCGAATTATCAAAACTGTTTTTTTTTTTTTAGATTAAGATTACGAATGTTCGTTTATTAACATAACCGGTATGTGATGATGTGATATTGTTAGCTGGTATTGGGTAATGACCAGTCAGATTCTAAAGGTCCTTTTTAACTCTACCTTTAAAGTTAGGAGGAGTTAGTTTACAGACTGACATTTTAGAATTAGCCTATTTATTCTTTTATTTTTGTAGCCAATAGAATACAATACTAATAAGAATAAGAAGCAAAAGTAGTCTCTGGACGTGAGAAAGGTTTCAAGACTTAGTCAAGTATCTAAGACTCTTTCATAAAACTAATACTATCAAAACTACCTAAAGGAAAGGATAGTTAAAGCATAAGACGATGTGATGTTCTTAACTAGTAAATTGAAGTTAATTCTAAAATATTATCGTCCAATTCTATACATAAATCAGAAAATTTGAAAGACTGGCATTTTAGAATAGGCTTTTTTGTTTCATCTTCGTTTAACTTCGAATCAATTAGCTTCTAATTAATCGATAAAAGATTTTATGATGGGATCGTTTCTGGATGTGTCTTATATCATTTACTACAAATTTTATACTTTGGAGACTCAAAACTGACATTTATTTATGTCATTGTGAATTATAAAGCATATAAAAATATTAACGCATTAAATCTGTTTTTTTTTTATACAAACCAGCTGACGGCCCACCTGATGGAAAGTGGTAGCCGTCGCCTATGGACATGAGCAGTACCATGGACATAACAGAGTATACTGTTTCGCCCATG
This sequence comes from Galleria mellonella, assembly GCF_026898425.1. Lineage (NCBI taxonomy): Eukaryota > Metazoa > Arthropoda > Insecta > Lepidoptera > Pyralidae > Galleria > Galleria mellonella. The sequence goes on from NW_026442138.1 coordinate 6,090,874, forward strand.
ATACCCCCCATGCGTTGCCATTCCTGAGGACTCAGGTGTTTTTCCTCTGTACCCTATAAATTCACTGCCATACATGCCCTTCAAACCCAAACACAGCTATGCAAACATAACTGCTTTACGGTTGAAACACGAACGGGACAGAGGTACCCAAGCAAACGACTTTTGTACAAAGTCCCCCTCTGGTTTTTAATTATCAGAGATCTGGGTAGTCTGGTAGTTAATTACGTTGAAAATTCTACAATATGAGAATCAATTTAACATTTAAATAAAAACAAACCTTATGTTTATATACTAAGCAATGTAGAAAACGATATTTTGATCATTATAATTATAGATTTTGACATTAATACATCCACCATTACGCGACTACTAGTATTGTATAATTGTATAATCTTTATTGTACGTAACTCAGATTAAACATTGGTAAATGATTTAATATACAATGGCGGACTTATCCCATAAAGGGATCTCTTACAGTCCACCTTTGAGAAGCTGAAAGAAAACTGTAGAATGTATAAGGGTAATAACCCTACAATTAAAGATAAACTAAATAATATCCAGTAAAAAAAATTGAATATATAATACAGTATAATAGTATCGTATAATCTGTGACCTGACAAATAAAAAATAAATTCGCCGCCTATAAAATGAGTAAATACAGTAAGTAACATAATATCTTAAATCTATATTCTACTTAGTGATGAAGTGCGGTCATTAGATGTGAAGATTTTAATGGGTTACATTGAAGCGTTCAGTCAACATATGCTAATTAGATAAGGTTCCCGACCTACGGAACATGAGCCTGGCAACATCTTTGCACGCGATTTTGCATGTCTGTGTCGTGTCTTCAACATCGCATGTGGTATAATCGGCTTATTTATGCCTGAAGTGAAAGCATTTCTATCCCAGTACTGTAATATGATTCTTGGAATGTCTTTTACTCTCCAATGCTATTTCAATTTATGAATATAGAATGTTCAACTTGAAATGTGAAGGTATAAAATGACGGAATGTATTATTAAGTTAAAACGAATAAGCTCTTAGAGCTCTTTCTCTTATTCTTTGTTCTTATTGTATGGTCAAAATATTTGGGAGTAAAGTGATGTTTTATGTATAATAATTTCAGCTTGGTTATTTTCTATATTAGGACCAGAAAATAAATGATACTTTAAATCAGCGATGAGAAATTGTTGCGTCAATGTTTCAATTGGTTTTTATAGTAATCGGTTGTTGTATACATAGATATAGAATTGCACATGTTAGTGATTGCTTCGGTGCAGCATCGTATTTTTGTGGATTCTTTATGTTTGAATGTGTAAAAATTGTGCGTATTTTTCTGTATTCATTTGCCGTTGCAGGAGCTATTGGAAAGCCTTAATAAATCGATGTAAATAGTTAAAAGAATGTTCTAAAAAGCAACATAAGTACCATGAGTATAGTTTGTAAGTATGTGTTGATACTAAAAATATAATGTGTTCTGAGCCTTTAATCATATTGAGAATATATAAACTTTTTTAACCATGACAAGTTTATATTTTAAAATTTACAATTATTTGACAGCTAGTAAGATGCCACTGTTGTTCTATAAACGTGTATCTTAATTACAGAAAAATATTATTTTGTACCGTCAGCAACTAAAATGGCAAAAAGATTTACCAAACCAAGTATAAATTGGGTGGAATTTGAAAAACGGGTGCCTCCTGGCCAGAAGGGAAAATTTTTAGCATTCAAAACAAAATCCGATAGTTATTTACGGCGGTAAATATTTAAAAATTGCAGATTATTACATAGGTATATCAGCAAAATCAAATTGCTACAGTTAAAGCTATTGATTCCTTCTAAGAGTGTGTTATCTAAAAGTTTGTTTTATAGACTATTAAAAAATGTTATAGAATATGGTATTCATCAGTTCTTAAAAGACGAATGAAGGGTAACTTTCATAATATTATTTACAGTCATCTTTTTGATCAAGATTTGTATATTAATTGCTTTAGGGTCGAAGCAAATCCACCTGAGCCTCCCAAAATAAATTGGGAGGAGTACCAGAAATTAGTACCAGTTAAAGGGCTAGTTGATAAATTCAAATCGCAATATGAGTCTTTTAAGGTGGCTGTACCCGCAGATACATTTTCTCAAGCTATAGATGACCAATGGAAGTCACTGGAACCTCAAATTAAAGCTTTTTGTGCTGAACAACAGAAACAAATCGATGAGTAAGTCCGAAGCAGAATAATTACAATTTTTGCTACTTTTCCAACAAAAAAATTACAAATTTACCATAAATTATTTTTTATTTATTTTACAAATATAGCTTTAGGTGATCGATTTTAAAAACTTTGCAAATGAATGTATGTACTCTTAAGTTGGTAACACCAATATCCCCAGAAAACCTTCTCCTTGGATTTTTGAGACGGTTAAACAGTTTAATAATTTACACATTGATTTGAAAGGTTTATCAAACATTTACGGATTTGATGTTTGTTTGATGAAAATTCATTCAACGTTCTTTGATCGTATTCATGACTTATTTCACCTATTGAACTACTTAAATAGTTTTAAACAGCGCATTTTATCAAAAAGTGTTTTTACGGTGACGAACTTTTAAATTGAAATCAAATGAGTTGGTTAGTTACGTAAGAATTGATGCATTGCATTACAGATATAATTCACAAGAAACCTTCAAAATTTCTCAGTTTTTGTAATTTGCAAATGTATTTTTATTAAATTGACAATATAAGATTAATCTTCTACCACTGTCAGGAATTTCTAATTTTAATTTAAATATATTATCTTCGATCGATTGAGGTCATCATGTAGTCTATTATTACTTCTCAAATTTAATATTGAAGTCTTATTGTATATTTTGTTAAGTTATATTGTATGTTGAATTTGTTTACCTTTTGTGCAGGGCAAATAAAGAACTAATAAGAATTAAGGCATTACCAAAATTTGAAGAGATGACATTGGAAATGTACGCTGAAATATATCCTGATCAGGCTTTGGATCCTGTTAATCGACCAACTTTTTGGCCTCATGATCCAGAAGATCAAGTTGGTTATAAACCATCCCCAAAGAAAGAGCAACAAGTAGCAAAAGCAAAAAAATAGAATGTTTAATCGTAGTTTTACAGATAGAATATGGTAAAAAAATCTTTATTACTTATAAATAGGTCTTATCAAGGGGTTTTACCTAATTAAATACGAATGACATAGCACATTGTAACTTCCATTTTATTGCATAAATAAATTATTGATAATAATTGATTGATTTAATAAATTGATTCTACACCTGCAAAATATTATTTTATTTCGTGTATCTATTGTTTATCTTATTTGTACAGACCATAAGATGCTATAATTATGCCACAGATAGATTAAAATGGATAATTTAGTCTCAAACATGAGTAATGTTTATAAAATGACAGCAAAATATTTCGCTTCCCAAAAAAATTTATCTTTCTCTCTCACTGAAATAACAGTCATCAGTTTAATCTCTTTCTTGTTCTTTCTTATTTTTCGATTTCAAAGTTTATTTAGTAAACTGCGTGAACTGCAGTGCAAGTGTGCAAGTCCAAACATCGCTTGAGTTATCGTCAATGGGCATTGCAGAAGGGCTGCTGCACTAAATTTAGCATCTTGTTCAGGGTCGACGCGACATAAGCCAAGAACTCGCGCGTGGCAAATTATGATTGATGATTGTGTGTGGATTTATTTTTGGTTTTATTCTGTAACTAGAGATCGGTACGGGATTCTTCGAGTTAGACGAGGCATTATGTGGCTTCCATAAATCTTTCTTTTCATAATCACCAAAGATAATATAGTGAGCCACATCAAGAGGGAAAGAACAATTTCCAAGGTTGCATTCGGATTGAATGTTTTATGTTCGTCGTAAATTTACCGCTAAACGAGTTTATTAGGTGTCTATTAAACAGTATAACAATTAATTTGATGCCCTTTGTAATTCTCATATACGTATGTCATCATTTCCTTATCAGCCGTTAACTGTCCACTGCTAAACATATGTAGGCCTCTCTCTTAAAGAGAGTTTTGCCAGTAATTAGCTTTTAGTAATGTTTTAAGAGGGAAACTGCTGCTTTTCTGTCGACCACTAAGCTCCTATAGTCGTCTCTTAACACATTTATGAGAAAAGAAGAGGTGGCCTATTCTATGCCAGAACTACAGTCTACCCAGTTGGGGTAATCCATTACTGCTATTGTATGATCATAACGATTTTGTAGCAGTTCGAAGTACTGGCTATTGGTTACATACTACTCAATTGAAGGCAGAACAAACTTAAAAACATTAATGAATACGGGTCGGTGTATGCTGACTTGGGTTTCTAGGAAAGGGCGTCGGACGTCTGGCGAAGTGGCGGCCCAGCAGCGAGTTAAGTTGTAAGACGTCATTAATGTTTTTATGTATATAACTAGCTGTGATCCTTGACTTTGTTCGCGTAAATTAGCATACAAATCTGTTCAACCATAAAAGCGAGATTGAATAACAAATGTCCAGATATCTAAATATACTTACAAATTTTTACATTATATTAGTATATTAGTAAGAATTAATATTATTGAACGTTATATAACAATATTGTAAATCATTATTTTAGTATAAATACGTGGGCGGTTTGTCCGTTATTTTGATTGAGAATAATAAAATAGAAACGATACAATATTATTATAACACAACAGATAGAAAGCACAATGCCGGTCTTCCTAGTATTAATTTTCTCAACTCAAATTTTAATATAAGTCTGTAAGATCTGTAAGAAAAATTTATAGCGGTAGAAGAACACGAAAGTGCATACTTAATAAGTTTGTACATAAGTAAAACAAATATACATTTACATAATCATCATCGTCATATCAGTCGTGAACTGTCCACTACTGAATATAAGCCTCATCCTAGGGGGGGGGGGGGGATTGGTTGCCATTTTGACACGTTTGGTACGCGGATTAATAATCGCAGTTAGGCTTTGGAGATGTTTTAAGAGGGACGCTGCTGCCCGTTCTTCGTCCTCTCTTATAATTCTCTAATAATTTACATCCCATTAAATTAGAAATTGTCTTAATATCTAATTCAATGGGAAAATAAAGATGGAAAGCCTCAAAGACATTTTTAGGTCAATCTCCCTAGTGACATTATGGATGTGAATTTGTTACTCCATTTTTAAAAATCCCTTATATGAAGGGTGTCATAGACGTGACAGTGTATTCCGTGACACCATAATGCTATTTACGTCTGACAGCGACGGTTACCACTTGTTTACTATTTGAATTAGTACATAAAATTTTAGTACCTAATTGGTGTGTATTACTATTAACTTGATTAGTCATCATTGTACACTGTCACATACGAGTACCAAATTACACTAGGCTCCAAGGTTAATTATTACTATCTTGGTGAATATATTGTTGTTCTACATTTTAAATGCAAACAATCCATTCATCAGTCATGTAAATTTATGTAAATCGGGAAAGTGGTGTGAAAGCGTTTTCACTATGTAGCGTACAATGTACTGAATGTATTAGTTAGGGCGGTTCAGAGTTCACATTGGTAGCCATACATGGGTGGAGTGATAGGGTTGACCCTTGTTTTGATTTATTTATTTGAAGTATTTATCTATCAGCTACTGATTTTTATATTTAATCAGTCATTACCGTTGTTTAATCAGTAATTAATTATGATTAATGATCAGCGTCGAACCTTAAACATTCACGTGTATTAAAGTCATAAGATCTTCTTAAAGGAATGGTGTTAGATTGACTTACTCATGTAGTCTTGGGGAGAAAGAGATTGTTAGCAATGGAGATTGACAGCCCTATTGTTAGCAATATACCCTATTAGGTCGACCTCCACGTGGTTCCCCCTGGAAACCAGCGTGAACAATTCTTATTGAATTCGTCAAGATGGGCTAACTGACCTACTTTATCCTCACCTATTATCCTTCACTGGTGTCCCGCCGGTGTATACCGATTGCACGGGTGGGGTTACCATTCCATTATCACCCTTTAAAAAAAAACTCATGTAGTCTTAAGTAGTCATACCTTATAAGGTGTATATACCCAATATTGGATATATATGGCATATTCAAGCAGATTTGCTGATGCAAAAGGCTGACGCATTGACATATTTAAGATTATTTTTCAGGGGTGGCATGACCCTTTAAAAAGCTATATAATGTATTCTCACCTAAGATATCTTTAGGCATAATTGATCTATGCTTAGATCATACGGTGGACACTAGATAATTATGGGATAGACTTGGCCCATCTGCTCCTCTCCCCAGAGGGGACCCAGACCTCTGAGGGGTTTGAGAATAAGAGTAATTGCCATTTTAACCACCCTGTTGCAAGACGACGATAATAATAGGGTTTCAGTGCCTTAGGTCTGATGCGTATTATTTTTAAGTAATTCCAAGGCGCCGAATCTCATTTTACTATGATTTTTTTGTCTGTTTTTATATGATATATTCAAGAATTTTTAATCGCTTTTTATGCCTAATTCTTTAACAATAGATGTTTTGCAATATGTATATTAATTTTCTTACAATTAGTATCGCTGTATTTTAAATTTACGATCAGCAGGTCTACTCATGAATCTAATATCAATATCAATCCAATCTATTGCAACGATAATTTTATACTGTTCTTATGAAGCATCAGTTAGGAATTAGGTTATGATTAGGATTGGTATACAATTGTTTGCATTGGCAAGTTACACTAATATGCATCCATCAGAACAATATAAAACCTGTATATTGCTAGTATTGTATGCCATTCGAGAGTGCGAAACTTCTCAATTCAATATCGACTTTTTAGAATTTATTTCAAGAGTAACCCCACAGAGCTTAACGGGACGTGTTTACAGGTAAACTACTAAACTACCTACATATCTGATTTTTATTGTCGAAGTTTCAATGATTTGTAATGATATCGCATTAAGTCTCGATTAATAATTTAAAATATGTATAAGCAACGGGACAATTTTAAAAATAACTATGCACATCGTTGTATTTAAAGAAAAATATATATTTAAATTAAATAAAAAAACATTTTATTACCAACCCTATGAAGGGAGAAGCCACCTGTTGCCGCCGTGTGCTATATTTAGCTCCTTCCCGCTCAACCCATTCATAACTATGTGACTAATGTTTGAAACAAAACTTGAATGGTTTGCTGACGTAGGAAATCTAGTTTTCGTTATCTACTCGTACTTCTGAATTTTTCACTTGCATCGCATCGCAAATACAAATACTACTGGAATAGTTAATGATTTTTAACGAATAACTGAATAAAATCTCACCGTTGTGATGAAAAAATAGGTATTTTGACATCACAACGGTGTTTTTTTAAAGTGATTTTAAATTATATTTACTTGTTTTAATATTAGAATTAGGTTTGCCGATTTGTTATTTTGATTAATTAGTCACTAATATAGTTGTAAATTGTATAAGATGTACAAAGAATACTGACTTCAATCTTGACACAAGGAGTTCAACATGAGTGTAAATCCTAAATATAGAATCATCAAAATCGGCTCACAATTGGCAAACATAACACATAAACGCACACCTAAAAATACAATCGTTTTGAGAATCATCTTCTGTTCTTTTTGAAGTCGGTTAAAATACAAGAATTTTTAACAAATATTATAGAAGAAATTCTTATATAAATTGACATTAGTTACATTGCTTTGATGGAGATAGAAACCTTGGCCCGCCAATCTACACCCACTCGAGACACACGAACGAGTAGAAACGTATTAAATAAACATTTTGTAACAAATACCTTCTAGTGATGCGACGATAAATACGTATTTACAACCGATAGAAATTAAAAAAAAAATCGATATTATTAGAAGAACACTTGTTAAAAATGGATATATTGCTACAAAAACTATTGTTCTTTCTAAAATGAAATACTTTTAAAAGAATTATTATGTTGGGATCGGGATGCTGTAAAAATTGCACTTCTTTTTTTAAGTAGTCGTGTAATAAATAAAAAAATCATTCGGTATTTGATACATTATAGAGGTTGATAATAAACATAAAAAATAATTTAAATAGCTTTATGAATCCGTGTAAAATATTTTTTGTGTCTCAATTTATAGTTGTGAAGTCAACAACACTAGATAATACTCGTATATCTAAATATGCTTCAAATTACTTTTTTTTTTAATTTTTGCCCTTATGCCGAAGATCAGAGTAACCGTTTTTCCGTGTAGATATGGATATATCTATGTCCAGACTTTATATAGTAATAATATAGCTTCTTTTTAACCGATTTCAAAAAAAAGAAGAAATTGACAATTAATATTATTTTTTATATAAGTTAACTACGTCATTATTAACCGATTTAGAAAATTCTTTTTTACCCGAAACGATATATTTTGAGATAGGTCCCATAGAAATTTTGCCAAATCGGTTCATTGATTTGGTTTTCAAATCAATATAACTGGTTTAGCTACGATTGAAGTAGGCGTTTCGTTTTTTGCATTTTTGTGCAATAAAATCTGCTAGTTGTAAATGTTAATACGACATTTTTATTAACTCTATATCAACTTTATCAATTTTTTTGCAATCAATTCAATTTTTTTTTGACTACGAAAGTGGCAAACTAGCGTATAGCCCGTCTGTTGGTAAAGGGTTACTGTAGTCTATGGACGCCTGCAATATTAGTGATGTCACGTGCGCGTTGCCGACCCTGAAGAAACCTTAATATACCCTTAATCCTGTTGGTCTCATATTAATTTTGTGATGATTGTACTCGAGTTTTTTTCTTTGCAGAGCAAAAAAAACTGTTAATTACAAAACTAAGTCAACTCGTAGACAACATTTTTAATCTTTATGAAATATCTTGTTATTCATCGTTGTGTTATGTCACGACCGAAGTAGAGTAAAATGCACTTGATTGAGGAACACAATTTTAGAGTATAATAAATGGCATGGGATGATGTTAGTTCCTACTTAGTTAATGTGGGCGACAAAGGAAACCAGGAATAGAAATTGGAAATATATGTATAATGGTCAAAGGAACTTAGAAGACTAGGGCCGTGAAGGCAAGCCAAAAGGAAACAATAGATACTCGTATGCATGTCAATTTCGAATTTGGTAAATAATAATATATAGCTATAAATAATATATGTGGCCTGTACTCCACAGTTAATATTAGCTGTGTAATATATGGAAGAGCTAAAGACAGTATAAAATAATTATGGCACCTGTAAGCTATTATAATCATATCACAGGCCAAAGACGAAAGTTTTTTTTTATTTTAGAAATTTAAAAAGTCGAGGTATTCCCAACATTATCTCGTCCACTCATTATAAAATTGATAAAACAGTTTTCGGACACTATAGACATGCAATACCAGTTAAGAACTTCTAGAACAGGTTTGTACCAACTTTAATATTGATGATTTACTAGCTGCCATTATGAGAAATGTAAACTAAGTGGCTTTTAACACATAAACAGTTTAACGTTGAACACTTTGGCTCTTGCGTACTGTTTTATTCTCGGAATGTGAACAGTGGCGTTTTGTTAGCTTATATTGTACATTCATAGAAATATTATCTAAATCATTAGCTGGAAATTATAAAAAAAATTGGAACGTACTTTTTAATTAATAATGGTTTTATCGATATTTACATTTAATATTACAATTGTGGACGAAAGGACAGTAAGCTGGTATAGAAATACGGTGTTATAATAAGAAGGTAATAAATATATATATATATATATATATATATATATATATATATATATATATATATATATATATATATATATATATATATATATATATATATATATATATATATATATATATATATATATATATATATATATATATATATATATATATATATACAAAGAAAAGTAAAAAATAAGTGAAGAAATAAAATATGAAAATTACTTCATGTTACAAAAATCATTTTAATAAAATTAAAAAAGAAAGCAAAAAAGTGCATTGGTACAAAAAGAAGGGAGTTCCTTCATCGTCTGGAAATTTAAAAGATGTAAGCTACGATCTGATTTTGATATCCCGGACAGCAAAGCGCCTTCATTTTTGGGATAGAGAAAGATAATAGAAATATAATGGAACGACATTTCAATTTTAAAACCTATTTAGAAAAATTAATGAATGTCTTTTATTTGCATTGTACAATATAATAAATAGAATAAAGCAATATAACTAATAAATGTAACGAAACAATTGCTTAAGTACAGTAAGGTGGTCTTATTTTAATTATTATTATTATTTAAAATAATTAGTTTCGCTCGTATATTTACATTACTATTACATTATTATTTACATTATATTTACATTTATTATTGTTACAACATGTAATAGCAATAAATGATTGAATTGAATTGAACCGAATTGAATTGAATTACTCGTTAAAGGATATTATTGTTTTTGATTGCACCCTGTATACAATTCAGCACGTTTCGCACACTTCCTCGTAGTATTTTCGAAAGCTTTACCTACCGGACCTAAAATATAATAGCTATATATACTGCCAATTCCATACTTTCAGCGGTTAGAGCTTTTTGCGTGAGGATAAATGGTAAAGTAGCTACCCTTTGTCTATTATCGTATATCAGATAATAAATAGTACGTCCAACACATGATCTAAAGTTGTTTAGAAAATAAATGATATTATAATAGATTCAAATAAGTATACGAACAATTAATTGAAAGATAGTTTTAATAGATTATATGTATACGGTAGCATCGATTCCGATGATCTTTTGCGATAGAACGCAACATAATTAGTTAATTAATTAACATGCAGATAATATAGGCGCGTTTATAACAGAGATAGGTCCCACAAACATATAATTATGGATGTGAAGTTGGTCACGGAGATATATTTAATATTTATCGTTGTGTCGTTGACCCCGACACATGGGCGTAAGTAAGCGTTGCATATAAAGCACATCTAATTGTTTATGTTAAACATCGTTTATTTTAATATCTTATCTACTCATCATATAGTAATTTTTAGGTTAGTCAAATAAATAATGGATAAAACTGGTCTTTGTCTGTCTATCAGTTGTTTTAGTTCCATTTACCGTATTTGCGTGGGCGAGTTACGTATAGATTTACGAGTATAACTATCGAAAGTAAGAGATAAATTACAGTTATGTTTTTTTTTTTAATAGGTGATAGTGGAATAGTAACCCTACCCGCGCTATCGGTGTACACCGGCGGGGCACCAGTGAAGAATGATAGATGAGGATGAAGCAGGTCTGTTAGCCCATCGTGACGAATTCAACAAGAATTATTCACGATGGTTTCCAGGGGGAACCACGTGGAGGTCGACCTAATAGAGCATATTGCTAGCAATGGGGCTGTCAAACCCCATTGCTAACAATCCCTTTCCCCCCAACAGTTATGTTAAGAGTATAATGTAGTGACAAAAATCAAATGAGAAAATTATATGACTTATTGTATTGTTGGATTTTTTTTATACTACTATGGTATAAGCATAGATATAAGTACTATAGACAAAATATAGTTGATAATAGTTATTGAGATTTTGTTAAAGAAATCATAGTGTAAGATAGCAGACATGCGAATATTTCATGTAGATATGAGTGAGTTAAATGTGAGTAATCAGGATTAGGCAAGTTTGTGATGTTGATCGGTATTAATTAATTCATAATTAAAAATTCTGGTGCGCCTGCGCGGCCGACCGCGTCAACCAATTATGGTGCCCACGCGTTGCAAATGAAAATGGACATTATTTTCAAGGCTGTTAGGTGCATGAATGGCATAATATTATTCTATATGAAGGGCAAGCGACAGTTGTTTTATTTTGTACTATATTTAGTACTTGGACTGAATTGTTACTGAGCCAGCTTTGTGTAGAGTTGGAGCTCAGTTTGGCATACATGACGGGCGCATCGTTTTCATTCAACTGGGTTGATCTCATTGATCCCCCGGTCTTGGATTGATATTATAATTAATAATTTATTATTACACTGAATGGTTAAATCTTTTTGGTAATAATTTTATTGCTTGAATTCAACGTAAAGGAATGAATGGGAATGACTAAGGGCAAGATTTGAGATTTTGATATTATTTCTTAAATTAATTATTATCTAATTTTAAGAATACCGGCGCAACAGTTTGCTAAGAAAATATACAAATACCCTTAGTATTTGTTTTTATTACTTTAACAGAATATAAATTTAGTCTTTTAATTATTTTATATTTGATAACTCGATTTTTAGTTTATTATGTAAATTTCATTAAAACAACTACAGAATGCGGGTCTGAACTTCTTTATAAAATCTTTTTAATACTTTTTAATATTGTATCAGTTGTCTTTTTTTATGAAACTTTTGATATAAAATAGGTATATCAAAAGTCGAGATATCAAAAACAAAATAAAAGAATGGAAAGTGTAGAGACAGAATCTTGATTCTTGATGTAGGGTTCGCATGTGTGGGTGGGTTGGAACCTGTACTGCGTGTTGAACATCTGTTTATTGGTTTGTGCATTGCAAAAAACTTCTATATTTATTACCACATCAAGAGATTTTAGAATGCTGATCGATATCTGATAGCGTTATTGGTTTGCTACTGAAACCCATAACAGGTTATAGCAAGAATGGATTTTGGAGATTTTTTTTTGATCCTATAGCCAGATTATACATATCAATCAGGATAAAGTATTATTTTCTAATATGATTAATTCTTAAACGATTGTATTAAATATAATGTCAAATGAGTGATATTTCAAGTCATTAGAGTGAACATTAGATTTTTGATTTTGAAATAAAATATATATGCGTAACTACCCAACAATAAACAGTCCGTATCTGTAATATTGCTACAATACATATATGATGTAGTTGTATATTACTTTAATCAATATCATACATATCTTATTGTTTTAAACAAAATAAACGATGTATTCGCGTGAAGTGTTTTTATTATTTTTGTAACTTATTTTCGCATCAAGAAAACATTCATCCCAAATCATGTCAGCAATAGGCGACGTTTCTACCTGCTCCGGATTGGGTCCCGTTGCGTGCAAGGTGTATTGGCACCCTACACACACACACACACACAACACGCTTTGCGCACACTATCGTAGACTGCGTCTGCACATACTGCGCATATGGCGTCCTCGTCCCTCGACCATCCCCGACGGCGACGACCAATAGTGCACCGAACTTGAGTTTCTAGCTCGTCAGATGTCGATCGACTGATTTTTATTTTGTTTACTGGTGTGTTATGAGCGGATGCTAAGGGAATTGTCAGAACTTGCTATTGCGTTGTACTTTGAACTTGTCAAGTATTTATTCATTTAGATACCTACGTTGTAAATGAAAGTTACTTAGTATACATAACTATAATACATACCTACGAGTACTACTTACTCGTATTTCATATTATGCACATACTTCGAACTAGAAGGCCGGCCCATTCTCACTTCAGCCTGCTTATTCTTCGGGCTATTAGTTACATTAATCAATTATGGTGAACAAAGGTTTTCGAGTGGCGATCCTGTACAGACAAATGCAGTATGGAATGGTATTACAGATGACTCAGGATCATTTCTTATGAGATTCTATGAGAGAGATCTACCTATGTTCACTAGTGGACAATTAACGGCTAAAATGAAGTCCTACTTAATATGTAAATAGAAATCCAATAGGTTCGTTTCTACATATTTAAAGTAAAGTATACTTTAAACTTTGCCATGTGCGCCCCGGCATATAATGGGTCACCCCTTCCTTTCCCGTGGGTGTCGTAAGAAGTGACTAGACGAGGGCGAGGAACGGGTAGCAGCATCCCTTTTAAAACATCTCTAAAAGCCTAACTGCGGTTGCCAACCCGCCTGCCAAGCGTGGCAATTACTGGCAAAACTTTCCTTATAGGGAAGGCTTATGTTCAGCAGTGGATAGTTAACGACTGAAATAATAAAATAATAATACTTTAAATTTAACTTTTTTTTTTATTTACCTAGATACAAAAATATTAATAATATTAATATTTTAGCCAGTAATCTGGATTGATTTATTTTTCAATTTCAAGAAATGAAACTTTTATTGTTGTACCTACAATGATATGGAAAAGTAGGTGTAATCTTAATGGTATACTTCCCACTTATCTATTCTTAAAACACAAATCCAGCTTAAATTTTATCAATAAACTAAACTACGTAAAATTCCATTCAGTAGTATATTATAATTATGGTCTTATTAAATTTTAAGCCTATCTATTGATTAGGTGATATGACGCAAAAATAGTAATTTTAGTGGTATTTGTATTGACTGTTAATACTTGGCAGAATTTCGAGTGTATAAAAACACTTAAGTACTAGGTATAACACATTTTAATTTGCGTGTAACTGATGTTTGAATATTCCTCAAGAACAAAACCATACTATTATTATACGATTTAAAATTATGTTCCACAAAAAAATCCGATTTCAATTAAAGGATTTATTTAATACTAAAAAAAGCAAAAACAAATAACAATTGGGTTCGTAAATAACTGCATTAGTAAAAAAATTCTTTTGCAGTCATTTGCGTCTAACAAAACTATGTTGTACACATTATAGATATAAAAAAGTAATAAAAATAACGATCAGTTTGATTAAAAAACTAAACTACTAAACCGATATTGATAAAATTTGTATGGAACTGCTCTGTAAGTATTTTCAAATCTGCAGAAAATGTCGGCGTTATGAGGTAACATATAATAAATACAACCGAATTAAGAACTTTTTCTTTCTTAAATCGGTTAACAAAAAAATAATATTATAAAATTATACAAATGTTTTTTACAATGATTGTAGATATACTAGTAACTTTATTCCCATGGCATGGCCAACTTTTTATAAAACAGATATACTGAAATTTAAATAAATTGTCGTTGGATCGCGGCGACCTTCAGATAACTAGATAACTCGTATGTTTGATAAAATGATAATGGCGCATTGCAGTGTGACTGATTCTAAACATATAAAATATGTGTTTAGTAAATTTGAAGAATATTTATTATACTACACTAGTAAATGGGAGCACTAGTAATTAAAAGAATTAACCAGAATTCAGTCTCAGGCCCCTAGATGTCGCTGCTCGAATCAAATTTTGGGTACTTCTCTGAGGCAGTGAAATATTTTTCACAGTGGAAATTATTCTATAACAAGGAATAATAAATTTAGTTATTAAGTTAATTTGCATAATGCGTAGTACATATAGAAAGTTTCCGTAAGTATATAAATATAAGGATTATAAAGGTTATATTTTCAACCGACTTCAAAAAGAAGTCACCTCATAACTCCGTCAGTTGTAATTCGATTTACAAAATATTTTTTTTTTATCTGAAAGGATATATAAACAGATTGATTCTATAGATTATGATGATATTGATGACCGAGGAGAGAAGGGTTTGTAAGAAATGCGGACTATCAGTCCCATTGTTAGCAATATACTCTATCAGATCGACTAAAATCTATCAGGTCAGGTGCTGAATGTATTCATCACGATGCTAACTGACCCGTCTTTTTATCTCACTTATTACCATCCCTCACTGGTGCCCCGCCAGTGTATACTGTTAGCGCAGACGAGGTTACCATTCCAGCCACAAAAACGATTATGTCTATGGTAATCCCAATGCGTTGAGAACTTTAATGGAAAGTTATTGGAAACGACTTGGTCTCCTACTGGTAAATGATATTATTATAAAAAAAAAATACAAACTTCAAAGTGATAACATAGCGTTGAGATTATTTTTATCAAATATCACGTCAGATAGAAGCAGTAATTACTGTAGGTAAGTAGCGACAAATATTTCATATATTATCTATTTATTTCCTTTTAAACTCCGATTGTTATCTTTCACATCCGTTTCCTGACCGGAATCATGATTTGAAGATGCACTAATCCCATATCAATAAAATTGGATTAAAGTACTTGTCAAATACGACATAATAGATTTTTTTTTATTATAATCGTCAGTGCATGCCAGTATCTTATCTCTAAGCTACAACACAAGTAGCTAACATTGAAAACAATACATAGTTATTTTTTAAATTGATGAAAACAGATTAGTATTATTGTTGGCTTTGTTAACAGGTTAATATATCAACATAAAATTATTGCATGTTGGCAATAAATTTAAATTGTTAAATTGTCAGGGAAATTTTAATTGTGAAAAACAAAACGTACCATAACATGTTTTTATTTTCTGTCAGTCATATCTTTCTTTGTACTAAATTTTAAAATTAGTATAATCCATATTTTACTCATTGGCGTATTATTTTCCAGAAGGGAGGGGAGGGTCTTTTGAAAAAGGCACATTATACACTTGTAAAAATGTCAGTGCATACTAAGGTGGGCATTTAACAATTCTGGGGTGGGTGTGGCCTACACAGCACCCCTTAAATACTCTTATGATTTCAGTTAATTAAATTTTGTTTAATTTCCAACAAGGTAATAGTCCTTCGGGCCGGATGTTGGCATACTAATGGAGGAGGATAGGTGAAGATGCAGTCAGATCGATTGGCTCATCGTGAGGAATTTATCAGAAATTAATTACATCTAAGTAGTATCAGCATATATTGATGCTTGTTACGTATGTATTTTTTTTATATATTTTATAATGTATACATCTACTGAATATAAGCACCGGTGCAAAACCATATTAAATAGATAGGATACTATTTACTTAATGGATTTTTTTATACGTGAATATATTGTTATATTTAATACCAGAGAGAGACTGTACAAAAGTCGATTGCTTGGTTACCTCTGTCCCATTCGTGTTTCAACCGTGAAGCAGTTGTGTTTGCATGGCTGTGTTTCGGTTTGAAGGGTGGGATATGGCGTAAATTTACTGGGTACAGAGGAATAACATCTGAGTCCTCAGGAATGGCAACCCATGGGGGGTATCATGGGCGAAACAGTATACTCTGTTATGTCCATGGTACTGCTCATGTCTATAGGCGACGGTTACTACTTTACATCAGGTGGGCCGTCAGCTTGTTTGCCATTCTAAGTTATATAAAAAAAACCTATGTGAAATAGAAATAATAATTGAAAGTGTCAAAATTATAACTATATAATTATTAAAACATCTGTAAACTGCGTAATATATTCAGATTAGCTTTATGCGGTTGAAGCGTCATTTTACAATTATTGTTACAAGTTCTAACTAAAGTGTATATTTATGGTGTAAGCATGGTACTCGTAAGAAATATTTAATGATGCTAGTAGAATTGCACATGACATACTACATAGTATATTTGTAGATAAAAGATGAGTAAGATCACCACAATAATACTATGAATCGGCATCATCAATCAGTAGTCATACATTATTGCTAAGAGAACGAAGCGTGAACGAAGTCGCACGTCATGCTGGTTCGTAAGTTATTGTTTTGATAGTTTGACCGTTTATTAACTTGACCAGCTGATCAAATTCAAATTAAAAATACACGTGTACATAAAAACTATGCCTGTCCTATATTAATAGGTAGAGTTCTTTATAGCACAGCTAGTCAGTAGTAATGTATAGGTAATTTTAAATATTTTAAATAATACCAGCTAACCATATAAAAAGACGGGTAAAAGCATTGTTAATAGTGGAGTTTAACAGTCTCATTGGTATAGATATACCCTACCAGGTCCGCGCGGTTTCCCGTGGGAACCAATATAGTTAATTCTTATTAAATTCGTCATGATGGGTCAACTGACCTGCATTCATCTCCATCCAACCAGAGGGAGACTGTGCAAAAGTCGTTTGCTTAGATACCTCTGTTCCATTCGTGTTTGAGCCGTGCAGCAGTTGTGTTTGCATGGCTGTATTTCGGTTCGGTTTGAAGGGTGAGCGTGAATTTACAGGATTCAGAGAAGTAACACCTGAGTCCTCAGGAATGGCAACGCATGGAGGGTATCATGGGTGACACATATACTCTGTTATGTTCATGGTACTGTTCATATCTACAGGCGACTGTTACCACTCCATCAGGTGGGTCGTCAGCCTGTTTGCCATTCTAAGTTGAATAAAAAAAAAACTGTTATTTTTCACTAGTACCACGCCAGTATACACCAATAGCCCAGGTAGAGTTACAATTTTATTTACATATACTCGTATAAAAAACCATGTAAACGATTTTAAAACAAGTATCTATATTGACAATAGCTAGTATGACAATATTACAAATATGAAAATGTGTAATCAATTTTGTTTATTGGTGGTAAGTGCATCACTTTTATTTTGTCTTGAATTAACGACTCGATAGTTATTACCGGTTTAAACCAGTTTGGAACTATGATAGGTGTTGTTGTGATTAGATTACCTACTATTACGTCATTGTTTGTGCTTAAATTCTTAGGTGCTCATAAGAGGTTAGGTTTTGCGTATGTCAATTCCGTCAGTCCTGTTTTACAAATGATTGATGGAGTATTTTTTTTTCTATTTTATTTATTTGTTTCATTGATTTTCTTACTTATGTTCTTGGCGTATACTTATGTTTATTCGCTG
Organism: Galleria mellonella; assembly: GCF_026898425.1. Classification (NCBI taxonomy): domain Eukaryota; kingdom Metazoa; phylum Arthropoda; class Insecta; order Lepidoptera; family Pyralidae; genus Galleria; species Galleria mellonella. The sequence continues at coordinate 6,109,389 of NW_026442138.1, forward strand.
TTACAAACTTGAGCTGCAATTTGATACAGCAGAAGTATGAATGGAATGTGTTTTGCGTAAAGTTAATATAATAGATTACTTACATAATATATAAATGCGAATATAACATATTATCATCATCATATCAGTCTTAAACTGTCCACTTTTAAATATAAGCCTCCCCCTTGGGGGGGTTTTGCCAGTATGTGCCATGTTTGACAGGCGGATAAGTAACTGAATCAGGCTTTAGAGATGTTGCTGCCCATACCTCGCCCTCCCTTAGTTGGCTCTTACGACACCCACGGGAATGGAAAGGGTGGCCTATTCTATGCCACCCCGGGACCACACGGCCTATAATATGAATAAACATATCATATTTATTTATATAATTAATTATAGTATATAATTATCAAATAAAAATAATAAACTATATATTTATATAATAATACTATGTACGTGAATTTGAGATTAAAAGACTGATAGATTTTAGTTTGCCAATAAATCGGTCATGAACATATCAGACAATATATCGCGTGCACTAAAGAGGGGGGGGGGGGGGGAAGGAAATAGGATTTAAGGACCTCTTTGCTAGCAATACACCCCCATTTAATTCTCATTGAATTCCTTACGTTGGTCTAACTGACCTGACTTCATCTTCGTCTATCAACCTTCACTGGTACCACACCAATGTACAGATAGCGCAGGCACCTACCACTATCACGTATCAATTAATTTTCGTCTCTAAAAGTTATATATATATATATATATATATATATATATATATATATTACTTCACCAGTACCATTAGATTACCAGTCTTCTCTGAGACAAAACTGAAAGTAGTCGTCTAATAGACTTGTAAATTTTTCGTGACTTTAAAGGAGAACTTTCTGAATTCGCCTTTATTATTTATCATGTTACGCAATATCTTCGCCAATTTGAACCAAATGAATTCATAATTCTTTTTTAATAGATAGTGTTTACGTCGTCTTTGGTTCCATACTAATATTATCACGACTAAAGTCGATATATGTTTGCAGAGTACATATTTTAAATTAATTAATCAGAGGGATACAGGGATACTTTGTACAAAAGTCGTTTGCTTGGGCACCTCTTTTTTTCGTTCGCATGGCTATGTTTCGGCTTCAAGAGTGGGATATGGCAGTGAATTTACAGTGTACAGAGGAATAACACCTGAATCATCAGGAATGGCAACGCATGGGGGGTATCATGGACGATAGAGTATACTCTATTATGTCCATGGTACTGTTCATGTCTATAGGCGACGGTTACCATTTTCTATCAGGTGAGCCGTCAGTTTGTTTGCCATTCTAAGTTGCATAATAAAAAAATAATTGTTATAATTTCGTTAAATGATCGTGTTAAAATTACTCCGGACAAACAGTGTTAAAATGACTGATCGTGTCTGATTTTCTAATTATTAGTAAAGGACCTAATTTATCCTGATACTTTGATAGTTGTCTTGTTCATAGTTTTAACTCTATGGAACGGTTTTATAACGGTAAACTTAACCATAAATATTTTATTTGTCCAGTAATCTTATCGATGCTCCATCAATTTCTGTCGGTTTACGATGCAATTAATCATTGGAGACAGATAAAATTAAATAAATATGCAGGTGTATAATTATGTAGGGCCAAAAGTCGATATCATTCTGTATTCTGCGAAGCAAGTGGTTGAAGACACTAATGTGAGCTGCGGAATGTTAATGCATGTCCAGAAATAAACTCGTCTACTGGATACAAAAAGCAATGAAATAGTATTATTGCAACTCACTCGAAGGTGTGGTTTGATACTTATGCGCTTCGATACCATTAGCGGGATGGTGTTGAGACGAGACGAGTTCACTCGACTCGGCACTCAGGTAGCGCTGGGATAAAAACACTTGAAACGGAACGGACGCACCTCGCTCTCACCTAGATAACGCTCGCCCGAGAACACGATCCTTCAACATATTGCACAGCTAACAAAAAACCGAACGCAATTTATATTTATGATACCTAACAATGCTTCTGATATTACAATTCAAACCCTATCCCGTCACATCAACCATGAATCAAGCTTTGTCTCGATTCTCCGACTTATTAGTGTGAAGTCCTAATCACCCATTCATATCACACGTATGCCGATAATATAAATAAGGTCTAATTCAATGAATGAACTTTATAACATGTAAATTCGTCGCTCAAATCGCGACAGTGCTCGGCGCGTAGGCGTCGGGCTTGAATGAAAATAAACATTACCACGGTTCTTACCTCTCTATTTTGATATTATCCAGATTAGCGAGATTGTCACGGCACACAGTTAAAAAAGACGTAATGCTATGTTACACAGAACTTGTGGTGATAACACTGTTTTGAGCGCGGTTTGAGTTCAGTTCGCAGACGTTCGGCAGGTCGATACCGCCGGCCTGTCGGTTCGGTACTGTTGTTGAGTGCGGCGTAGGTGCGCCCGCGCGGCACGCACACAGATGTGTTCATTCAAATAAACTGATTCTTGGTGGGGAGAACTTATGAATGGACGTAGTGCTCGTATAGATACCGTCTGATAACGCTATGCAAGCGTTATAATGTGATACGACGATCCGGCGAAAAGCTGCCACTCATTTTGAAGGTGATGATGTAAGCCAAATTGGAAGCCGTTTCGAAATACATACCTAAGTACAAAAGCCTTAGAATCAACATAACCCAGATAGGTAAATGACATTTATTTGTCTCAAATAAATAAAAAAGTGATGATAATGTAAAGTGTACATATATAATTAGTCTATTCCTATTAGATTCATTTATCTCAGAGGTACTTAAAAATTCTTATTTTCATATCATGTAGATACCAGACTTGTGTCAAATTTACAAAATTCACATACTGGATATTGTTGGAATTTGGAATTCATCTTTATAGCCGAGAACATTTGTATATGTTTTTTTTTTTCAATTTCTAAGAATTTTAAGCTGTCTCTGACACGCTCCAGCTGATGATTTAATACGTAATTGTCGCTCATAAGTGTATCGTTATATGTATAAACAAGAAGTCAAGTACACCTCACTAGGATGAATGACCAACCTATAGCAATTGCGTATATATTTACTGTGGTAGAGCCACGCTGTAATCCTATATGATATTGCAGCATGAATGGGACGGCTCGACCGGGGAAGTACCGACGCTAAGTGGTCGCACTTTTAGTGCCATCACATTCCGTATGGTGAGTGAGGGAGCCCGGAGGCCCATTCTATATCCATCCCTTTCCTAATCCTAAAATCCTTCCCCCAACGCCGTCCCCCCATCTTTCAATACGACCATGGCAGTGGAATTTAAAAAAAATAATATACACCACCTTGAATGCCGCGGCCGGCATTGCTCTTTCTAACGGAGACACAGATACCTCTTCAAACGAAACTTCATACCTGACGTACCCGGGCTATATACACTTGAACATTGTTTTGTTTCGCGTGCCGGTGTATGCGCGTATGTCAGAGAGGATATATGCTGTTGCCGCCTTGGAACTCTTCAAGGTACGGACCTGTCCATTTTATAGCCGCGCATAGACTGCAATGACCATCCTCGCATTTATGCATGCCTATACAGGTCTCACCCGACCCTGAAACCGACCAACTCATTGAGCACGTCCAAATGGCTACAGATTCCTTCCGCTGAAGTCGTGATTCTTGGCGATTTTAATGCCTACCATGCCGAATGGCTTGGTTCGCATACAACGGACTATGCGGGAAGATCTGTTCATGACTTTGCTTTAGCTTATAGTCTGACGCAGCTTGTTTACTCGCCTACGCGAATACCTGATGTGTTGGACCATTCACCTTCACTGCTGAACCTTCTGCTGACCACCCACCCAGACAACTATGTGATTTCCGTCGAAGCCCCGCTTGGATCGTCGGATCATTGTCTGGTGCGGAGCGAGGTGCCTCTCATAAGTCCGATTCCTCCTCGTTCTACGGGCAGACGTCGTGTTTGGCACAACAGGTCGGCATATTGGAATGAAATAAGGCTTTTTTTTAATCTTACCCATGGAGGCAGATATGCTTCACACTGGGGGATCCCGACGCCATCGCCGATGTGGTGCTTCAGGAAATGAAATTATTTATTCCTAACTCTGTAGTACCCGTCGGTGGGAAATCACAACCGTGGTATGGAGCCTCTTGTGTATGTGGTGTTACGAGATCCTAACATCAGTGCCCTTAAAAAGAAGTACAACTTTGCCTCTAGGTCTTTCAAAAGCGTTTTAGCCACAGTGAAGTCAGAGCATATTGGTAGAATTGGCAAGAGTTCGGCTAGTTTACCTTCGGGATCTCAAACTTTCTGGTCTCTTGCCAAAGCTGCATAAGGGAATTTCTGTCAGTCATCTTTTCCACCATTGCACAGGAAGGATAACTCATTGGCTCTGAACGCCAAAGATAAAGCCGATCTCCTTAGATCCCTCTTTGCATCAAACTCGAGAAACCACCGCCGTCCAATATATTACATATTATACAAATAATACAATACTTTAATTATTCTAGTCTACAGTATACAACCTAGGTTAATTGATTTATTGACTTTTAAATTAACTTAAGTTTTTTTTTTTATGCAACTTAAAATGGCAAACAAGAACATATACATAGATCCATGGATATAACAGAGTATACTGTATCGCCCATGATACCACCCATGCGTTGCCATTCCTGAGGACTCAGGTGTTATTCCTCTGTACCCTGTAAATTCAATGTCATATTCCCACCCTACAAATCGAAAGACAGCTACGCAAATACAACTGCTTCACGGTAGAAACACGAATGGGACAGAGGTGCCTAAGCCTCTGTCCCAAACTGTAACTGTCTGTGTAAACGCCTTTTATACAAAGTCGCCCTCTGATAATTGTTATGAAATTTCATAAGACATTTCAAAGAGGCGACAATCAAATAATCATGACTATGTAACCATTTATAATGGATTTATTTTATTATTTAGGGGGGGGGGGGGGGGGAGAAGAGGGGAAGATTTCTAAAAATCTGTTACATATAATATTCACATGCGTGAATATCAAATGTTCAAGAACTTGTTATTCTAAGAACGAAAACAATTGGGTAAATGTTATAGTTACTTTAATACTTAATATAAGGCGTATAACATTAATACTTAACAAAACAAAATATATATTATGTGTGTATAAATAAAGTTTTAAATTCATCAAGTACATAATTACGAGAGTCCTTTCAGAAAACTGGACAACTTGTGACTCTTGTAGTCGGAGCGTAGTTGTATGAAGTTGAGTAGGATGGAGCGATCCAACTCGGCCTGTGGACAAAAATTATTATAATTATTGTTATCACTATAATTTTATAAATATATCACTCTGGCGTAATATTTTTTTTTTAATAAAATAAAAGCTTAAAATTATCAGCAAGTAACATGGACTATATGTTACTTGCTGATAATTTTAAGCTTATTTTAAGCTTTCTATAGGTGCGTTTCTTTAAAATCGGTCAAGTATGTTTCGAGTTTATCCATTATAAAGAATAAAATTTATTTATAAATCAATTTAGATTTAGATAATTTGTATGTCGTTGGTATCGGTTTGGAACGCCATTTCTTTAAACTTAAAATCCCAATTTGATATTACAGCGAAATCTTTATTGTACGATTCAATATGTGTAAAATTTCTAATGTTTTTACTAGTTATTTGAATATAATTATTTTGTTAAATTCCGGTAACATTAGTATGTGTGTGACTGTCAACACTCGTAGATTGACCACCACTATTACTACCAGAAATTCCACAACCATCTATCATCATCATTTCAGCCATTATCCGTCCACTGCTGCACATAAGCCTCCCCATAGACTGCCATAAAGAACGGTCCTGAGTCACCCACATCCACTGACACCCTGAAATGCATTTCAGGTCGTCACTCCATTTAGCGGGGAGTCATCCTACACTGCGTTTACCTATAGGCAGTCGCCATTCTTCCACATCGGTTGTCGGTTCTTCGAGCTATGTGACTAGCCCATTACCATTTCAGCTTGCTTATCTTTCTGGCTATGTCGGTTATTTTGGTTCTTTTGTGGATATCCTCGTTTCGGATTCTGTTACACAAAGAGACCCTGAGCATAGCCCTCCCCTTAGCTCGCTGAGTAACTTATAGCTTTTGCATACGGGCAAGCGTGTAGAACCACGTTTCGGTTCCATAAGTCATCACTGGCAACACGCACTGGTTAAATACCTTCGTCTTTAAATTCTGAGGTATTTTGGATGAAAAGATGTGGCGTAGTTTCCCGAATGCTGCCAAGCCGAGTTTGATTCGTCGGTTGACCTCTCGGTCGAAGTTGGACTTATCTATTCAGACAACTTGTCACAGGTATACATACTCATCGACAACTTCGAGCGTGGTGTTCTCAATTGTAACCGGTATAGGTGTGACATGGACGTTTGACATGATCTTAGTCAACCTTCCATATTAGCTATCAATCTCCGACTGCCACTTACATTAACGTTTTGCGAATTCCATTCGCAGTTTAGGCGCCGAACGGTTAATACTAGGCTCCGAGTAGCGATCTAATAATTGGACTAAAGATGCTTCGTTAAGAGGTGAAACACGTGCAGCAAAAGGTGCGTGAATAAAATGGTAGTCGGAGATTGACGGAGTTTTTGGTATTAATAGAGGGTCAATCTTCGAGTGCTGGCAGTCACACACATACTAATGGTAGCGAAATTAAACAAAATAATTCTAATCAAGTAATCAGGGATATGAACTTCTGCAAGACAACACCTAGTTCAGTAAAATAATAGATTTAAGTAAAAAATATTATAAATTTAGTTCAAGCTTAGAGAAATGGCGCTCTACAGTTGACTCCATTGTAAAATTTCCACCGCACTCTTCGGTAATAAAAAACACCGACAAGAAACCAATTTAAATTCAACCAAGCTACGGCGGTAGGCTCTTCCACTGGTACATGGGATTTTAATATGCTCGGAAAAATAAGAGCTCGTTGAATGTTACGTTAATTGCATAGCCAATAATGGACAAATGACTCTGACTACCCTATTAGGGATTATAGTCGTGAGTACATTTATTTATTATTTTCATTAGTAAGAAATACAAAAAAGATATGGTACAACCATTATAACTTAAGACATTTTCTTGACTACGTCAATTTAGAAAATGAACTTGAAAACATATTAAAGAATAAAGTACAGTTCATAGATGGTACTAATAAAGAAGACACTGGGGGAAAAGGAATGTTAGTAATGCGAACTACCAGTCCTATTGCTAGCAATATACCCTGTCAGGTCTACCTCCACGTGGTTCCCCCTGGAAACCAGTCCAGATGTATTCATCACAATGGGCTAGCTGACCTGCCTTTTCATTCTGCCTATCATCCCTCACTGGCGTGGTTACTATTTTATTAACATCCATAAAAAAATTAGGAAGACTCTGACCAGCGACCGACCGACCAGGGAAAGCGATTGTTAGTAATGGAGACTGAGAATCCCATTGCTAGCTATATACCCAATCAGGTCGACCTCCTCACGGTTCTCCCTGGAAACTATCATGGTCAATTCCTGATGAATTCATCATGATGGGCTAACTGGCCTGTTTTTTTTTTCATTTTTCATCTATCACCCTTCACTGGTGCTCCGCCAGCGTATCCCGTTAGCGCAAGCGGGGTTACCATACCAGTTTCACCCATAAAAAAATAAAAAAAGACCAGTGACCACACTGTTTACAGAGTATATATAGTTATAAATAACAAATCGTGTTATGCGAAGGATTACAGTTCGCGGAAAATAACTTGACAAAAACATACTAGACAAAGAAGCCTACACGCTTTGGACGCTTTTGTATGCAAAATTGTTATGGCATAAGTCACGTGCTACAAAAATTGTATTCAAGTTATTGCCTGTATCTATACAGTTGAAATGGGCATATTATGAAAATTTAAAAACATATCTTTGAAGCAAATTATATTATTATTGTAAGGGTCACCATATAACATGATATCTTCGCCAATTTATTGTGAAAAGATTGTTTTTTTCATTTCAAGGAATGATTCAAATATTGATGGTGATAATAAGAGGAGCCTTTCAGTCCCATGCTTATTGATAAAGAAATTTTGATATATGTAATATTTACTCGTAGATAATATTCATAGTGAAATTTTTACTATCTTTGAAGGGGATGTGCGAAACTAAATATTTTCACCAAGAAAACATGGATTAAAAAAAACGATAAAAATTTTTAGCACCCAATAATAAGTTGATAAGTTAGTATGAGAGATTCGAAATTTTTTATGGTTTTTGAATTTTTGATTTAGGGAATTCGTGTTCTAATAATATTTATAGCAAGGATGCTCATAATTTTAATAATCGATCCCTTTCGGTGGTAATAAAAATGCGAAAACATTTTGCTTGTCAATAGAGTAAAAATAATTATAGCTAAACTAATACGATAATTTCAAAGAAGACATCTATACTTATAAAATAAGAAATATTTATTTGTATAAGAAGTTGTGACGAAAGTAAAAAAAAAAAGTTTAACAAAACGGACCATAGGCTGCTAATTGTCGACCGTTATTCTCATGGATAGATTTTAGCTTTACGATTTGTACGATATTTTATTGTACAGTACTGTAAAAGGTATACAGTTACAAAGAGCATATCACAAAATGGGAGGGCTGTTACTTGTAATAGATTATTTACTAATATATAAAAGGTATGTTTATCTATCGTAATGTTATTTCTCTGAAGTTTCCATAGAAGTTGCGCTAAACATCTATCTATATAAGGGCTACACACAGATTCCGCACAGTGCCGCTATCATGCAGGCTCTTAATGGTTCCCATTTAAGTTCCGCCATAGGATATTAAGCAGTTGTTGTTTCTATTTTTTTTGTTCTTGTATTTCATGCTAAAATAATTTTTGCCAGAGAAATAATTAAAATATAAAATAAAAAAAGCGTTTGAAACGATTTCTAAATAATGAATATATGATCATAACAGATACGGAAATTATAGCACAAAAGCAATATAGCGGAGCATCGCAAGGTTTGCCGTCTTTTGAGCCAATGTTGCCAAAAGCAATTTTTTATTTTTACCCAAATGTTAAATATTTTTTCTCGATCACAAATTTGTGTCGATTTTTTTTTTACGTTTTGCGATGTACCAGATAGCGAACGACGAAAAACTATCATCACGTTTCTATTTTTACCTTATCTTACCTTCTTCTTTTTCAGCTTTGCTACTTTGATTCATATGTTTCATTGTATTTATATGCGATTTAAAATTAGCAAAACTGTCAAAAAATCAGCCAAATTTCTCTAACAATTTCATTTCTCCAAAAAGTCGCAAACAATTTTTTATTGTAGAATTTCATATCGAAAATGAGGAAACAGGAATAATAAATATGAGAATAATCTATTTTTGAATTCTGTTAAAAAGTAACTAAAAGCCAACGACGAAAACAAAATTTCGCTTACTCCTACACTTTGGTACCGAACGGATATCCACATAGGAATATTTCTATTAATACAATTACCCTATTTTGTGCTATTAACAGTTAAACAAACTGTACTTATTATTATTAAAAAAATATCGGTAGAGAAAAATGGCAAATTTATTCCATTTGTCTTTACTGGTCACACAATCGCAGGGACAGATAAAAAAATGCACTCTTATGGCGCTAACTTAAATACTTCAAGATATTTCTTGAAATACGGTAACATAGCAGCAATTTCTCTAGAGTTGCAAGTACTCAAGGTGGCTGTAATCACTTGTCAGGTGAGTCGCATGCTCGTTTACCCAGTAATTAAATAAAACCCTTATTACGAACTTAACAAATTACTTACCAAGGTCTCCCCCTCGCAGACCTGGTGCAGGTTCTCCGGCTTGACCAGCAATAGGTTGCATAGCGCATGCAGCGCATCGAACAGCGCATGCGCGGGCGGCGGGGCGGCACGTGGGCCGCGGCCGCACACCGCCGATCGGTACTCCTTCACGTCGCAAATCGCTATCATAGCACCTGTATATATGTATATATAATATAATAATAAGGAAAAGTGGAAAAACGGCGATGGCCCTTACGCTATATCAAACCCGCAAACGTGATATAACACACAAAAGAATTTTGATCAAACTAATTATCCTTAGTAATATTATACTTGTAAATGTGAATGGGAGTTCGTCTGTTTATTTCTTGGCGCTTTAACGGTTCATCCAATCATAAAAAAAATTTATAATCACGAAGTTTGGGACGAAGGATATAAACAATTGTCGGAAACAGCAAATATAGTTAGTTCGTTAATTTTTTATCGCATATATATATATATATATATATATATATATATATATATATATATATATATATATATATATATATATATATATATATATATATAGACAGGATATAACTGTTTAAATCGATCAGTTATATCAAATAAATAAATCCCGGTTTACGCAGACAAAGCTGCGGATAAAAATTACTTTAAGCATTAATCTTATAGACTAATATAATTTAAATTTAATATTTATTATAAGTACAATTTTAAAGTTATACAGCTATCTTAACTATTTGTTACATTTTAATAGTTAAATTAATTATTGAATAAACTGGAATGAAAAGAGGAAATATTGGGAACGATTTTGTGCCGTCATTTCTTTACACTTATTTCTAAAATTAAAATTTCAATTTGATATCACAACGAAATCCTTATTGTAAGAACTAATAAGAATTAATTTTCTAATAGATTTAAATTCAATTATTATTATTTTAATTTATGACAGTTCATATAACAGTAATTGCGTAAACTATTCAATTTCAAATAATAAGTTAAAGAGATAAGTGTGGGCGATATTATGGACTGTATATTGATTTATATGATGTAATCAAACAATGGGTTTAAAAAGAAAATAACTATAATAAAGAACACTACGAAAGATAGACTACGACAGCAAAGAGTAAAAGTGACAATTGTAAAAAACAAAAGTATAAAAATTACAATAAAAATAGAATCTTTATTACACGATTAAACAACTGGACCGTCTCTTTAATTCGCAAGTAAGAAAATACTAACCGGCGGAATTAAACTGGAAGTTCTGTAAATGTTCATATATGACGCGGTGCAGCCGGATCGCTAGCTCGAGAGTGACTGCGTTCAGATTTTCACCCTCCAGTCCTTTGTGGATCTTATCCATCACAGAGTTGAGGTATGACACTACAGCTGTACACGCCTGCAGTAAATACAATCTGTATAGTAAACTCAAGACACATCTGACATTTTATTTTTGTGACAAGAAAAAATGGCGGACACATAAACACTGCGTATCTTCAATAAATAGGTAAATTCGATTTATTAAGGTTTCATTGTTAAAAGTTTCGTAAGTACACATATTTAAATATAATGCTTAAGGGTCTTTTTTTTATACGATTTAGAATGACAAACAAGCTGACGGCCCACCTGATGGAAAGTGGTAACTATCGCCTATAGACATGAGCAGTACCATGGACATAACAGAGTATACTGTTTCGCCCCTGATACCCCCCATGCGTTGCCATTCCTGAGAACTCTGGTTTTATGCCTCTGTACCCTGTAAATTCACGCCATATCCCACCCTTCAAACCGAAACATAGTCATGCAAACACAACTGCTTCACGGTAGAAAAACTAATGGGACAGAGGTACCCAAGCAATCGACTTTTGTACAAAGTCTCCCTCTGGTGGTGGGTTCCGGGTAGTCGCGAAACTAGTCAATTTGTTTCAACTAAAATACACGTAAATTAATCCGGTAGTTATTACATTAAAAAAGACATTTTATGTGTGGGCCACATAATTGAATTTAATAAAAAAAAAATGAAAACAGTCATTACAGACTATTAAAAAAAAAATGAAAAAAATACGAGTATCTATTATTGGGATACTAGAATAAACTTACAGTAAGTAGTTTATTGGCACAAAATTTTAAGTTAGTCACGCCATCTCGTGGCCATAGCATACCACAGATAAATTATAAAATTTTACCTAAATGATCACATGAAGTTTTATAAATTTTAAATACAATACTATTAAATAAGATTCTGTATTACAACAAAAAAGACTTGTCCTGAGGATCATTATGATGTATGATGATGAATTACAACAGTTTCAGTGAAGATTTCATTAATTTACCGGTGAAGCGAGCGTATCGATATCGCCTTCTGGTTTGTAATCGGTTTTCTTCTGCTCTGTCTGTAGATGCAACTTCACCCAGCTCACTATGGCGGATATGGCGCGCTCCAATCCTGCGTCCAATTTGTTTTCCAGTTGTTCCATTATGGCAGTTTTTCGTTGGACGCACTCGTTTTGTTTTGATGTTGAACTGTAGAATAAAAATTTAAAAAAAAAAATTAAAATACGTTCATTAACAAAAAGAAATAAAAGAGCTTAAATAGAATATTAATTATATCAGCATTTATACTGAGTTACATTATGAAAAGTCTGCATTACCGTCAGTCGTCAAACTAGGTTAGATCTGTATCTTGGAGACTAATTTAATGTTAAATATCTAATAAAAACCCTACATATGACCAATCGGGAACTTAGGCATATTTTTTTCATTTAACCCTTCTAATTATAAAATTATTGTGTGTATTATAAAATAGACAAATTCTGGCTAAGTATGGCTGAGCAGAAACCATTTAAAACTATCTAGTCCCAAATAAAACTAATTAAAATAATAAAATTTAATAAAATTAAAATATAAAAGGATTATCCAAATCAGTTTGGTATGAGTGAGGGTATGAGGTAACAAACATTAAAAAAAGAAAAACATACAACAAAATAATGGGTAAATACATACCTCAAACAAGGTAAGACAGATTCTTGAAAATGTTCACCAAACAGCTTTACAATTGTGTTAGCTTGCTTCACTATATCGAAAAAGTAAATCTGAAAAACAACGAAACTGCTTATTTTACATTGTATAAAATAAAAAATATAGTTTGTAGCAAAATAATTCGAAAAAAAAAATAGAATAAATGCGGTGGAATGCGAGCATAGCACAAAATTTGCGGAATAAGGTAGTCAAACCGCTTTCATAATTGAATATTGCGAGAGCGAGTTGGTGTGAAGGAAATTATTGCTTTAACAATGAGAAAATGATGGTTCAGATATGTGGAAAGAATGTCACATATAATTCAAAAGTGAAGAACAGTATCCTTCTATATTAGTGGCTAGACTAACATTCTAATACCAGATAGATTGTGCACTATTAAAGGCCAGCAACGCACAAGCAAGTCTTCTCGTGTTGCAGGTGTCAATGGGCGATGGTAACCTCTTTCCATCAAGTATTTTTTTTTTTTATATTTTTAATGCAATTCACTTATAATCGTATTTTCTGATATTGCTCACAACTTGGATTACATGTTTGTTTTTATTATTTACTTCATTTTCTCGCACTGTATAACTATGTTAAAGTAAATGCTGTGAATACCTATAATAGGCATGAGCATTAATATTGTATTATATTTAATGTTTGTTATACCTATATGTTATAATGCAATATGCTGTTGGTGTTCCTTAAATAAATAAATAAAGTGAACCGCCTGTTCATTTGCTTTCCTAATAATAAAAAAAAAACTATCCGAGAGACAATTTCTGTATTTCTGAAACTGGTATGCAAGCATGAGATGAGTAAATGAAGACAAAAGACGTAAGGTTCGACTTTTGGCACTCAGTATTGTCTCTGCCTACCTTGCAAGGGACTTGGCGTAATTATAGATTGAAAGATGATTTACCTGCGGTGGAGATTTGCTTTCTGCAATCGGTATTGATTGAAGTCCAAGATCAAGCGCATAATCAACATGTTCTATTAGTAAATGTTGGATCAACACCTCAAATAGTGATGTGGTTGTGCCCGGTAATTCATTAGGTGTACACAGCTGAAATGAGAAATTTAATATTCCTTTGGTAAATAGCTGTTTTATTCATAAATGTGTTGTTTTATATTTAGATTTACATATAATCTGTATATTTTACCAATGCATATGCATGGGCCCCTCTATTCTACTAGTTTTCTGCTGTCTAGCAACTGTCCTTATATATGTACAGTCGTTTCGATTTTAATGGGGGAATACAGTAGTAACATTTTTTTTTATACAACTTAGAATGGCAAACAAGCTAACGGCCCATGTGATGGAAAGTGGTAACCGTCGCCTATAGATATGAGCAGTACCATGGATATAACAGAGTATACTGTATCGCCCATGATACCACCCATGCATTGCCATTCCTGAGGACTCAGGTGTTATTCCTCTGTACCTAGTAAATTCACGCCATATCCCACCGTTTAAACCAAAACACAGCTATGCAAACACAGCTGCTTCACGGTTGAAATACGAATGGGACAGAGGTACCCAAGCAATCGAGTTTTGTATAAAGTCTCCCTCTGGTAAAAATAATTATGCTACCGTTTCCACTTCCTATCAAATGTCTCGTTAACTTTGCCTTGTGGGGGGTTTTGCAAGTAGTTGCTATGCTTGGCAGGTAGGATTGGCAATCGCAGTTAGGCTTTGGTGAAGTTTTAAGAGAGACACTGCTGCCCATTTCTTGGACAGTATGTTCCTTTAGTCGTCTCTTACGACACCCACGGGAAAGCAAGAGGTAGCCCATTTTATGCCGGGATTACATGGCGAAAATAAGATAGCTGGTTTTATTTGCTATGCCTGATAGTCTCTAAATAAATATGATCATGATGAGGACACTATTCTTTCAACTCAATATTGGAAATACTTATTCAATTAACTTGACAGTTTCAAAAAATTACTAAATGTAAACTGAATCAAGAAACGGATCGTAGTGGAAGAGCACAGTATACTCTCTACTCCTTATAAAAGACAATGATGGAAAGTATTTTTATATCAATGTAAATATTTCACAAATCGTTATCAACTTACAGTTTTACACCTCAAGAAGGACGTCTTAGCGTCGCTGAGCATCTTTTGCACTAGTTGCTCGCTGAGAAATGTCTCTCCGCCGTAATTCTCTATTTGGGCGATATTTATATTAGCACGGGTACCGATCACTGCCTGCAGATCTCGTCGGAGCTCTTGAAATCTAAAAATATTAGAAACATTTTCATATGAAATCATAATGATTTATCGCGTGGTCCCGGCATAGAATGGACCACCCCTTCCTTTTCCGTGGGTGTAGTAAAAGGCGACTAAGCAAAAGACAGCAGCATTCCTTTTAAAATATCACCAAAATGTAATTGCAGTTGCCAATCCGCCTGCCAAGCATGGCAACTACTGCCAAAACTTTTCTTTGTGGGGAATGCCTATGTTCAACAGTGGAAAATTAACGGCTGATGATGATATAAATAAACATAACCGATTTTACAGACGAAATCGTTGATACGTGCCAAATAGATGTCAAAAACTATGTGGAGAAAAAATTCTATGAATTAAATTAATCATGACCCGTCATACTTGGAAATGAGTAGTAGATAAATATTCCAATCTATGGATTGTAATATGGTATAATATAGGCAATTTATGCATCAAAAATATTTTGTGAAATTTTTGGTTCTGAAGTCACATCAATTTAATAATAATTTATAGTCACAAACTAGTCATGTAAAACTCACCCGCCTCCCTGTATTTGCTTCTTAACATGCTGCTTCTCTGTATAATATACATTGAGTGCATTAGATAATGCTGCCTTCAATCGTCGATTCTCCATAGCTGAGTAACCATCATTGGCGCCGGCCATCGCCCCATTCACCAAGGCTTCACGGCGGAGGTCTCCGATAGCGGCATTACCTTCTGCCGATATAAAACCAGCGGCTACTAGCTCGTCGCATACACGTTGAGTGCTGAAATTTTGAATATTGTTTTCATTAAGAATGGTATATATGTTGAGGTCCACCTGATGAAATTGGAACAGTGGATGATTGATATAGACTTTTCATAGAAGTCACGCACATCTAGCAGATTCTACTGACAGTTATTGGTTACTTTTCAGACCAAAAAATACAAATTTGAACGAAAGAATTGTAAGTATTGATGATTTAGCCTTCCTAGACAACATACAAACGAATCTATTGATGAAATCGTTATCGCTAGCGAGTCCATGAGATAGAATGAGACGGCAACGTGCACTGTCTTGTTCTTTCTCATCTGAGCGCTAACTGAAACTATTCTATCGATAGATTCGTTTGTACCTTATCTAGGTGATAGGACACAATGTTCAAGACCAGTACATTGTTTAGATTTTTATTTTTTATTAAAACATTATAAAATTGAAACTTTTGTATATAATTAAAATATTTATTTAGTAACAAGCCCAATTTTTACGTTATGACAGTATAACATCAAGGCCAAAGGTGTTATATGTATGATATATGATACAATATAATATTTAAAATTTCTTGTTACTACCTGTTTTCAATAGTTTTGTCTGTATAAACCAATTTCTTATATGTTAATTTAGGATGAGGACAACATGCATATCAAGTAAAATTGAATAACACATACAATATACATACCTGGTATACATGTCGTATAAATTCCTCAAGTACTTGTCAACATCATTTTTATCAGCCAGTTTGGTTTGTATGTATTTCTGTAGTTTTAAATGGAAGATGTTCAGCACAAATTTACTCAGCACTTGCTCCGGATTAGGGAATACATTGCTGATAATTGTATAATTCTTTTGGCATAGTGGCAATACAGCAGAGAATATGTCCTTTCCTAGTAAACTATTCTGTAAATAAATATTGGATTAAAATAGTAATTAGATATATTCCTACATAGAAAAAGTGTAAAAGCTATTTTGTGTTCATCTCAAGTCCTTTATTGCAGAGTAACCAGTACAGTTTTAGACTGTGGTGTGAATATATTTAGTATGTAATTAATAATATTAATATATAAATTGTCTGGATATAAATAGTATCATATGTAGTAGAACACATGACATAACACTACTTAGTCTTAAATTAAGAAGAGCTTGCGCTAGAGATACTATTTTTTTTTTAAATATACTATATAATATGATCAACCATTTACTGTCTCCTGCTGAACATGGGCCTGCCCCTATTGGGGGGTTATGCTAGTAGTTGTTACTCTTGGCAGGCGGTTTGGCAACCACAGTTAAACTTTGGTGGTGTTTTAAAAGGGGCATTCGAAAAGCTATACAATATACATTCAAAAGTATCCAAGCTGATATATACAGATTTACTTGTGAATATAAAAGTTTTTATTGTATGGAGATCATACTGTGCAGATTGTACAGTAAGAAATCAGAATTCATGGAACACTTAATGTGCCCTAGGATTCATTGGAAAGTATGCATACGAGTCTACTGAGAATGGCTTATCCAGAGCCAGGGGACTACAGATAACTTAAACTGTGGAATATCATTAAGGTAAGACATAGGATCTATAAAATGATGGTATAAGGCAGAGAGAGCACACTAGATTCCGATGTATCGACATGCAATGGATTAACTGACTCCATATGTGAATAGAAGTTTGTATCAGAAATTAAACCCAGTCATTGAAAAGATAAGTAGCATGACAAACTGCTACACTACCAAAGTTTGAATTTATTTACTTCATGTACTTAACATTTAAAAACATACCATTTGACTAGTTTCAATAAATGCATCAACACATTGTGAATATCCTTTAAAGTTAGTCATAATGTTGGCTATATCTTTCATTTTGTTTAAATTGTTTTGGTTCTGTGCCTTCACAAAACCCTCTATGAGGTTCCTCTCTATTTCATCATACTTGGCTTCGATCTTCTTTTTTGCTACTTCAAATTTGTCCGGCGGTAGTTCTTGCGCAATTGTGTGTAATTTTTGAATAACATCTGCTGCTTCATTTAGCTGTAAAAATTATCACAAATTATGTTGCATAACAAAATTATAAAAAGTAGTTTATGCAATTGAGTGGGGAAAATAATTCTGTTTTAAATCTAATAAAGATCTGATCATTAACTGATCTGCTTATTTAAATAGTATAAACAATGCCCTTTATTTTGTTAGGATAAATAATATTAATGTACATATATAGGATAGATAAATAAAGAAAAAGAGTTAAGCATCACATGACTAAATAAGACATCTTCAGGTAAATTATTAAATTGTTGCTCAGAGCCTAGTGTTAACTGGTCAGCACTTTAACTTGGAATTAAACTAAAGGTGCATAACCTTTGTGAAATCACCATTAGAGATATATAATTACGAGAGAGGTTTGATGTAAATAAATAATAGTAATAACATAAAAGCATAAGTTTACCAATTGTTATATATTTAAAACAGCAAGATTTTTCTTACCTTATTTGGATCATTGAATAAATCTATAAGTACTGGTCCAGGACTCAAGAAATGTGCCAGGTGGGACAGGAGATCTCTAGCAGCCGCTGCTCTAGCTCTCGGGGCTCTTGCAGCACCAAGTTTCTCTCCAACATCCAAGGCTCTTCCTCCACATCGAGACATCCTCTCGTCCAGTGTGCTGAATACATTTACACAATGCTGGAAATGAATGTTTAATAGATGAATAGAAATTAAGTTTCATTTATTTTTATTTAAACTACTGTTATAAAGCCTACAGTCTTCATTATTTGTTGTAATGGATTAACAAAAAAATACTGTTTTTATAAATTCTTCCACCTATAAAAATCTACATTATCAGCAAGTAACATGGGCTGTATTTTATTATTTTATTTAGGTGTACAAAATTTTGATGCCTAATCATTATACTTGAAAAATTAGAATAAGTTTTATAGTTATTAAATGTTTATTTTCTTTCTTAATTAATGTAAAGTAGTATGTCAACTGCTATTAATGTAACTAAGTGTCTACTCATGGTGACTTTATTTTTTATTTATTAATATAAATTATTTTAATAATGGAAAATATGGCAGTATTTGGAATACATTTTAATTTTTGAAGATAGGTATAAAGGACATTCAAATAACTTACTGTATGTTGATCCATAATTTCTGAAAGCTTGGTGTTATACAATTTTTCTTCTTCTTGCACTGCTTGTTCTAATCTGGCACATTTCCTTTCCTGTCTTTCTTGTAATACCTAAAATTTTTTAATGATTCATATTATCATTAAAATAAAAGTATTTGTTTAATAATTTGTGCTACAAAATTATATAGATTTTTTTATTTAAATACAGTGATACCATTAATCCATTCTAGCTCCCAAAAAACCACCTCAGTTGTTTTTTAAAATGAAAAATGTATTTACAAGTAGAAATATTTATTTATAAGGCCCTTGATCATGTTTT
Source organism: Galleria mellonella (assembly GCF_026898425.1). NCBI lineage: Eukaryota > Metazoa > Arthropoda > Insecta > Lepidoptera > Pyralidae > Galleria > Galleria mellonella. Next base: position 6,128,651 of record NW_026442138.1, read on the forward strand.
TCTATGATTTCACACTTTAGTTTAATATACATCATCTTAAGATCCATGGATATAAAAATAAATGTGTTAATATTTTGTAATTGAACAAAAAGCAAAAAACCCAAACCCAACTTATCAAAAATACGTTCAAAACGAGGGAAACAAGCACACAGACTGAGGTCTAGTCTAAGGTGGGAGATAGTGTTAGACATTGCACACGACACCAACATGTGCCAAGAATATTATTTTTTTTAATGGTTGATAACGGAGACATAACCCTGCCCACACTATCAGTATATGCTGGCAGGCTACCAGTGTGATGGATGATAGATGATGATGAAAGCATGTCAGTTAGCTCATTATGACAAATTCCACTAAAATTAACCATGATAATTTCCAGGGGGAACCATGTGGAGATTAACCTGATAGGGTGTATTGCTAGCAATGGGTCAGTTAGACCCTATTACTAACAATCCCTTTCCTCACATGTAGGGGTTGCGTGCAGTGGTGTAGTGTGTGATTCCTTATATCTCAAATTTTGCTCTCATCTCAAAGCAAAATATCGCTCGTTTGGCAGCTTGTATCTCAAGACACTCATATATTAGGGCACTCGTATATCGAGGTACCACTGTTATGTGATGATTTTACCAATTTCAATTGAATATTAATTGCAGAGAAAAATTAACAAGAAACTAAGCAATCACATTCTTCAGCATTAACATTTATTATATTTATTTTAAGTAAAATTTCCATTCATAATAAATAAATAAAGCTTCCCTACCTATAATATTAAATATAAAAAAAAAATATTGTTACGAACTTTTGTATGGAAATATAAATCCCATAAAATGTAATATTTAAAATTTGCCAAAATTAAAAAATGAGTAATTATCAAAGAATAGGATTTAATTGGATCCAAATACTTATCACATATTTACAACTACTTGTTTAGATAATATATTTTTGAGAATGCATAAGAATGTTTTAAATACTAGCTTGACTTATTAGAAATAAGTATGGAATTTTATTGCATTTCCTTTTGTGCTGCATTTTAGTCATCGGTCACCATCACCAATCACCAGTCGGATAATATAGCATTATAAAGAGGAAAATTTAATAGTTTATTTGTAATGTTTTGTACATTATTCCAACCCAAAAAAATATTTAAGTAATGCTAGTTACTGATAACTAAAAAATTCCGGGATTTTTATGTATGATTTTAAAATAATTGGACAATACAAAATTACAAAAATCAAGATGCTACTAATTGGGGGGAAAGGGATTGTTAGTATTGGAGACTGAGAATCCCATTGCTAGCAATATACCCAAACAGGTCGACCTCCTCGCGGTTCCCCCTGGAAACTATCATGATTAATTCCTGATGAATTCATCATGATGGGCTAACTGGCCTGTTTTCATTCTCATCTATCACCCTTCACTGGTGCTCCGCCAGCGTATCCCGTTAGCGCAGGCGGGGTTACCATACCATTTTCACTCATCAAAAAAAAAAAAAGACGCTACTAATATCAATTATTTTTACCTTGAGATCTTGAATAGCTTGAGTAAATATATCATGTATCATTTCCGGGTCGAATTCGTCATCTTGAAGCCTTGATTCCTGCATGCTGCGTCGGACCATCCTCTCAACGAACTCATCAGGATTAAATGGATCCTAGAAAATGACGATTTGTGAAAATTGTTTGTAGACATTTTAATACCAGATCTAAGTTAATTCAGCTTACTTGTTCCAATTCCTTTATATATTGGTTCATCATCTTGTTGAATTCTATTAATAAAACTTATATAAAAAGAATTTAATACGTATAAAAAATTAAATGTTAAATAAAAACGCCTACTTATTTATTAGCGATTATGAATGTTCAATTTAATTTTATTTTTCTACACCGATATGACAGATTAACTGTAACGACAACAAACACATTCATCCAACAATGACATTGACAATGTTAAGTCAATCGTTTGAAGTTGACATTGCAAGATAGGTCCCGAAACGTAGAAACAAAGAAAAAGCCTACTACAAAATCGTTACTTCCTTTAAAGTTTACTCACCTATTATTAAGTAGCCCGTAGACAATATAAAGCACTTGTATAGCCACCTCAATTTAACGTCTTGTAACGGACTTTTTTATACACAAAATGTTCTCTTTATCTCTAACTATGACGATACTGTCCTTGATCTATGTATGATCCACGAGCATATGATATGATCTCATGACTTAATATCTAGGAATAAGGAATAACAACTCCGAAATCTTTGCATAATGCTTAGTATATTATAATATTATCGGTGCTTATACTGTGGTTTAAACTCTATTTGGTTTGTATAGATTAAAAATAGCATCGACATTATTTTCTGTGTAAGTTTGTAATTGTGCATAAATAAGATAATAATGGTAATCCCGCCTGCGCTAATGATATACGCTTGCGGGATACCACAGGAGGGATAATAAACGAGGAAGAAAAGGCAGGTCGGTTAGTCCATCATGATGATTACACCTGAAGGGGGGGGGGGGAAGATAGTAATGGGGAGATTAGTCCCTATCGCTATCAATATATCCTATCGGGTCGACCTGCAAGCGGTTCCCCCTGGAAACTATCGTGATTAATTTATCGTTAAATTAGTCACGATGGGATAACTGACCTGCCTTTTCATCCTCACCAATCATCCGTCACTGGTACCTCGTCAGTGTATACCGATAGCGCAGGCAGGGTTACCATTCCATTGTCATCCATAAAAAAAATCTAGTACGTATATATATATATATGTATATAGTGTATATGTTTATTCATCTAAACTAATATTATAAAGGAGAATGTTTTAAATTTTTGTGTATTTGTAATGGATAAACTCAAAAATTACTTACACGATTTTAAAAATTCGTCTATAAAAAGCTTTATTATCAGTTATCATAGTATTATTAGCTCAATTATTATGTAAGTATAAACTTTTTTAAAAAATATTACAGGCGTTACATGAAAATTATTTTAATTTTAAAAACAAAAGAAAAAAACTTCACTAATGTAGCATATACGTCTTTTTGGAAGATTTTGTACTACTAAAGGCGTTTTTGTATCCAAATTCTTTGTGATGTAATATTTTATACAAAATCTTGTGCGTGTTTATTATATACATTTTATTTAATATTGATACACACTCTTTGATGAGAGTTAAGTGGAAAACTTGTACCAATTGGAGAGATAATATTTTGACAGTAGGGCGATTGAAACTTTGGACATATCGTTAGTAGTGAGATGTCCAATGTATCCTAAACGGGTTAGGATAAAGACTATAAAGCTCCATGGCTGAGCGCCTCAGCCCTCGAAGCTCCGAGGTCAACGCCTTGGAACAAAGAGGCTATCTCATCGGCAAGAAAATCGGACAAGGCTCTTACGCTACCGTTCATCTCGCAAAGTACTGTGATGCATCCAGTCCTAAACAGATGCACCTTGCATGCAAGATATTTGATAAAGAAAAAGCACCACGGGATTTTTTAGAGAAGTTCTTTCCCCGCGAACTTGATATCTTGACAAAAATAGAGAATCCCCACATCATTCAGGTACACAGCATATTACAGAGGGGTCCAAGAGTTTTTATCTTTATGCGGTATGCAGATAATGGAGATTTATTGGATTTCATAAAAAAGAATGGTGTTGTGCATGAAAATCAAGCGAAACTCTGGTTTCGGCAGATGGCTAGTGGGTTACAGTACCTACATAGCAAGAATATTGCACATCGTGATCTTAAATGCGAGAATATACTGCTGTCAAGACGCTTCAATGTGAAACTTGCAGATTTTGGATTCGCTAGATTTTGTACAGATGGCGAGAATCGACGGGTGCTTAGTCAAACGTATTGTGGATCAGCCGCCTACGCAGCTCCAGAGGTGGTGAGCGGTACTCCGTACAATCCGAAGCTTGCTGATGTGTGGTCTCTTGGTATCATTCTGTTTATAATGCTGAATGCATCGATGCCTTTTGATGACTCGAATCTACGTAAGCTCCTTAAAGATCAGATGTCTCGCAACTGGGTGTTTCGTTCCAGAATACGGGATACCGTGTCAGCGGCCGCCAAGTCTATCGTGCGGCATATTCTCGAGCCGGATATTACGTTGAGGTTGACTTTAGACCGAGTGCTGTCTCACGAGTGGACGAGACCGCGTAAGGATAAGAGTGTGAGTTTAATGGGAAGGTTGGTGCAGTCGGCACCATCGGCTCCGCATTCGCCAGGTAAGTGTGAGCACGACGAGGCCGGCACGTCGGCTGGTGCGCGCGTCTCTGGCGATCACCGTGAGACAGAGCGAGAGCGCCACGACGACATCAATATGCGCTCACATGACTGACCAACTGCAGATAAGATATATTAATACTACTACGCAAAAAGTGTAATATTCTCTTATGTTTCGACCATCAAAAATAAAAAATTCACATTAATATTTTTATATATATTTTTTTACAATTGACGTATTAACTATTGTTAATCGCCAATAGTGAAAATAAAGTTTTATATAAAATATTTTATGCATTGTTTTCTTTAATCATTATTTAGACAAGATTGCCGCTTCAAAATTGAATAGTAGGTATTTTAGTAATTTCAGGTCCGATTCCCACCGTTATGATTCTATTCTAATTGTTAAACAGCTGTACATACTTGCGTGGCTGTATTTTAGTTATGGCAGTAGAATTACAGGGAACGAAGGGATAGAACTATTAATTTTTAAGAATGGTAACGTATAGTTAGGTAACATTTTTTATCAGATTCAGTTTGTTTCGTATTCTAAGCATCATAAAAAAAATATAAAGTATTATGTCTTGCGAAATAGGTGTATTTTGTTTTCAGAAGATATTCTTACGATCATATCCACCTTTCTACTCTTAAATTTCAAGAAGGTAGGGTTTTAAGTAATATCTATTAAAATTTGCGTTATTATCGTTTTATTTTTTTGTACTTTTTATTTTTATTCTATTCAGACACCATTTTATGCCATTGTTTGTATCTTCGACATGTTGTTAAATTGAGGGGCATGGAAAACCCGGGAATTCCAACTGGCATATCAAGAAAAGGAAATTCTATATTATATGTTAATATCATTGTGCGGGGTTCAAAATTGACCGTCACTCTTGATACTGGATTAATATATTCCGTCCTCAAATATGTTAATCTCTTCTCCAGGTTAGGGTTATGAGGATATGAATAAAGGAAAGTATTTGTAATAAAATTAATAACTATTTGAGTATTGCAGGGAATTCTTAGATCTTGTTAGCAGGGAATTTATCTAACTATAATATAAACAGCCTATCCACTGTTGCGTATAAGACCTTTTATCGCGGGGCTTCTTACAGTTCTATGCTCTTTTTGCATCTATTGCTTCTAACAGTATCTGCTTACATTATGTTATCCCAACATCGTGTTGGTGGTAGGCATAGTAAAATGTATTTAAAAAATCTCAAGACAAGTCTAAAAACCTTTTAATATCTCGTATCTAATTAAAATTCCAAACTTGTATGTTATAAAGTATCAATGTGGATAATATTCTTAAATATTTTTTTTTTAATTTTTACGTTACGAAAATCAAAACTATTATAGTTTTGTTTTTCGTTCCAATATAAAATAAACAATTTCAGACGTTTAGGCGTCTCGTCTTTTCCTATTTCCCAAAACGAATGTCTTAAAATTTACCAATGTTGATAAATTACTACTGATGTAAGAATGTTTCTACAGCAACATTATTAGATTTTTATTCCAGACCTTCAAGCTGAAAAAAGTTCAAATTGAAAACCCTTCACAGAATACCTGATTTTGTTCTAAAAGAGTTGTAGAATATTTCAACCCATAGATATCGCGTATGCATTCGCGTATATTTTTATATATATATATATATATAATGGTTTAAATATTCTTGGTATCCAAAAATATAATAGACCATTATAACTTGCAAAAACTTTTATTAACAAATGTTGTACTTTGTACTTTTAACTGACGTGAAAGGTGGTATGTACCCATTGAAAAAATAGGATTGTATTTCACCGTTTACCTGCCGTCTTTGAAACAAACAAGACAATTTACGAAAGCGAACGACGAAGCTCGGAATAGTGCGAACAATGAATGATCAAGTGTTTCTGAGAATATTATATCAAATACAAGTATACGTAAAAGGGTACCGATACGACATCATAACCTTCAAGAAAAGACCATATTCCTTTTGACTGAGGTTTTTTAAAAAATGTAAATCGAATAATATTTAATCTCGCCTGTACTGTATTGGTATTAAACTAGCGGCGATTATTAATAAAAATTCCTTCCTCATTATAGCTAGCTGTCAGGTCGACCACCACTTAGTCTCGCTTCAAAATCGGCATGGTTAATTTCTGACGAATTAGTCACGATGGGACTCCATCTACATCGTTCATCAGTTTCATCTTCATCATTCACTGGTGATTAGCCAGCGTATGCCAATAGCGCAAGTAGTTTTGTAATTTTATTTTCACAATAAATAATTATACCCATGACAGGCATAAAGTAGCGCCTAAAAAAATCTTATGATATATTTATTTATATAATTTAATATATTTATAAACCATAACATCTAATGAATTTCCATCGTCAAAAATAATGAGAATCAACATAAAAATAAATGTTAAAAATCGAAACAGTAAATTGGACACGAACATGTTTATTCATAATTTGATGTTGGGAAAAGAATAGGTACGTTTGTACTGAATTAAAATTACAAAGTGTTTAATTAAATTTTAATTTCAGATACCGAGTGTATGTAATCAAATTCATGTAAAATAATTAAATTGGTTTGGAACTTTATTTATTAATTTGTTGATTTTTATATTATTTATATGTATATACGTATTAAATGTAATAAAAATTGTTTATATATTTTACTATTCTATCACGCCAAGTCTCTTGTGGGGTAAACAGAGAAAAGTATATGCCTAAGACTCAAATTATTATTTACAACTCTTGCTACCTCGACTTTTATAATTCATTTCGTTATAGTTAGTGGTAAAATAGGGATAAAGACTAGAATAAGCAATCAGTAAAGTAATAAACTATAATCTAATTACTGATGCTATTAGTATCTAAATTGGACTTAATTTCTAAATCGTTTCTTGTACTTTAAATTGTTTGATTATATTTAAATTATTATTGTTTCTTGTAACTCACTTAACCCAATTATAGGTATGTACCTGTCCACACATGCGTAAATTAACAATTAATAGACGGAACAACTAATAAATTACATGCGTAAATATTAAAAACTGTGGTTAGACAGTTACGATATAAATAAAGTCAATATCAATTGAAGTAATTTATTAGTAGTTAATAAATACAATATATTGATAAATTAATAGTAGATTTACATTACTTTTTATTTAAAAAATAAATATATACAAAATGAATTTTATACAATTCGGTTACTTACAATACTCATTTAGAGAAATATATACTTTTTATAACTTACTGCAAAAGATTACATATTATTATTATTGAAATTACTATTTAGACATTAATTTTAAAAGTATTATTATCGTGTGTAAAATTAATAACTAATTAATTACTTTATAAATTATGTATGCGGTATAAATTGAATAAAATAGACAAAAAAAAATTGTAGCAGAGGTTTCCAATTTTTTTTTATAACACCAAGGTGGCAATCAAGCATACAGCCTTTCTGATGGTAAACGATCAATCACTGTAGCTTATAGACGTATGCAACACTACAGGTGTCACGTTTCAATTATCTAAACGATCGACACACCCTTGGCAATAATTTGGTAGCTGGAAAATGTTATTTGTAAAAGAGAATATTTGAGTTTAACTTGGTTATATGTTGAATCAAATTCAACCTTAGGTGGAGCAAAGGCGTCCACTATTACTTTTACATAAGTGACTTTTGTTCCCATTGGTATCTGTAAAAATAATTATTAGGTAGATAAATTATACAATTTCACCAAAAAATTATTTAGTTGTCCTTCTTAATCTTCTAAGTTCTTTATGTGATGCAATGAACCAAAGAAATAGTGTATTGTAATAGAGATAACACTTGTACAGGAGGTTTGTATTTCTTAAGTTTCATTTCATATGTATTACTTATATGAAAATATTCATATGTATTATCATATGAAATTTCAGTGAAAAGGTATAAGTATGAATAAATATTATTGAACAAATTACATAATGGCATCTATTCCGGAACTAAGCTTTTTATTTATAGGTACTAGACAACTTATAGGCATACTGTTGGTTTTTTTAATCTACATATAAATAATTAAACATTGTCTTCCATAAAATAAACCGATTTTAATTCTGAAAAAAAAAACAGTTGTTTTGATTTTAAAACTAAAGCACTTAAACGATTTTGATAAAATTTATAAGCGACCAATCTGTAAGTATATCCTTTTATATAAAAAAAAAATCATTTTCCAAATCGGTTTCGAACTGATAGAGTTATAAGATAACAAATATAAAAAAAATAATCAAATTGAGAACTTGCTTTTTTTAAGTCGGTTAAAAATAGAACAATATAAACAGATTTATTCATGCATACAAATGTATTATATATAGCTTATTTTAGGCTCTTAACATTAAAGTCAATAATAATTAAGGTATGAAATTTCTTACGGGTAGATTTATTTTTTTATTATATTCGAAAGCCCCAACGTTTCCTGCTTCGCTACATAATACTAGTCCTTGGTCAATACCTAAAAATTACTAACAGATATAAAAAATTGTAGACTAGCGCATAGTACTAGAGTTAGATAAGGTATCTAAAGTAGTTAAAAAAATAAAAATCGCAACAAAGCTAATAAGTTTATTAAGCGATTAGGATAGACCTACTTTTTTATGTACCTAATTCGAAATGGAAAACAAGTGGCCCAACTGCGAAAAGTGGTAGTCATTGCCTATAGACATGAACACTAGCATACACCATGATAATTTTCTTGGGTAGAGAGTTTCATTTCAGTTTATATAAAGACAGTTCCTCCGACTGTATTTATATAAATTGAAATGAAGTATTTTTTTACATACATAATATAAAATACAGGGTTTTAATTTTAGACTTTATAGACAGTGCATCAAGTCTCAAAAACTGATTAACTTTTTGTCAGCTAATTGTCAAATTAGCTGACTCTTTTTATTTATCAAGGTTCTATATAGTTATGCATAAAATGTGTCTTGATGAATTATTTAATAAATAAAATAAATAGTTATAAAATAAATATTATAAGACAATTTATTACGCAAAATTTTATGAAAAAGTAGACCCGTTTTTGTCGAAGCATTTGTATGAAGACACTCTATCTATATAGTCTAAGGTTTTAACTTTAGATACTTCAAAAACAAGTATGGCCATAATAATGTACTTACCAAATTCAAAAACATATTTTTCTCCCGCCACAACACCAATAAAAACCACCAAACATATTAATTTTCCAACCATCTTGTTACTTACAGTGTGGTGGCTTTACTATAAGAAACTAATATTATAATCTTGTTATCTACTATATATTATAAGTAAACGTCAGCGTGAATAATTCCAGATTTTCTTAACCGATTACAATTTCATGGTCTTTTGTTTGAATCGATTATTAAAGGTTTTATGCGCAAATGTTACTATTAATAATACACAATTTTACAATAATAAATAATAATGGGAGGTGATGGAATTACTAACATCCATTTATTAAAACAACTGTTCGTACATAAACACGTAAATAAATACATAATTATTTTAGGCTTATTGTAAATACTATACTATCGGGACTTAATGCGATGAAAAATAGTTTTTGCAGGTGAATACATACCATTGACTTTTTAATGCCGACTATTATTTAGAATATGTATTAACAATGCGTTCATGCATTTATGATTTAGTTGACAATAAATATACATAACTTCTTATACGTCCTCTATACACGTTTTTAGGTGTTCCTGTACCTTTGTATCCATCCAAGTGCAATCTATTTCTTACTTGTAGTGAATGTGATTTATCTTTTTGATAATATAATGAAATATTTACGTGACTTTATGTTTAAATAAAAAAAAATAGTTTCAGATAATTTTTTTTTATATATATATCTGATAAATTAAAATGGTTATTTTCAATTTATTGAAATTAACGATAAAAATATATATTTTAATTTTCTTTTTTCAGTTTATACTATTTCCAATTTCATTGTCTTCTACAGCTTGTACATGTGATATGTTGTGGCCGCAGAACTGATACGTTGTTATGAGAGCATTTCCAAGAAAGTGCCCAGTTGGATCTTGACGCACCACGTGCAGATATTCATCACTGAGGGTGAACTGGACTTGCGGAGGTGCAGCCCAATCGCACACCGTGGCCGATGCTTTATTTACTGTCGGCGGGTAAATGCAAAACATCTGGTGCAAAAAAAAAACAAGTGCATAATGTATTTTATTTCTCCTCAAAAAAAATATTTTTTTTTCTTTGGATAAAAAATGAACATAAAACGAAAAATAAATAAAACTGCTATAAAATGAGACATAAAATTTTCCGGTGGATAAATTTGCGACATGAATTGAGAGTGACCGACTGAACCCAAGATGATCTAGCTTGATGATGATGCTGCTAGGATAATTGGTCAACCAAATCATATTCTCTTTACGTATCTATGGCTCTTATTTCTTTAAAAGTAATTTATAATTACACTAAAAATGTAATACAACAACATATAGAAGAGGCCGCTAACTACTGAAATATATTGATATAGGTATTAATTATGTATTTGAAATAAATTTATATATTAATTATTTAATAATTTATAAGGTACGCAATATACCTATTCGTATAGCAGTAGTAATATATATAATATCACAATATTATAGGGAGGGAGTTATCACCATAGGGAGATTTTGTACAAAAGTTGATTGCTTGGGTAACTCTGTCCCATTCGTGTTTCAACCGTGAAGCAGTTGTGTTTGCATAGCTGTGTTTCGGTTTGAAGGGTGGGATATGGTGTGAATTTACAAGGTATAGAGGAATAACATCTGAGTCCTCAAGAATGGCAATGCATGGGGGGTATCATGGGCGAAACAGTATACTCTGTTATGTCCATGGTACTGCTCATGTTTATAGGCGACGGTTACCACTTTCCGTCAGGTGGGCCGTCAGCTTGTTTGCCATTCTAAGTTGTATAAAAAAATATTATAAAGAAAAATATGCCATATAAATTCAAAGAATTGTAGTTAAGTAATAATTTTATGATAATAATATACAAGTAACATATAATAAGTAGATATTACTGAGAATCGAATTAACCCGTAGGTCTTCTAAGTACATATTTGCAAATTATTTTATATTTTTAACCTTTTAGGTTATCGGAGTAAAACATGTATGACTAATTAGGTGTTAAGTAGGTATTGACTTTTTTATGCAACTAAACTGACGGCCCACTTGATAGAAAGGGGATAACCGTCGCCTGTACAGTGGACATGAACCATGGACATAACAGAGTGTAGTGAGTCCATTATCATGTGTATTTCCTTCAAGCATTGCCAGAGGATTAAGATGTTATTTGCCCTTTTACCTTATAATGTTTTTGCCATATCCCACCCTTATATATATTATTACAGATTTATAAACAGAGACATTATGTATTATTTAAACTATAAATAAATAATATTTTTTCTATTTTGGAATGACAAACAAGGTTTCTTTGTTATTCCCAGTCATAAGCAGGAAAATGATAGAATATATTACTTGATAGAACTTGGTAAGCGTCGTCATTAGCGTACTGAAAATTATTTTAAAGAAGGGCTTAGCCTTTAAATAAACGTGCATAATCATAGGCATTCATCTTGCGAAACTGAGGTGGGTAATTGATGATTCTGAGGTCCTTGGCTTTTTCTTAATTAATTAATTATATTTATTTATTTTAGACAACTTGGATCCATTTTTGTTTTATTAGTGTACTTAAAAACTATGTTATACTTAATCTCTAATAATGATCTAGGCCTCTCGGCAAGCATTCTCACGAGAGAACTCTCTAATTTATTTACAATAAATAAACTCACATATTATACAATATTAATAAGGTTTACATATTGTAAATAACTCACTTTCTGGTAAGCTTCTTGCTGGCCTGATGGAATATACATCATCGGATAATCAAATCTATATTTGTAGGCATAGTCTGTAGCTGAAACAGATACAAAATAACAATACCTAGTTTTTATTGTAATTATTATTTACATATAGCTATTAATTTTGTTTATTATTTATATTTGGTGAACTTACAAAGTATACCAATCAAGAAAATAAAAAAAAAAATGTAAATCGATAGGATTTATATATTAGGATCGATTTGATTATTATATGTACCGACACATATTAAGGTGCTCCCTACTTTATTTTATTTACGAATCTAAGTACACTTATTCATAGGTCTATTACGAAATGTTGACTTTAGATAAAAATATTTAATGTATTGACATTGAAAAGTTAGTAGAATAGTAAGAACAATCGAGTACCTGAGATTTATAAGTATAATGCAATCTCATGCAATCTTGGTTTTATTATGGATGTGACCCTACAACTTTTTATATTTAGTAAAAAGGAGTGGATACTTAATCTATTTTTAAATATTTATTTGTGATATTAAATATTTACTATAATTAACACAATACAAAATTTTACCTTTAGTTATTACAGTACAATGGGGCGGTGAAGCTGACGCATTCTCTCCTTGACATCCCAAGAATAAAGTTGTCACAATCAACATCCAAGTGGATAACAAAATCATTTTGATACATTAATTAAGTCCCTTTTTAATAAAAAAAAAACGTGTCCGAATACAAAATTAAGATATAGTGTTAATGTATTAATGTTAATTCACGATATATAACTGCTTGGTTTTTAGGAAATGAAGTTGTTATTACTATGTTATCATTTTGCTTCGCATTAAGATAATGTGAACTATAAATATTAGGTCAACGGGTAACCAACTCTTTGACAGCTTGACTTTATAAAATAAATAACTACTATACATTTTTCTATTTCATTACTGAGATACTAACTAATTAGCATATTGTAAACCCCTTTTTTTACTTATCTACATTTGTGTACCCAAAAATATTTTTATGCATTTAGTTATTGTCTTCAGGGCCTCAAGTTCTATTGAATACCTGTGTGGTGATAAGTACGTTTAGGCATCACGAAATGAAAACCTTTATTTTATATTTGTTATATTTTAATTTAAATCTAATAACAGATATTGATTTGGTACTATTAACCAATGCTATTCATATTTATTTTGATATGGAGTTTTCATCGCTTTCTACTATAGTATTTTTTAAATCTTCTATTTGACGTCGTAAATCTGCATGAAAAATTGCTGCAATCTCCACTTCCATTTCAGCAGCCGTTACTGTAATAATAAAAAAATTGCCGATTCCTTATAATTTTAGTAAATAATTGTTCAATAGCTGTTAGAACAGTGACAGAATAATTCTAAATGTTGAATTAAGCACCTAGAGTAATAATTTATAATTAGATATAAACTCACTTCTTAATTTTTTTACTATTTCTAAACTTTTTTTTAGCCGTGCTAAATCGAATTCGATGTAATCTTGTAGCATATTGTAAAAATTTGGGCTAGTAATATCAATATTATCAAAAAAATTATTGGCTTTCTTCATATTATCCATTTTAAAAGCTAAACAAGTCCAGTTTTCGCGCCATTGGCTAAACTCGAATATTAAATATCCGTCATGTGTTGTATTTTCTTATTTTTAAAATTTTATTTTCCCCTTTTACTCTTCTTGTAAAGGATAGGCAAAGGAATGCAACTGCAGTATTTTATATTTACCTCAGTTTTTTTTTTTAATGTGTGATAATGGAATGGTACCTCACCCGCGCTATCGGTATACACCGGCGGGGCACCAGTGAAGGATGATAAGTGAGGATGAAGTAGGTCAGTTAGCCCATCGTGACGAATTCAACAAGAATTGTTCACGATGGTTTCCAGGGGAACCCCCGTGGAGGTCGACCTAATAGGGCATATTGCTAGCAATAGGAATGTCAAACTCCATTGCTAACAATCCCTGTCCCCCCTATTTACCTCAATTCAAAAGATAAAAAAAGAAATGTTTTAAGCAAGTAGACGTAATCCCCCTTAAATACCCATCATATGGGGGGAATGGATTGTAAATAATCGGGAGGTAAGTTCCTATTGCTATCAACCTGATACGGTATCAGGTCAACCTCCACGCGGTTTCCCCCTGGAAACCATTGTGACTAATTTATCGTTGAATTCGTCACGATGAGCTAACTAAGACTAGACTAAGTAATTCAATTTTCGTTAACTATATATGGTAGCTTCTAATTAGCTTATTGTTGTCATGTATAGTTATTTAACTATACATACTAATTATATTACTAAATATATATATATTAAGTATAGTTGTAATAACTTATTATTACAGCTGTAAGCTTCCTAAAGAATAACAAATAAATTTGGCCAATCATCATGTCAACGTTTAGCTAAATGATCAAATCACATTAGTAACTAACAACAATAAATAACAAAAATACTGTAATAACGATGGTAACTATCCGAAATTTTTATAATTTAACTATGCTTAACTTAGCTATTCTTCTGGCTATTAATGCTGTAATAACCTGTTAAATAGTTAGCTATTTGGCCAAATATTATTGGACGATAGACTTATTATAAACTACCTAATAGCGATATGTTGGGGGAAAAGGGATTGTTAGTAATGAAGACTGAGAATCCCATTGCTAACAATATACCCAAACAGGTCGACCTCCTCGCGGTTCTCCCTGGAAACTATCATGGTTAATTCCTGATGAATTCATCATGATGGGCTAACTGGCCTGTTTTCATTCTCATCTATCACCCTTCACTGGTGCTCTGCTAGCGTATCCCGTTAGAGCAGGCGGAGTTACCATACCATTTTCACCTATCAAAAAAAAAATAGCGATATGTTTAGCGTTAGCTATTTAGTTGAATAACTGCCCAGCTGCATTAGATTATGTTCAATTTTCAATACAGTAACATATGTTAAATAATGTGATTATTTTTTGTTTCTTCGTTTTTTTTTATTCAACAAATTGCTTTGCTGCTGTCAATACTATGTTAGGTATATCTATTTGTAAACAGTCTCTTATTTTTTATAGTGGCACCACTATCTAATTTTTAACCATAATCGAACGGATTATCTCAAAGTTTGAGTTCATAGATTATAGATGTAGCTAACTCTTGTTGATAAAATGAATTTTGATTATATTTATCGATTGCATTGCTATTAAAGCAAAAGATTTCCTATTAATAAATATACTCGTAGTAATCATTATAATTTTACTATTGGTATACTTAGGGTCTAAGCTAGCACTCATTATATTTGCGTAAAAAGAAAGGAGTCAACTATATGATTTCCAATTTTTATTTTATCTATGTAATTAAGTAGTAAGTTTTTATTTTATCTATGTAATTTAGTGTACAAGATATAGACACCGTAAGGCACTGTACGTTATAGTTTGGCCAGCGAGTCGTGTCACTCATTATTTTTGGAAACTTTCATGTTGGCAACATTATTAATCTGTCAATGTGTCACTGATTCCCTTTTCATATGTATACGCTTATTTTTCTTCCTAATTTTGGATTTAAAATGGCTAAACGTAAAAGTAGTATTCCTGGCATGTTATTTGCCATAATTAAGAATTATAATCATTTAAAAAGTGACATGGAGCAAGTACTTGTGGAAAAGCAACGGATTTTCAAAGAAATTGTTTCGTTAGCAGGTATGACACTCAAAAGATTTTGATAATTTAATGGCTTTTTAGCGGTCATAATATTTATGTGTGAAATGTAACAGTTTTTAGATGATTTTTACATGCATTTCATTTATTTGTTCCCAGATGGTTTACACGATGAACCTAAACAAAAGATTAAGGATTTAATTCAAGATCTGAAAAGTAAGAGGGTGTTGTCAACAAAGCTGTGTTTCGCTCGAAGTGATAATAATAATTATTTATTTATTTGCTCCAAATGTGGTAGTAATAATGGTATTAAATATAATTGATCTATACATTTATTACATAATAATGATTATGACGATTTATGCATTGAATTTCTTGATTCTGATTTTGATTATGAATCTGCATAAATATATTGTTTTTAAATAATTACATGTTTTTATTTCCTTTTTATTTCATGTAGTTTTTAGTTAACAGGATAAAGATATAACTATAATAAATAAATATATTCCTTCGAGAATAATGATACAAGTATCAAAAAAGTATTTCGCAGTATTTTCAGTATTACCATCACAATTTTTTTTTTAATTTGCTGCGGTTTCGAGGGGACACGACTCGCTGGTCAGACTATAGTAGTTCTTAGCTATTAACAGATACAGATTATAAATTTGTAAACTATAATTATTTCGTTTAGGTACATACATTTCGAAAATATACTTAAAAAACTGTTTTTTTTTTTTTTTTGCTCGAGCGCAAGTATATATAAAGAATAAATGATTGTATGGAAGTCAGTGGTTTCCAAAATGCATGAAATTGCATTTTGGTCACAAAAAATATATTTTGTACTTTAATTTTTTCTTGCATACTTTTAAGTTTCGTTTTTGTTCTCCGATAAAGAAATGCTTTTTTATTTATAAAATGACAACGTATTTTTTGCAACTTTTTAGAGGATGATGTAACCTTTTAACAAACAAAAGTAATAAAATTGTTACTTCTTTTCTTGTCTGAGGGGTGGAATTTATTAAAGAATTTCTTCGAAAAATTTTAAATTACATATGTATTTATCAGTTCAACCAAGATACACGAAAAGAAAAGGTTGAATTAGATCAGACCATGTTTTGTAGGGATTTAATATCTAAAAACTACGAAAGATGTATGTATTTGTTTTGTTGAGAAATTTTAATGTTACAATTTTAGTCTTATTATTTAAAAAATGATGGACAGTTTTATATAGAATGTCCATCGATTTTTTCAACTCTTATTTTATACTAATGTTTCCAGTTAAAGTAGCACAATTCCTATAACTCTTTTATGTATAGAGATAATTTATTGTCTCCTTTAGATTTTTGGTTAATCTTTCTTAAATTTTCATTATTTATCGAAAAGAAATATTCAGAAAATTTCTCCATTGAGTTTTTATTTTATGCGTTCTAAAATTTTCCTCTTGTTTCTGAACGAGGATTAAGTAGCTAAATATAAATGTATCTTCATGTAACCTATCTATCTCTTACTAACTTTTGAATTCACTATTATATCTTTTTCATTCGTGACCAGGATTTCTAGTGACAATTTATTTTGTACTGATTTGCATATCAATCAACCTGACTAATTCTGTCACGCGTTCTTTTATTACTATTCTTTTTCTACGTACTTAGTTAATGTTCATCACTTATCGACTTTGGTATTAAATTTTTACTTACATTGTATCTTGTAAATTTCACTCATGATTGTTTATTAATACTTTTGGGTCGGTATTTAAAGTACTGTAAAAAATGATGAGTGACGACGACCGCGACATTGATATCGAAAGTGATGTAGGTTTCTTTGACGGATAATTTGAGCTTATGTGATGTGTGTTTATTTTGTGATACCTACGATTACTTTTGATACGAAATTTACATTTCATATTTATTTCAGGCTGAAAATGACTCAGATTCTCGTACACACGCTAGAAATAACCTTAGTGGCAGTGGCTATTTTTCTCAGGTAATTTAATTTTTATCAATATATGTACATTTGAGTTGGGGAAAACACCACACCAACATATTCACATAAATAATGTAATTTAATTTCAAATATTTGATTATTTATATCTGTTTAGTTCATATGTATTTGTATTTTTTTTATTCTAGGCTGAGAAAAGAGCCCACCATAATGCTTTGGAAAGGAAACGGAGAGACCACATAAAGGATAGTTTTACATCTTTAAGAGAATCTGTGCCAGCTCTTCAAAATGAGAAAGTGGTATGTTTACATGTGTTATTCTATTATTTATATTATTCTATGATATTATTTTGTTGATATTAGTACTCCATAACATTATTCAATTAAAATTTTGTTTTGAAAGTTATTTTATCTTGAAGGTCAATATGTGAATTAATTGTCTTAAATAATTTAGTTATGAAGTGTTATTTATTATATAGTAGTACTATATTTTTCAATAAGTTATATGTAACTTATTCTCCAATGTGTGGTATTTGAATTTGACCTTGAAATTAAAAGAAAACTAATTACTATGTGAGAAATAATAACTAATTACTAATTATTTATAGAAAATTGTATACATAATAAATACAACATTACTTTTTTTATGATATTTATGTTAATCTTCAACTAATTTTGTTCCTTTTTCTTAATTGAAAGTGTTATTCTTATTCCACACATTAGTCTCGTACAAGAGAAAACTATTAAATGAAAAGAAAATAAGTCTCGTACTATATTTGTCAAGATTGAAATTGTTGGTTGGTTTTCAATTTGTTTCTATTTTGATTTGTGTATAGTTATACATATATCTTTGCTAATTCTGAAACAATTTCGAGAATTATTTTTACAATCAGTATGATACTGTTTTATATAGCCCATCTAATTTTTTTAATATTAAGCTGCTGTTTTTCGTTGTACAGTAGGCATGTGTAATTATGTACTGTGGATGTTTTATATATTGGTTTCCTCTGGATATTGATTACAGAAAAAAGATTATCGTTAATTTCAACACATGTCAAATGTCTATATTTATTTCAATTGATTTCAAATTTAAATATTATTCTTTGATGGGTTTTAATATATATATATATAGTTTTAATATATATATACTAGTGGCTTACCATGCTTATGTAACCTTGACAATACACTACGGTATAATTTTCTAGGGAATTGTACTGAATGAAACATTTTTAAAGTTCAAAAGATATGTCTAAGGCCAGCTTGCAATATTAAATCGGTAGACAGCTGTAAACCACTACTCAAAAAACATAACATATTGACATTACCTGCATTATATATTTTTGAACTGGCAGTATTTGTTATCGAATTAGCAATGAGGAGGTCCTGCTTAGGGTTAAGGAAAAAAGACAAATTATTAGAACTATTGAGGACAGAAGGGGAAAAATGTTAGGACACTTGATACGACACGACGAACTTATGAACATTATAATAGAAGGTAAGATAGAAGGAAGAAGGGGGAGAGGGAGACCGAGACATAGTTACATCAGGCAGATCAAGGAAGGAGTTGGTGTAGTGTCATATCAAGAGGTGAAGAGACTCGCTGAAAATCGTAGTGAGTGGTAAGAGCGCAGCTCTTAAATGGATACATATAGTATTTGTTAAAAATAATTTAAATAAATATAATAAATTTAAAAATAATAGACGACAAGACAAAATCCCTTCAAAATTACATAGAACTACATTATTCACTAAAAGTGTTCTAGGGATGGCATCTAGAATATATAATAAAGTACCTAAATCTCTCACAGATGTAGGTGACATTAAAATTACAAAACTAAACTACATGAATACCTAGGGAACAGAACATACTAATCAATTAATGCCTTCCTTGGAGATAAATGCAATAAATTTCCTTAATATTATACTAATACTGTAAATATGACATTATTAGATTTCATTAATTTTTTTTCTTATATATATATATATTTGTGAATTTGTATATATCGATAGATGAGGTTGATCATAGAGGACTTATCTTGTATTACCATCCAATGTTATGTACTGTTACTTATTTCCATTTAATTCTTTCCATGGATAATGAATTTTGTAATATCATAAGGCAATAATAAACAGTAGGCAATAATAAGGCAATAATAAACTGCTAATAAACAGACACATTCACCATTATAATTTTTTATATTAATGGGAAGGGAAATTTTTTCACTTATAAAAAGCAAAATTATTAAGCCAAATTATTATTTAATACTTTAAAATTGTACAACTAATATTTTCATAAAACTTAATTTTAGGCAAGTCGAGCTCAGATCCTTAAGAAGGCTGCAGAATACATACAATTCATGAGGCGGAAAAATAACTCTCACCAGCAGGACATTGAGGATTTGAAGAGACAGAATACAATCCTTGAAACACAAAGTGAGTTGTTCCTTGTGTTTGGGAGTTACCATTTTATTTTTAGCATATCATCTGTATCAGCAGTTAACTGTCCGCTGCTGGACATAGGCCTCTCCCTAAGAGGGGTTTTGCCACTAGTTACCACACTTGGCAGGCAGTTTGGCTATCATAGTTAGTTTTTGGTGACATTTTAAGAGGGGTGCTACTGCCTATTCCTCGACTATTATGTTACCCTAGTCGCCTCTTACGATACCCATGGGAAAAGTGGTAGCCCATTCTAAGTCTGGATCATATGGTATAATTTTTTTATGGTACTAGAAAAATAAATGAGCTGATGACACACCTGATGGAAAAGGTAGGCAAAGTGCGCGTGACATCCCTGTTATTACAGGCGTCTATAGGGTATGGTAATTCCATTTACCATCAGACGGTTTGTATGCTTATTTGCCACCAAAGTAGTATAAAAAGTGGTATGAATTATGATGGTTTATAAAACAAAAATTTTGCAGAATTATTATTTTATGAACTTTAGAGAAATGACGCCTTAGGATCAGCCTCAGTGTTCTCTTGCACTTGCAGTTTTGTGTGTCGCCATCTAGGTTAACAGGGATACAACACAAACAAGGATGCAAATTACGTTGATAGTTTATATATATATATATATATATATATATATATATATATATATATATATATATATATATATATATATATATATATATATATATATATATATATATGTGTAGGAAGATTCAGTTTTTATAAATAAGGTAGATAGTCCTTGCTTGCTTATTGTACTACGCAGGTCATTAAAAATTTTATACATTAACAATATGCTTGTGATTTACAGTTCGTGCCCTCGAAAAGGCCCGAGCAACAGGCAACTATGTGGACCCGCACGAGTTGGGTCTTGGCATAAAGTCAGAAGGTAGTTCCCACGATACAGACAGTTCTGATGGTGAGGGTACAACACGTAGAG
Source organism: Galleria mellonella (assembly GCF_026898425.1). Classification (NCBI taxonomy): domain Eukaryota; kingdom Metazoa; phylum Arthropoda; class Insecta; order Lepidoptera; family Pyralidae; genus Galleria; species Galleria mellonella. The sequence continues at coordinate 6,149,737 of NW_026442138.1, forward strand.
TGAAAAAACTTAAAATAAACGGAGTTAATGTGTAATTATGTGAGCCTTCAAGAAACAATAGTTATACAGAATTCAAGTTTGAGATGGTTCTGCTTTGACATTTTTTTTGTTTTTTTTTTTTACTACTGATGAGTCCCGCGATTGATCACACTCTCAATTGATAATGTTGTCTAAATTGGAACTCGCGGACTCACAAATAGCCTATTGACATTTTATTGTTTATCACATTACGTATTAATTTTATATTTACTGATGGAGTATATTTATTTCACTACACGTGTTTACAATATACTTATTTAATAAACACAACGTTATAGCTCTAGTCCCTATTTTATTTGGCAATTGGTCATTTTCTTATTCTATGAAAATAAATTTTATGTCTATGTCAAGTATGAATCATTGGATGTAAACAGTTTTTTAAGTCTACAGAATAATAACACCTAGGTACCTAATTTTTGTAAGATTTTAAATTTAAATATTTTTTATTAATGCAATTAATTATGGCAAGAGTGTAATAAATGTCAAAATTTTTTATTAAAATGGCAATTGTTTTTACATAATAGTACCAGAAAATTAATTTTGTAGTAAAGGGTTTTCATTGTGATATAAAACTCTGAATTAGTAATTTAAAATATAAATTTTAGACATCAAATAAATAATTGCATTATAAGAATATTTAATATTAAGTGAAAAATAAGTATATTACATTTAAGACTGTCTTCTTGAACATGTAGTATTGTAATGGTTGATATTTAAATAATAATTAAATCGAAAAAGGAAATTTAACACTGTACACTCGGTGGTGGGCTAGCTACATAGCAAGACTAGTAAATGCTATAGACACTGTGCGCCAACACTTTCAAGTTAAAAAATGTGATGAGCCAAGAACACTTTGAAGAATAGTGAATATGAATAGCTCATAGAAGTCGATATGAATCGTCTTTCTTATTATATATCGCATTTTTTGGGATCCTTTTTGCACGGGGACCTATCGAAACAATTGTAATTAATTGTAACGTAAATCCTTGTCATTGCTTCATGGATGGAGTAAAAAATTGACAATGGCAATAGATTGATTGATATCAATATTAAATTCAAGAGTAGACTTGCTGATGTTTTATAGATTCTGATTCCTCGCAGGAGAATCTGCACAGTGTGTTTGAAGATATTCCCATCTTGTATAGTAATATGTCTTACCGGCGTATGTCCACTTGAGGCACCTATTATGAGTCTTTCCCGTTGTCTGCCCTCCACTATAAATAATTTTATCCCATCCGATATGTATAGTATTATTTTTAAATTTGCCCATATGAAATACAGAAAAGTTACATGTAACAGTTTTATTTAATACCATAAACTTGATACTCTAAAGCAGACCCCTTGATAGAATTTGCTCCAGGCTGTGCTCTGGATTAATCTGACATTGTGTATATCTAATCTTGACATTTTATTTTACTAGTAAATTATTATAATATAATTACGGAAATATGCAATGTATTCTATATGTAAATATGTATGTACAATGTAATTAAAATTTTATTAACGGAAGTATGTAATTGTTTTTGATGAGCACGAGTGCATAATACACTGTTAAGGTTTTATTTGTTTACATTATTGTGTAAGTTTAAAAATATCCAATTGATGTAATTGTTCTTATCTACTTGGCTAGATAAAATGTTATTTGGTTGTCACTTGAACAGCTCTTGATGAATTTTTAATTAATATGTGTTTCGTACCAATATAATTCTGTTTGTTCTCGAAGACGAAATAGGATTAATAAAACTATAAATACTCTGTTAAATTGTTTTTTTTTTTTCATTTATTTATTTTCTATTTAATGCTACATATATTTAATAATTTGTTATTTATCTACTTACTTATAATTTTAACTATTCATTAAAACTATAACAAGATGATATGAGCTGTCTTGAAAATGTAAGATATAATTTTTTCACTTATTTTTTCACTATTTTCGCATAACTTTATTTGTAGTGGAAACTATTACTCTAGAAAAAAAGACAGATTTTTTTTAATATATATTTTCAAGGTAGCCTACTGGGTTACTTGATACATTAGATAATATGTATAATAGTAATATAAATGGAATAAAAGTACAAATATTATAGTAGATATAGTTAGCCAATTATTGTAATAACTTTATCATAAAAAAGAAACAAACAAAATGTAGCAAATTTTTATGATTTATACCTCTTAAACATCTTTGCGTCATTCACAGAACACTAATATTTCATTTAAGGTGAAGCATAATTACGTTTCACAAATTATCTTTATAATTTATATAAGAAATCAAATGCGTATGTAACTTGCGTACGTATTATTCGTATTTTTGGGCTCGTCCATAGTTTTTCTATTATTATAGGTACCTAACATTAACACTTTAAAAGTTAGTCTTAACATGATTCTATCGATTGAATCAAGTAATGAAGAAACATTTGTTCTCGATGTATTATTTTATGCAATGTTAAGAGACAACTGTAAAAATTGTTGGTGATAGCTTAATTTAATCGAATTTAATTTAAGCTTGTATACAGTGATATTTAAAAGTGTGTTCTGATGAAATGAAAATTAGTATAAACTGCCTATGTCAACTCCTGCGCTATTAAGCCAATGCAATAAGGCTGAAAACTGGTCATAGTTGTCAGCAATACAATGTTTTTCATCCATGTTTCTTAGTGCTCCAAGTAAAGTGGTTGTGAAATTTGATAACGGTTCTGTTTGCTTCGTATTCTGTAAAAGAATGTGTATATATGACTTTAGAGTAGGTATCGAATTATTCTTACATAACCATATTGGATTGGACGTTTTTGTAATATATGGAATCTATATATGACATATACTTAGTTTTTTAGGGGTATTTTATGTATTTAGCTTAATGAAAATTCATGGAAATATGTTTCGTAGTTTTGCTTACAGAAAATAAGAGAATATAAGTAATTTTTAATTGATTTTCTCGTTCGATATTTTAAATAATTAAAAAAAAAAATTAACAGATCTTATCAAGCGCGATGTTATTTTCAAAAATAGAATGAAAAATATTAAGATGCCTATAACCTTAAACATGTTGTTCCAGACTTTTTTTTTATAGGTGATAATGGTATGGTAACCCCACCCCTCCTGCGCTATCGGTATACACTGGCGGGGCACCGGTGAGGAATGAATAGTGAGAATGAAAAGGTAGGTCAGTTAGCCCATCATGACGAATTCAACGAGAAATTAGTCATAATGGTTCCCAGGGGGAACCGTGTGGAGGTCGACCTGATAGGGTATATTGATAGCAAGGGGGACTAATCTTCCCATTACCAAAAATCCCTTCCCTCTGTTGTTCCGAAGTGTCCCTTGTAGTAATCTAAAGTCTGCTTGGTAATGGACCATGATTTACTGAAAATAAATAGTATGTCCATATTAAATAAAAACATGTTTTTATACTTACAGTATATGTTTCTATAGCAGATACAATTAAGCGGCGAAGCATTAACATTTCACAGCGGTCAACATATGCATGCATGTCATTTATTAATGTAGATACAGTGCGACCTGTACCCGGCGATAAATGTATTACTTGTTCATTACTGGACGAACATGCACCTAGAGAATCACATACTTCAACCCAAACTGTGATGCCGTCCTCTGCAAAAACAGAATGTCCATATAGTTCTATGAATATTCTGTAAAGCCTGTAATCAACAATCATCATCTCGTAACCTGGTATTTAATATTTTTGTTTAATTAAAAATTATCTAAACATTGGAAAACTTGTAACTACATAGAAATAAAAAAGAAAATTCTGGGTACTATGGGGAGAAAGTGATTGTTAGTAATGGAGACTAAGAATCCCATTGCTAGCAATATACCCAACCAGGTCGACCTCCTCGCGGTTCCCCCTGGAAACTATCATGCTTAATTCCTGATGAATTCAACATGATGGGCTAACTGGCCTGTTTTCATTCTCATCGATCACCTTTCACTGGTGCTCCGCCAGCGTATCCCGTTAGCGCAGGCGGGGTTACCATTCCATTTTCACCCATAAAAAAATAAAAATAAAAAAAAAACCTGGGTACTATTAGTAAATTTTATAAAATGGACTTTTCTTAATATTTAGGTTTCACTTTTAATAGGTATTTTAGATTAGGCTAAAAAATACGAACCAATATATGGAAGGAGAGTCTCAACGGCAAGGTGTTCCATATATGATCCCAGTAAAAGTGAGTCTTTGTTACTTAAGCCACAGTAGAAAGAATAACGCAGTGGTCCTTGGGGATCACTTGCTGCGGTTGTACTAATGCGGTAAACTGTTTCTAAAGCTGTGCCAGAATTCGGTGATACCTTAATGAAATAAAAGCTATACTGAATTATATTTATATAGGTACAATATTTTATCTACCTACCGATTTATTAAAGTTGGATTTTTGTTGATGTCTTTATTGTGGATCATAGGTCAAATTAAGGTACATATTACATCAAATAGAATCTCCATGTTCTGCTATATAAGCGTACAATATATGAAACAATTATAAATAAAGTACATGTATTATTTAATAATAACATAAAACATAAAATTTTAAATTATGTAGTGAAACAAAATAAATTAAAATGAGACAAAATTTTTGACTAATGATGATTATTTATGTTTATCATTAATGTATTGATTTTGGCTATAATAACATTTATTAATTAAAATATTATGAATTTTATTTTTTGTCATCTTGTTTATTTTTTGGTAGATCGTATTAAATTATAAGGTGGGTTGGGACATTGGCGCCATGCTTGAGTTTCTTTATAGTCAGGTTTGTTTGGGATCAACGAAGAAAATAGATTTATCTGTAAACTAGTTGTGAAAACTTCATATGGGCACTCTGAAATTTCGAGGCTTCATGGTATATCTATAAATTCTTTTATACATATATCATATATAGTTGATAATATCTAATAGATATTATTAGTGTTTACTAATTCGGGAAGTTACACTCTTTATTTCTGACACATCACTCTGTACACCGAATAAAGGTTTTGGTAAGCTCACCATTACTTCTCCAGTTTTGGGACTTTCGTTCAGAACAAAGTTGATTTCAGCGTACGCTGTCCCTTCTCGGTCACAGCCATATGTTAAAGAGCACCCGCAGTCAGCGACAAAACGCACACGTCCCACTGCAGCGTCCATATCAACTGTTATTTGCCGCCGTTCAGTGTCGTTGGAGAAGTCTGTCAGTTCGTTAAGGAAGTTCTCCTCTAGAGAATGGATTGTTAGTGATTCTAATAGTTCTTCTCCATGCTATGTAGGAAGGAAATGTTCCGATTATTTTTGGTAATAATAATAGATGGTAAATATTGAACTTTTAAACTGTTATTGGTTTAAAAGTTGTTTACGCTCTACTTACAAAAATAATCTCCTACTTTAGGGAATCTTCAAAAAACATCCGAATCTAATTTAAGCACAATCTTTTTTTTTAAATTCAATTTGGAACAGTAAACTAGCTGAAAGGTCATTTATTGGAAAGTGGCAAGTACCTTTAGAATAAAATGATCAACACTATCCATCATCATTGACGTCCATAGTATTTTTATTTTAGAGGCTTTTTTGAGGTTGCTATTTTAAAGGATTTTTACTTGTAAACACTGTTATGTAGTATGGTTTATAATTAAATTACCTGGCAATTTTTGCATGTATCGTTAATCACTAAGTCCGTGTTACTTAGATACTCTTCAGAAGCAAAGTACAATCCGAGGCTGCAGGCGGGAGATACATTACTCCCTGTAGCTGTTATAGATACAACACTACCTTCGTTCAATAATCGTTGCATTGGACTTATCTAAAAATAATAAAAAAATAACATCTAAACAGCTCGATCTGATAGGATTTAAACCTGCATCTTATCTTACAGCTGTCCGAGCTGGGTACATTGCTGTATAGTCGCAGATATTTAGGATTTCAGAATACAGAGTTTGAAAAATTTCAATTTTTTTGCAGTAGTACAGTGCGCTCTTAAAGGAGTTTTTTTCCCGCGAACGCTCAGGCTGTGGAATGAGCTCTCTGTCGTGGTTTTCCCTAGAAACTATGTATGGGATTCTTCAAAAAGGTTTATATACCCTTTCTGGTTTCTTCAAGGTTGGCAACGCGCACGTGACAACCCTAATGTTGCGGGGGGGAAAGAGATTGTTAGTAATAGAGACTGCGAATCCCATTGCTAGCAATATACCCACCAGGTCGACGTCCTCGCGGTTCCCCCTGGAAACTATCATGGTTAATTCCTGATGAATTCATCATGATAGGCTAACTGACCTGTTTTCATTATCATCTATCACCCTACACTGGTGCTCCGCCACCGTATTCCATTAGCGCAGGCGGGGTTACCGTTACCATACCAGTTTCACCCAGAAAAAAACCCTAATGTTGCAGGCGTCCATAGACAACAGTCTACCGTCAGACGGGCTGTATGCTTGTATGCCAGTTTCGTGGTATGAAAATAGTACCTACATATACTATACCGACTTTTAAAGGTTAAAGGTCATGATTTCAAATCTGGTCAGCATCAAACACTGTGTATCAATGTTCCGGTTTCTGTAAGGTGGAAAATGCTGTTAACAAATTAAACTGAGAGGAGGTGGTAGGCTCGCCTCTTGCACGCTCGATTCAAATACCTTTTGAATATGACATAGAATTATGACAGCATGCCGACTATTATGTTTACCAGAATGATAATATTCGACAAATGCTTGTAACTAAATACGCTAAAAAAGACACTTTATATGTACTTAACCCTTAAATACCTGAAGTTTTAAATTTGATACCGGGGTTATAAATCGCATTGGGCGCTTACAATTGATTTTATTTTAATATTTGGCTGTTTACATGTTACCAAATGTTTTTTTTCAAAATAAATATATAAAAATATCGTTTTGATTTTTTTTTCCCATTAGTAAACACAGTAAAGGGTACACTTATATATTTTTTAATTTGATTTAAAAAATCTGGCTTTTAAGGGTTAATATAATAATTTAATTTATTTATTTTTAATTTTTAATTTAATTTAATTTGCTTTGAAGAATAACATTAAATAAGTGTTTGTTTTAGTTAATAGTTTACCTGTAATACAGGCAAAATGGATTCCATGACTATTATTGTAGCATTTGCAGTAACAGAATATTGCTTTACATTAACCAGGAGTGTAAGTATGTACCTGCAAAGAAAATCATGTGGTTTTATATCATATTAATTATGAAACGATGCTGTTCATGTAGATTAGGTTTTATTTAGAAATATATCACTATATTTTTTTATATTATGGAAACAGAGGATGAAAAATGTAATAGTTGGTTATCCAAATTAGAAATTCATAATATTTTGATTAAATTACCTAGGAAATTGAATAAAAAAGAAAATAAAAAACAATCTAATCTTGCAAGCGATAAATATACCTGCTTAATATTAAAAGTATATAATACTTACTGCCCCTCGTTTGGAAATCCTGATGGAAAGTATATTGAATTGTCGTCGATATTCTCAAAGTAATCACATGACTCCCCTTCGTGTAAACAATTCCATTGGAGCTGTAGTATAAACGATTACGTCGTCAGTATTATAGGCACATAATCTGTTTATAAGTAGAAAATCAAAAGCTAAAATAAGATTTTATTTTATCCCAAAATAGTTACTAAAATAGTCATTTATAAAGTATACAATTTCTTATCTATAGATAGTTATATATATATATATATATATATATATATATATATATATATATCTTCATTTACTGTCATGTTTTTTAAGACATTCTTTTTCCTATGTTAACGCAAGATGGTACCACCACCTGATGGTAAGCGCTTACCTATAAACGCCTGCAATACCAGCGGTATTACGCGCAATTACGAATTCGTAGACTTTGCTATGAGAAATCACAAAAGTGCTCTTTACACTTGTATTTATGCGTGTTTTTTTTATTATTATTTTAATATATTAATTATTAAACTAAGTTAACAGGTCCACTGCTGAACATAGGCCTTCCCCATAAGGAAGCTTTTGCTAATAATTATCACGCTTGGTAGGCGGGTTTTTTTATGGGTGAAATTGGTATGGTAACCTCGCCTGCGCTAACGGGATAGGCTGGCGGAGCACTAGTGAAGGGTGATAGATGAGAATGAAAACAGGCCAGTTACCCCATCATGATGAATTCATCAGGAATTAACCATGATAGTTTCCAGGGAGAACCTGGTTATGTATATTGCTAGCAATGGGATTCTCAGTCTCCATTACTAACAATTCCTTTCCCCCCTTGGTAGGCGGGTTGGCAACCGTAGTTAGGCTTCGGTGATGTTTTTAATAGGGACGCTGATGCCCATTCCTCGAATATTAAGTTTCTTTAGTTGCCTGTTACGACACCGACGGGAAAGGAAGGCGTGGCCCATTCTATGCCAGGAAGGCATATTTCTATTCTTCCCTATAGGTAGATATACACAAAAGTAATATACATCCACTTACAACATAAAAATTAATAAAATTATCTCCCAATTTTAAAATGGTTTTAAATTATTTATCTTAATGTTTCATAGCTTTCTAAATGACTATGTACTTACCGACAAACTCTCGTAGTTGTCATGATTTATCACAAGCGCCTGGATATTAAATGGAGAGTGTACAGTGATAATAATAGTATCCACGTTTAAGTAGACTTCTATACCACGATGATGCACACGAAATGGAAGGGTTGTCTTGAAACAAAAATATTATGATACCTATACTCATGAAGGTTAATATACCCGATCTCTGATGTGATGTACTCATTAAAGTTTAGACTGCAAGCCCCTCGCTTCAGACACTCCTCTGAGTGACGTCCGGGCGGGTGGTCGTGTGAGTCGCATTGTGACATATTATTGTTTATTATTTCCTACACCTACCTACCATACCAGGAGGACAGCACAAAATTCTGGCTGTTTTATTAATAAAGTGTAAAATTATCATGGTACTTGCTGTTAAATCTGTCAATATAAATTGATGTATAACTATTTATTCAACCTTAACTCACCATATCAACCATTATATGTCCACTGTCGAATATAGAATTCCCTCATAAGGAGGATTTTGCTAGTAGTTGCCACGTTTGCCAGGCGAGTTGGCAATCGCAGTTAGGCTTCGGTGAGGTTTTAAAAGGGACGCTGCTACACGACCTTTATTCAGTCTTATCTACTTATTATTTTTCTTTTGTCCAACAAATTAATAAAAGTCTATAATTGCAGATAGAATAAGTATTTGAATTTTTCAATTCATGTTAGTATCCTTACGGGGTACGCCGACCAAAGCCGGCGGCTTCTTTCAAATGAGAAACACGATCCGTATAATTATAATAGACTAGTCTACCGAAGCAGCCATTTTGTTATGTTCATAATTGAGTACGATGAAACCTTTAGACTGACATGGAATGAACGACAACGAATACGCCTCATATCTCGTTATCGTCCTTGTGAATCAGTACATAAAGTATCTTATAAGCCAAGCTAGGATTTGAGGGGAAAAGGGATTGTTAGTAATGGGGATTAGTAACCCCATTGTTAGCAAAATACTCTGTCAGGTCGACCTCCTCGTGGTTCCCTCTGGAAACCATTATGATTGATTTATTGTTAGATTCGTCACGGTGGGTAACTGACCTGTCTTTTCATTCTCTACTGTCATTCTCACTGGTGCCCCGCCAGCGTATACCTACAGCGCAGGCGGGGCATTCCATTATCATTCATTAAAAAAGGTAGGATGTAATCTATCCGTGTACTAATATATTAAATTAATATGATTAATAAATTTAAATAGAAAAGATAATTGAAAAACAAACCAGGTTTTTTTGCGCGAAAGAATAACAAACACATGTCCATCCCTCCATTGTCCATTGTTTCTGCCTACCCTAATGGGAGACAGGCGTGACAGATATGTATGTATGTATGTATGTCCATCCCTCCATCCTTACAAATTTGTATATTAATAGGATTTTCGTAATGTTAGTACATTTGTAGGATAATATTAAAATGTACCAACTTAAATAATAAAAATTATAAATATACGTACCTGAGTAATAAAGCAATCGTCAGATTTCTTGTATAACTCACAATTAATGTCGTAAGTGAAGCCGGCTTTCAGAGAGTACTTAGGGATACTTAGTCTGGAGCCTCTTATATGGGAAACGTTAATGCTTTCTCCAAGTTCGTTTTTAATAGTCCACATAAACTGAAAAAATAAGATTTTATATGTATACATGGCTTGTATAGATTGTAGTCTCAAATCGCAGTAAGTACCCTAATGATATGGTAAGTTTTTTATCAATACCAAAAACTAGTGTATCGTTTGACCACACAACTTGCAATGCATGTCAACACACCTAACGAAAACTATATATGTGTATTTTATTAATTTTAGGTTATTTATTATGTAAGGAATGCCGTGTAGTCCAGGCATAGAATGAGCCATCTCTTTCTTTCCCGTGAGTGTCGAAAGAGGCGGCTAAGAGAACTTTATGGGCAGCAGCTATGAGAGAAGGTTGTCAAATTACAATTTCTGTTAACTTTAAAATTTAGAGATATAAAACTAAACTTTGTGTTAAGTGTTTGTGAGTGTTGTTTTTTTTAAGCTAAAGGGTCGGCTTCGTTATACTTAGTACTTACGTAGGTACCTACTCTCGGAAAAAGCGATACTTACTTAAGGAATGTACTAGTTAGGAGTACTTAATAAATAAATATGTATTTAATATAAATGGGTATATAATGTTTAGCTTACATAATAATCTTGCGTTGCCTGACATGAGGTCACCTGTGCATCTAATACAAATTCCATATCTACATATGTGTCTTGGCTTCCCACCAAGATAAGTGAAAATTTATCAGTTCGGCCCTCCATTGTTAGCTTCTGATCACCTTGTGTATTGTCAATGTTGAAAGATTTGGGTTCGTCCGTGTCACTATTTGGTTCTATTTCTGAGACGTTAAATATATATTCAACTCCACTGAGTAACTATAATAGTGTATTATAAAAAAAAATATTAGTAATGCTAACCGCCTTATTCATAACAATAGAGGTTTGATATCTCTCATAAACTTATTTTTGCTATTGAACTGTTTTGTTTCTTTTCTTTGCGCTAAATTCTTAGTTTGAATAAAAGCGAGAAAACAGTAATAATTGAAATAGGTTTGTAGGTTTTAATGTTTTTGAATAAGGGAATGACTATACATTTTAAATACAAGTAGTAGGTGTTGGCATAAAGTAATTACTAGTAATACGGTATAACGGCTCTCTTACTAGCAATGCACATTATAGTATTTTTTACCCGTGTGGTTACCATTCCATTTTTATTTCATAAAAAAATAAGTACCTACCTATTTGTTAAGAACAAGACTAAATTTTTAATGATAAGAGTGTTTTTTTTTTTAAAAAGACTATCTAGTTATAAAAATTCTAAAAGATGTCTCATGATGAACCAAATTATGACTTTATCCTCTCTGATCTCTCTAATACTCCGTTAACATATACCAATAGCATAGGCGGAGTTACCATTTAACTTCCATCCATTGGGGGGAAAGGGATTGTTAGTAATGGAGACTGAGAATCCCATTGCTAGCAATATACCCAACCAGGTCGACCTCGCGGTTCTCCCTGGAAACTATCATGCTAAATTCCTGATGAATTCATCATGATAGGCTAACTGGCCTGTTTTCATTCTCATCTATCACCCTTCTCTGGTGCTCCGCCAGCGTATCCCGTTAGCGCAGGCGGGGTTACCATACCATTTTCACCCATCAAAAAAAAAACATACGGTACAATAATGTTTGTTCAAGCTAACCCTCTAAAAATTTGCGTACACAGCATGATCAAATCATAAACATACAGCTAAACAAGCATGTAATCACAATATAATTTAAACAACTAAATATGATTGGGGATAAGGGATTGTTAGTCCCCATTGCTATCAATATACCCTATCAGATCGACCTCCATGCCGTTCCCCCTAAAAATTATTATCGTGATCAATTTATCGTTGAATTCATCATGATAGGTTAACTGAGCTGCCTTTTCATCCTTATTCATCTTTTTCATTCCTCACCAGTGCTTCACCAGTGTATACCGATAGCGCAGGCGGAGCTACCATTTCATTATCATTTATTAAAAAAAAATGATTTAATTTACTTACACATTAACAACTATAAAGGTAAATATACAAACACACATAAATATGTAGACAATCAAACATACATATGTATATACATATACCACAGCGTAGGTATATATTAAGTTTTTATATTTAATTTTTATACTCCGAAGTCGCAGGTAAAAACTAGTTATTAACCTAGTTAAAACTCACATCACTGTTTTCGATAAAGTAAACATTAGGTTCCACTTGTGGCCCATTCAATTTCTTTTCAAGCTCTCTCACTGTCCGCCACAACATAATCGTAAAGCGCTGAGTAGGTGATATTAATGTTTTCCAGCGCACTGTCCATTGCACTTTTAATACGTCGCTAGATGTAGATTGAAGGCTGTAATTAGTACTTATATTATAAATGTGAAAGTATGTTTGTTTGTAGCGTCTTAATAGCTTAAACAATCACTATGAAATTTGGAAAATAGGAGGCTATTTTTCATCCTGGTCAGCAAACGTATTAAGCCAACGATGTCGCGGGTAAAAGGTAGTATTAATATAAAATTAAATTGCTGATTATATGTACAATTTAGATTTGAAACTTTGACTAGAGATTAATTAACTGTATAATTTTTA